>NC_133324.1:779324614-779631586 GCF_042186555.1 Aquarana catesbeiana
CATTCTGCCAACTATGCTGGCTCAGTTGGGCCTAAGGCTGGAATTCAAAATGAAACAACCCTGATGGCGCTTTAAATTGGCCGTCCTGGCTTGCCCCCCCCGAGTGCCTGTGATGTCCGGCTAAGATACCATGAATACTTTGCGGGTAGGGGGGCTATCAATATGCCACAATGTCTGAAACCTTTTTATAATAAAATCTTTGGTGACATTTACTGCTTGTGTTTGTTTTAGCTGACCCTGACAGAAAAGTGGTCCTGAAAATGGCGTGATTGTGTAACCTTACAAAGCACTGTTGGGTGTTATTTACTAAAGGCAAAGACACTTTGCACTAAAAGTGCACTTGAAACTGCACTTGTAGTGTAAAGAGGATTTGCCCTTAGGAAATAACACCCATTGTCACAGAAAACAGCAATTAGAGCACCACAAAAGTGTTGTAGCGTTGAGACAATAATCCACACATTCTTAATTAACAATCTTTTTAATACCTGCACAATCACATGTGCATTTCGAAAAGGTTTTTAAAACAAACCAACATATTTGTTGTATAACAATTTTTGGGGTCACATTAGAAAAAGTAGAAATGTCCATTTAAGATAAAACAGGCATGTTTAAAACCAACAAGAAAGACACAAATCTTGAACTTACAAAGTTCACATTTGGTAGAACTTGAAGGCAATATCAGACTTGAGTATTTAGAAACTGTGTTTGATATTGCGTTCAGATGGGGTGAAGTCACCCCCGGAAAAGCCAAATTTTGAAGATGCACACAAATAGCCGAATGTCAACACGTGCTACCTGCCATCACGGGGAATCAAGGGACGTGTTTTGGGGTGCAACCCCTTTCTCTCAGCTACTTTATTATTGAGGAAGGGGTTGCACCCCCAAAACACGTCCATTGATCTCCCGTGATGGCAGATAGCACATGTTGACACACTGTGCGCCTCTTCAAAATTTGGCTTTTCTACAAATTGACAAAAAAGTGTTAAAAAATTGTAGCACACCAAAAAAACAAAGGGATTTAGAGGAGTTTTAAACTCTCCCCAAAACATCAATGATGTTCTTATTTTTTTGAAGAACATCATTGATGTTTTTCTTGATGTTTTCCAAGTCCCTATTACACCTCATGATCTCCCCGATCAGGATCTGTGCACTTTCCGAGGTGAAAGGATCTGGATCCACAACATCACGATCACCTAAAAAGATAGAAACCAAATAAAAACATATATTATAAATATGCCGGCATCCATCTCTTACCTGAGCCTGTGGTCGCAGACACTCACCTGTTGTGGTGCCAATTTCCACCACGTCTTCCTCCTCCTGCTCTGTTTGTCTTGGGTGGATTTCCCCTTCTTCCAGAGGTGGGGGGTCTCTGGTCTCCTCGGATGAGGGGTGTCCTCCGAGTCTTTTCTCCCCTATGTAAATAAAAAATGGTATACTTAGCACACAGATATTTTATGGCAGAACTATAAATATGAAACATTGTTTGGAAATGGGGTACAATTTTTTTTGTGGGCAGAGTTCCAAGATGTAGCATTTTTCTTGTCCTTTGTCAAGCTTGAATACTTTACCTGTCTTGTACAAGCTTCACAGATGGAGACATCCCTATAGTATACACTGGAGCACCTGTTTGGGACCCCCTAATAAAAAGGGTGTTCTTGTGTCCCACACTAGTGCTCCAGTGTCCAGATGTGAAAACTGCTGCTGAGTGTCCTCTCCTTACACAGAATCTAGTTTGCATTTCATTCTAGTTACAAACCCATCTACCCAACCAAATTAGTTTCAGACAAGTAGGCCATAAAAAAATATGGCCAAATGCATATGGACAAAACCATGGTGTTTTCTAGGCCAAACGAACAATGTTTGATACGAACGAATAATGTGCCCATGAACATGAAAGTTGCCATTTTAAACTGGACAACAGTTAAGAAAAGCACATGGAGCAGCACGAACGTAATAACCATAAAAAGAATGGGAACACAGCACAACTACTTACTTTTTTGCAGCACTCTCCGGATCTTTCTGTACTGCTCATGCTCTCTTAATTTGAGGTCCGACCACTGCTTCCTGAGCTGATCTTTCGATCTTCATACCCCAAAATTCCCGTGCAGACTTTTGACCACTTTCGCCATGATCTTGGCCTTTCTGACATTGGGGTTGGGGTAGGGTCCATACTTCCCATCATAGTCGGCCTTCTTTAGGATGTCCACCATCTCCAACATCTCCCCAAAGGACATATTCAATGCCTTAAATCGTCTCCTTCTGGATCCAGACGTTTCTGGCTCCAGGCTTTCCTCCCCCTCCTCCTCATTGCTATAATTAGCACGCACCTGCTGTGTCTCCGCCATGTGCTCTTCCCCGACTGCGCCGAATGAAAAGGGGTGGGGAATAGACTAGAAAGAACGTCAGGGGTGGGCGGAGTTACACGCATGCACAGTGTGTATAAAGCCTAACACGCGTGCGTAGTACGTACGATCTGTGAGCGGAGGAATGAGTATCGGAGGCGCCGATCGTGATAACGAAGGTAAGATCTAAACTTGGGCCTATACTGCTTCTAGATTGAGGCCTATATTGTAACAAGATTTAGGAGAGTTTTGCCTGACATAAGGGTTTGTCTTGTGTTGTGTCTTGCAGATAAAATGGATGGCTTCAATGACCACAACTTCCTCCCCCTGTTCATAGACAAGTACAGGGAGCTGCCCTGTCTGTGGCAGGTGAAACATCCACATTACAATAATAAACAAAAGAGGCAGACTGCGCTGGAGAAACTGTTAGAATTGGTGAAGCCGGTGGTCCCCACAGCAACCATCCCCTATTTAAAAAACAAAATTGGTGGCCTGAGGAGCACTTATCTAAGGGAGCGCAAGAAGGTCACGGATTCCCAGAGATCCGGAGCAGATGACATTTATGTCCCCAGGCTGTGGTACAATGAGATACTTCGTTTTCTGTCAGACCAGACTGGAGTCAGGGAATCCCTCTCAACCCTTCCTTCCACTCTTCCTTCTACCCTATCTTCCACCCCAGCTGAGGCTTCCGATGTCCAACTTGGGACTTCCAGCCAGGAAGAAGTGGAGGAGCCCAGATGGAGTCAGGTATAGCATTGTTCTACAGATTTCTGGACAATAAATAAATGATGTTTACTAGATGTCATTATTGATCTCCAATTGCTGATTGCAAAAAGTGTTTTACATATCAATAGACAGTAGTGGGCAAAAATAATTGGGACAAGAATGAAAAATGCTGGGCTCAGAAGGATAGTCTGTTATATTTGTTAACATTCAATTTGCAACAATCATGAGCTGAAAATTGTGTGTGATTGATGAATAAAAAACTAAAACTATGTCCCTTTTTCATACACAGGAAGACCTCAGCCAGGACGAGGCTGTGGAATGTGGCAGCCAGGAGGAGGCGGGGGTAAGTGGCAGCCAGGAGGAGGTGAGGCTAAGTGGCAGCCAGGAGAAGCCTGGGCCCAGTCTTAGCCTGACCGAATCGCAGGTCCCTCGCCTCCACCCTCCATACAAAAGACCCAGGAAGGGGAGTCGCGTGCAGGATTCAGTGCTCAGGCTCATTCAGGAGGCTTCTGCGTCCCTCAGAGCCACTCCCACTCCTGAAGAGGCCTTTGCAAGCTGTGTGAGGACCTTCTGTATAAAGTCCTAACTAAGGGGGTAAGTGGCGAAATCACACCCAATACCCACCTGAGTGAGTTGGAACATCCTCCTCCTCCTCCTCACAGCCACAGCAAGCGTGGAAGGAAGACCAGAGTGATGGCCTGGGTTCAGTCTGGTCTGACAAAAGATGCAGTCTCTTGTATGACCACAGCCTGGTGACACTGCTGCTTTCCGGATCTCTGGGACTTCTGGACCAGACTGCACTCCCTTAGATATGAACTCCTCAGGCCACCAATTTTGTTGTAAAAGAATTGATGTCTGCCCTGCGGGCCAAAGGCTTCACCAATTTCTGCTGTTTCTAAAGGAATTTTTGTTTCAATTATACTCGCCTATGTGTGTTTTCGTTAAAAAAAAAACAGTTTGTTGGTGAGGAGGCAGGTACATTTCAAAATACAATGTGAAATTAACAAGGGACACCAACACCAAGCAATCTCATTGAGATTAAATAATACAAGATATCAATGGTGTTGTGGTAACCTGACACACAAAACACACACAAAAATATTCTGGAGTAAAAACCAAAAAAAATAAATAAAAAAACAGCCTTGAAAAAAATACAAACCCAAAAAAAAAAATTAAACAGCCCTGAAAATTTTTTTTTAAAAAATTAAAAAAAAAAACAAAAAAAAAATTGGTCAAATGTGACAAATCAAAATATATTAAGGGAATCCCGATAAAGAATAAAGAAAGAAGTTTGTGAGAAGTCTGTGTGAATATGAGCAGCAAAACTACTTCATTCTTCTCACATTATAAAGATGAACAGAGTGCGCTGTATTAAACTATTTAAAACATTGCAGCGTGACGAAAGTACCGTATCCATTCCGAACACTCATTTTACCAAACCGAGCTGTTCCGTCTCGGAATTTCTTCTGAGCATGCGTGGCACTTTGTGCGTCGGAACTGGCCACACACGGTCGGAATTGACGTGATCGGATTTTGTTGTCGGAAAATTTTATAGCCTGCTCTCAAACTTTGTGTGTCGGAAAATCCGATGGAAAATGTCCAATGGAGCCCACACACGGTCGGAATGTCCGACAACACGCTCCGATCGCACATTTTCCGTCGGAAAATCCGACCGTGTGTACGGGGCATTATTGTTTAAAAAAAAGATTATTTTTTGCACCAGACAAAATTTGACTCTTTGATGCACTGACAGAAGTGCAGAATCTTTGGTAAAAAAAAGTTTTTCCCTTTGTATGTTGCAGAATTTTTCATGGCCTACCTGTTTATGGCTTTATGTGGTTCTGTTTTTTCTTGGTTTCAGTTATCTACTCATGATTGAATGTCCAGGTTCAGGCAAACTATGCTTTTGAACTATATCATCCCATTTCATTTACAATTCAGTAGTATAGTAAACAACAATAACTTAGAATACAGATTCACCCCAAACTAACTAAGTTGGAGCACCAATGATACCACCACATATGCTCTAAGCCAGATGACATCTCAGAGTACTAGTAGACTGCTCCCATAAGAAAGGCTACTCCAACAATCCCACCGGTACAAACATAAACACTGCACTGAAAAACCTGAAGATTATATCTACTACATTACAAAGAGACAAAAACATATAGCTGTGTACAACTAGTAACTACATAAAATGGAGCACTATAAGGTATATAAAAGATAAGTAAAGAGCTGCAAGCAATCATAACAGAGGATGAAACCGTGTAAGAAATCTACCAACAACCCTAAAAGTATCATACACACGGTACAAAAGAAGCCTTCAATATTACTGGTTTATCCAAGTGCACCTATAGTAATGTAGCATATCTCATTCAATGTAACAAGTGCAACCAAGGATATTACAATGGTGAAACAGGAGAGGACATCATTTTCCACAACCAGGCTAGACGTAAATGCATTCGTTCTTAGATACTTCAAAAATACTCAGGCAAGGAAAACCTTTTAACTATAAATGATATGTCTATCTGACATGAGATAAGTGACTAAATGTGGTACTCAGCTTTCCAAACCTCTTTCAAATAGTTTTATGACCATACTCACATCTTTGACTCTTTGCACCCTCCTCACCCCCTTCCTCTTCCATAGCCCATTCTTCTACCCCCTATCTGACACACTGTCTCACCTGTATTAGCCTTTTTTTTCCTTTCTCCTTTCCTTTCATTGATTTTTGCTTTAATTTAAAATTTTAATTTAAATTCAAAAGTATAACAGACATTACTCAACCGTGCAATCACCAGGGACATAACATATTTTGTATTCAGTATGAGAACAAACACTTTCTAGCCAATCACCAAAAAAAATCACCTTTTTGTGAATTCTAAATTAGAAATTCGATTTTTGGAGATTTTATCCTTATCCATGTAGGAGTTTTATGTTTTGGTGTCTTCTAATTAGTTCTTTTATTAACCTTTTCCATAAATTATTACAATATAATTCCTTTTTAGTTACATCTTCCATATGATTACTAAATGCATAATTTGTTAAAAAAACATTTTGTTTGCATTAACTTAAATTACTGCTTATGTATGGTAAGACCTTTCTTCACTTATTATACTTTTTTTGCCATTTTTACATTTTGGTATCCTATACTTTTAATAAAAGAAATAAAAGAAATACTAAAAATGAAGACTAATGAACGCAAAAATTAGCAAACATAAAACCCCCAATCTTGTCATTTTTTCTAGCCTCCTTTAAGGCCATTTTACAAGCTTTTGGGAAAAAGGAGCACAGGTAGCTGGACGTTGACATTGGGGGATACTTACCAATGGAAGAAAAAAATCAGTGGGGGGCAGCTCTTTTAAAAGGGCTTATAGGGCAACATTATACTTGACGTGTTTGTAGCTGTATCAGTGCACTTGCAACAAAAACAATTGAGTACTATCTGTGATACTTTTTTATTTGCACCAACATCCAATTTTTCAGGACAAGGTTTTAGGTTGTACCCCTTCTTCAAAGTCTAAGCAGTACTAATGCACAAAGTTTTACCAAAATGTCAATAGGACTTATTAAAATTCTGATAAAACGTTGTGTATTAGTACTGCTTAGACCTTGAAGAAGGGGGTACACCCCAAAAGCTTGTCCTGTAAATTTGGTTGACACAAGTGACATCAATCAGTGCACATCAGTGACACCAATCAGGGGGAGGGAGTTTAGGATGCAGAGTGATCCCACTATTGAATATATGAATATATGAAAGACATTTTACTTTCACATCTTGTTCCTGACATTTGAACCTCCTCTAGACCACTATTACCAGCTTTCAGATACATTTAATCCATTGTTTGATATCTTTCATAATTGCCATCGGTCCGTGTTCTGTGGATCATCTTTCATTCTTTACCTCACAGGACAATTTTGCCAACTACCAGGGTGTATTATCCCTTCAATATTTCTTCCTCCAAGTAGCTTAGTGCTTATATAGAGGACATTATATATATAATGCATACAACATAACAACACTTATGATTTCACAACACAACCATAGAGGTGTTCACATTCTTTTAGCAATGTATGTGTTTTGTCATATGTGTTTTTACATGTAGCTTTCTATAACTTTTTCAGACTATTAAACTTTTTGCCTTATTGAGATGTACAGTGGGCTGTGAGAGTTATTTGTCTTGTCCAGTGTGGAGGTGGTTGAGCTAAATTCAGGTTTTTTTATTCTTGGGTTACACGCCCCCATCAGTGCCCATTAGTGATGCTAGTCAGTGCTGCCTTGCTCGGTGCCTGCTCAGCAGTGCTGCCCATCAGTGCCACCCATCAGTGCCACCCATCACTGCCACCTATCAGTGTCCACCAGTGCCGCCTATCAGTGCGGCATATTAGTGCCTCCTCATCAGTGCCACCCATCAGTGCCCATCAGTGCCAACCTATCAGTGTCCATCAGTGCCGCCTCATCAGTTTCCATCAGTGCAGCCTATCAGTGGCGCCTCATCAACGCACATCAGTGAAGGAGAAAAATTACCTATTTACAAAATATTATAACAAAATATGAAAAGCATTTTTTTTTTTAATTTTCAGTCTTTTTTTGTTTGTTTAGCAAAGAATAAAAAAACCCAGTGGAGATTAAATACCACCAAAAGAAAGCTCTATTTTTGTGAAAAAAAATGATAAAAATGTCATATGGGTAGAGTGTTGCATGACCGCGCAATTGTTATTCAAAGTGTGAGGGTGCTGAAAGCTGAAAATTGGCCTGAGCAGGAAGGGGGTATAAGTGCCCAGTAAGCAAGTGGTTAATTCTACTACTTACAACTTCTACTCCCCAAATTCCACCAAGTTAGTTTTTTCCATAAATTACTACTGAAAATCCGCACCTATCCAAAGGGCTCTCTATTAATTTGCGGGGACTTCAACTTCATCCCAGACCCATCTATTGACTCTATTGACGATCACTAAAACATCATGACCTATTTGATGTATGGTGCTGTTTTCATGCGGGAGAGAGAGATTTTAATTTCTTCTCTCCACCTCATCATTCTTATACACACATTGACCTATTCTTAGCAGACCAATGGCTACTGTCCAAGACCCCCTCAACCGCTATTAACAACATTACGTGGTCGGACCACACTTTAATTATGCAGACCTTTGAAGACTCTGCATCCTCCAGCTCAATCCCAATTTGGAGAATGAATCCACACCTCTTACAACAGGCTGAGTCTAAACAGACCCTGAAAGGACACTAATTATCAGAGTTTTTTTGAACAATGACACTTCTGTGCATGACCAATTTGTCCTGTGGAATGCCCACAAAATGTTCATCAGGGATATTTTTACTAAATTGGGTGCAAGAGCCAAGAGGCAGCAGCAAAGGCGTTTACGCAAAATCACTGATTAAATCTATACTTTAGATACCAAAATAAACAGAGGCCTTCTCCTTTGATTTCTCAAAAACGTATACAGTTACTATACAATCTTAGAATTCTCCTATTGGAGAACTTTGAGAAAGCTTCCAAAAGATTAAGAATCTACTGTATGAAGCACCCCCACAGCATAATGCTACCTTCACAATACTTCACTCTGTGAAATGTGTGTTTATGCCAAGCATATTACATTTAGTTTAAAGCACAAAAAAGCCCAATTTTAGTCTCATCAGATGAGAACCTTCTTTCATCTGACTTTGAAGCCTTTCATTTACCTCCTTGAAGAAATGCCATGTTAGTTTTATTTAGCAGTGACTTTCTTTTGGAAACCATCCTATAAAATTGCACCCTAGCAACAATTGCTTTATGCATAGTATTTCCAGTCTAAGTAATTCAGGCTTCAGGGTTGTTATAGTTCTTTTGGTGACCTCCCTCACTGGTCTCCCAGTAGTTGCTTGCTTTTGGTGGAAGGCTTGTAATAGTCAGATTTATTGCTGTTCCATCTTCCATTTTCTAATGATTGATTACTTTCTTTGAAAGCCTCCCTATTATCAGCCACAGAGGCTGATAAAAGGGGGGGGGGGTTTCCAAGAAATTCACCTTGCACGGCACTAGACTTTGGTGTGACATCAATCCAGTGGGTGGAACTTAGCCTGACAGTAGCCTGAGCTGGCTCTATTTGAGACTTCAGAGCTCCTCTTGACATCTGATGGTTTCACCACTACGCCTGGGGCTGATCAGGAGTTAATGGACTCACACTGGCTTCCTGTCAAGCTGTACTGCTCTAAGGCTTTAATACAAGCTTTCCTTTTGTGAGTGCAATATACTTCAGTATGTTCTCTTTCTCTCCATTTTTGCCTTTTCTGTTTTTAGTGCTGCCTCTCCCATGATGAGGTGACTACAGCCTTATCTATACACACATGCCGGAGCATAAGAGGAAGGGTTACCAACACAGAATGATGGGGAAAAAAACATAAAAAAATGCAAATAAACATGGTGAAAATATTGATTAATCTGATTGTAATTGATTGTGTAAATCTCAGATGGAAGGTAAAATAACCAAGTTCACACTATATAGTTACATACTTACATAGTAGTCTGGTTAAAAAAAAAGTCCATCTAGTTCAACCAATAGAAGGGAAAAAAATATATAATCCTATACCCACAGTTGATCCACAGGGAGGCAAAAAAACAATAAAGCATAATCCAATTTGCTCCAGCAGGGGAAAGCATTCCTTCCTGATTCCCCAAAAGGTGATAAGATGTTCCCTGGATCAACTTTACCTATAAATATTAGTATCCAGCTATAATATGTTAATATGAAATATGTGGCGCTATTCTACCCTCCTGTACCAAACTATGAAAAAATGTCTACTGAGATGACATTCGGTGTGTCTAAAATCCTTCTAATCCATATAGCAGATATATAACAAATATATGCTTTAAGAAACAACTCCAGTTGCTAAATCACAAAAAATGAATACATGAGACGTGTAGAAATAGCGGTCCGTACCCATACAGGACCTAACACACCTCCTGATGGAAGTGAATAATAAAGTGGCTAGTGCAGAATAAGTTCTCTAGTGCAAAAAAAACAAAATCAAATGAATTAAATCAATAACATGTGTCACAAAAATGATTTACAAATAAATAGCATCTAAAAATGGCTATAATTCTAGCCCACACAATTAACTGAAATCAGTGATAAGTGTATAGATAAAAAATATCTATTAGAAATTATACCGTGTAGATATCATAAGCAAAGTGAATTCAACGCCTCAAACCCAGTGATGAGCATAAAATAGTGCACAAAAGTGTCATAGGTGACAAACTAAAGATATGGAAAAAAGTTTTTTCCAGCAGCACGTAACTAATAATAATGAATGATTAATAAATAATTAAATAATAGTTCATGAAAGTGACAATAGTGTAATACAGTCCACACCGATGCTGTTGTCATGCAAAATGTGACAGTGCAGATAGCAGTGATTTGTGCTATTCCTCTCAATTTCTTCTGGTGCACCCACCAATAGTTCCCCCCAGCCTCTCACCTCCAGCAGCGGCCCCCAAATGGGCCGAGTAAGACAGATGGATAATACTTTGGTGGAAGGGTTCCTGCAGTGGTAGCCTTTTCCTGGGGGATGTCCGTGGAGCAGTCTATCCGTCTCCCCTCTCGCCTCTCACAGCACTCCCACAGCGGTAGTAAAAACGAAAGGACAACTACCATAGTGTAGTAGTTATAAATTACATTTATTGAAAAGAACGTAGTAACTTACAGAGAAAAAATAAAAAGCGAGCAGTAAGGACAAGTAGCTTCCGGGTTCGGCCGTCCCCGTGAAGCGTCGGCACCTGGCTCCTCCTACCCTGACGCGTAACGTCACACCACGTGACTTTATCAAAGGGATCCTATAATCCCAGCTATAATATGTGTATCTATGAAAAAATCCAGGCCTTTTTCAAAACAATCTACTGAGCTGGCCAGAACCACCTCATGAGGACGTCTATTCCACATTTTCACAGCTCTTACTGTGAAGAAGCCTTTTCATATTTGGAGATGAAATCTCTCTTGACATAAAAAGTGCCCTTTTGTCCTCTGTGATAACCTTAAAGTGAATAACTCAACACCAAGTTCACTATATGAACCACTTATGTATTTATTCATGTTGATCATATACCCCCACTTAATCTCCTCTTATCAAGAGAGAATAAATTCAGTTCAGCTAATCGTTTTTCATACTGTAGCTGAGCTCCTCCATGCCTTTTGTCAGTTTGGTTGCCCTTCTCTGCACTTTCTCCAGTTCCCCAATATACTTTTTATGAACTGGTGCCCAAATATGAACTGTATTCCAGATGAGGTCTTGCTAATGATTTGTACAGGGTCAAAATGATGTCTCTTTCTCTGCAGTCCATACCTCTCCTAATACAAGAAAGGATTTTACTCACTTTGGAAACCACCGCTTGGCATTGCATGCTAATATTAAGCCTATGATCTACCAGAACACTCAGATCCTTCTCCACCATTGACTCCCCCAGTTCTGCTCCCCCTACTATATATGATGCCTGCATGTTTCTAGCCCCCAAGTGCATAACTTTACATTTATCAACATTAAACCTCATTTGCCACATAGTTGCCCAATTAAAGAGTGAATTGAGGTCAGCTTGTAAATTGGAGACATCTTGTAAGGACATTATTCCACTGCATAACTTGGTGTCATCCGCAAACACTAAAATCCTACTTTTACTCCCAGACCTTGGGAGTATCATTTATAAATATATTAAAAAGTAAGGGTCCCAACACTGAATCTTGGGGTACACCAACACCACTGATAGCCTTAGACCATTCAGAGTATGAATTATTAACCACTACTCTCTAAATTCAGTCTTTTAGCCAGTTTTAAATCCATTTACAAACTGGTACTTTCAAGCCTGTAGACTTTACCTTACACATTAGCCATGTGTGGGGAACTGTGTCAAATGCTTTGTCAAAATCTAAATATGCTATATCCACAGCCACGCCTTTGTCCAAGGTTTTGCTCACCTCCTCTTAAAAAGGAATCAGATTTGTTTGACAACTTCTGTCTTTCATGAATCCATGCTGTTTGTTACTTATTTTTTTTTTTTCTAGCTGGAACTCATCTATGTGGTCTTTTATTAAACTCTACACTATCTTCCCAACTATAGAAGTTAAAGTAACAGGTCTATAGTTACTTGGTAAATACTTTGATCCCTTTTTTAAATATAAGCACCACATTTATGCCAATCCAGTGGTACTATGCCAGTCATTAAAGAGTCCCTAAAAATTATAAACAATGGCTTTGAAATGGCAGAGCTCAATTCTTTGTATGCCATCTGGTCCAGGTGCTTTATTCACCTTTATGCTGTCTAAATATTTCTGGAACATAACAATTTTGAGTCATAGTGGTTCCTTTGGGGCTATGTCAATATCATCCCCATTATCAGCATGAGCTCCCCCATACTCTTTTGTATAAACAGAGCTTAAGAAGGTATTTAATAAATTTGCCTTTTCGTTGTCCCCAGTCACCCACTATAGATTATTTTGTATCTTTTTACTATTAATTTATATTGGAAGAATTTTTGGGGGGTTGTTCTACTTAATTTTGCAATCTGTTGTTAGTTTTGAATTTTTGATTTCCTTTTTACATATTCTGTTATATTCTTTGTAACATTTAAACAATGATAGTGTTCCTTCATTTTTATATTTTTTAAAAAGCTCATTTCATTTTACTTATAGCGTTTTAAACTTTGGATATGAGCCACATAGGTTGTTTTTGTAGCCTTTTAAACTTGTTGTCCATAGGAATATATTTTGCAGTGTGTTCACATACAGTCGCTGTGAAGAATTCCCATTTCTGTTCTGTGTTCATCAATACCAATATTCACTCCCAGTCTAAATCCTGGAGGGCAGCCCTCATTCTTGGAAAATTTGCTTTCTTAAAGTTAAGTGTTTTTTAATTTTCCAGTATGTGGTTGTTGCTTACAGCTAACATTAACCTCCCTGGCGGTATGATTATTTCAGATTTTTGATGCTGAAAAAAAAAAAAGTACAATTATTTTGCACGGCAATTTGTCATTTTATATTGTAGGCCTGTAATTCTTAGGAATAACTCACTTAAATCTGTCCAAACAAGAGTCTAGTAGACAGCCCGAGTATGATAAAGTTTGAAAGACGAAATAAAAAATTATAATATAATAAATAACTATAAATAATTATAACAAATAATAATATAATAATAATAAAAATTATTCAATAATGTAATCAAATCAAAAACACTGAAATTTGTTCAGTTGCAGAATTGTCGCTGTCATTACTTTTAGTGTTTGATGACGAATTTCCCCACAAATCACTATCGCTTAGTTCTGCAAGTGATTCTAATTTATTATCACTGTTTTCTAGCTGGTCTAAAAGCACTCTTGACATAAACTGACATTTTTTGGTTGCTATGGACAATCTCCAGTTTCCTGGCAGAAAGAATAGTATTTATAATATAAAACTGCATGCAGGACACTGGACAAACCACTAGGGACAAAGGGGATGTGTAATTATTTGATACAGTACTGTAATCTGTAAGATTACAGTATACTGTATCTATACAGTGTTTTTTACTTTTTGAATTTGGCGCCGAACTCCGTCCCCGTGCGTCGCAATGCTTGCAGGACACGGCGGCTTGTAGATCACAGCGGGGAGACATTGCAGGATCCAGGGGACAAGGTAAGTAACCTCTACATGGATCCTGTGATGCGATCCAGAGTCTGGCTCGGGGTTACAACTTTTGGTACTGAAAATCCAATCCGAGCCAGACTCAGGAATACTGCCAGGGAGGTTAAATGAAATTGTAAATGGAAATATACAAAACACTGCGCTCTCTAATGTAAAACAAAATAAGACAGCAGCCGCATACGTTGTGACAAAAACAGTGAAATGAAAAATGAAAATGCAGCGCTATAGAAATATTATAAATAAATAACAATAAATCAAGTCCATAAGTGTTAACCTTGGTGTTGAATCATGTGATAAATAAATCTTAATCAAAATAAGTGAGATAATAAATGTCCACTTGTGTCCACACGCTAAGAAGAGCAGAAGTGAATGGTGGAGGTCCCAAGAGGACTGGCAGGGATGGTGTGAGTCCGTAGATGAAAGGCAACGTCAATGGTACTTAACATCAATGAGTGGGAAGAGATGGGTACTCTTACCGGATAAGGTGGACTCCCCTGTCAATGACATGGAGTCAATAAGGCAGTATGCCCCACCAGGCTATTGGAAGAATGTCCGGAAAGCTGGAACTGGCAGGATGGACTTCAACCAACGAACCTCCAAAGATCTTCAGGATGGGTCATCAAGGCAGGGATTCCAAAACCGTGTACCACAAATAGCCAAAAATGTGCGATCTCTCTTAAACATTTCAAATACTTATTATGTTTCCTTGCTGAAGTCAATGCACTCTCTTCAGTGTCCTTCAGATTTCCAGTACTTCATTAATATCTTTCTCAGTAGCTTATCTTGAATTTTCATGCTTAATTACTATCTGCCTTTCCCTCTCATTTATTACCCCTTCTCTTTGTTCTATTTTTATGTATATTTCATTCAATAATTACTCAGAGTTTTTCTTCTTCACTAGCCCATTCATCTCTTTCTGCTTTCTTCTTTCCCTCTCCAGAGCCGATTGGTTTGCCTGTGGAAGTACGTCTATGTAATTGCTTTGCGTTCACCAGTCTTCCCCCGCTGCTGGAGATACGTGGCCACTTACTGAGGTAACACCTCAGATTTTCCCTCACTTTCTATCTACTGCAACTGTTGTCAGCAGGATGGTAAGTGAGGGCCAGTTTCTCTAGCTGAGCCCCAGATAGCAGTAAAAACACATTTTTCTAATCTTTCTCCACTCCATCCAAACTAGAAGAAAAAGTTTTAGGCTTAACATACACTTTAAGCGTAATGGCCAGTCCATTAAAAATATAATGAAAAAACTACTCTTGCACTCAAATATACACCTTACCCATTTAATACAAAGCAGCAGTGTCTTTGAAAAAGTACCCAGCCGAGCCACTAATACTAACCTAGCCAGCTTTCCCATATTGCTCCTGCATTCATCAAAGCTGGCACTAAAAATCATGATGGATGTGTCAATGATTGGCCTAGTGACTAGCTGCTAGACCTGAGCACTGACACTTGGGAAAAGGTCACAGATTTCCTCATACATTGAGATGCACCATGTATTATCACCAGCTGCAAAAAGGCAGGAGTGCAAAGTGAGCACTGGCAAGGTGAGTATCAGTTGTTTGGTGGGGGTTGTTTACAAAAAAAACTGTCACTTTGCCCTGAATGAGCATAGTGAAAGTGTCCCTGAATGGGCATAGTGAAAGCGTCCCTAAATGGGCATATTGAAAGTGTTCCTGAATGGGCATAGTGATAGTGTATCTTTTGAACATTTTAAGTATATAGTTACAGTGTATCTTTTCTTTTGATTAACCCACTAGTTTTATGATCTGTAAACTCAAGCTGATTTCTCTGCTAGTTGAAGAACAACCACACCAGATGTATTCTCTCTGTGGACGATGAGATTTAGCAGAAGCTAGGTCACACCAGTGAGCTGAAAAAGACCCGCAACTTGAATATAGCAATGGCACTTGAATCTAACCTGCTGGCAAACAGCTAGATAAAGAGGTGAAATTCATGTACAGTATGTAAACTGTTTTCCTTTAGTGTGGTCACTCTAATAATATTCTGTTAGCACAGGAGGCTGCATAGATGAGATAGGAAATACTGGTGTTTCTCCTTTGTCTACGAAGTATGGCAGGAGTATGGAAATCATCAACTAGCCAATTAACAAATGTTTTGACCTCTGCAATGGTTCATATATAAGTATTTCAGCTGAGTAACCTATAAATGGATAGATAAATTAAAGCCAATTTATGGTTTTACAGATGTTTGGAAATGACAAATCACCAAAAGTCTGCAAAGTATTCTGAGAATATCTATTCCTCAGCAGTTGGAAAGCTACAGGTTGGCCAGCCTGCACATGATTAATCACCATCATTAACTTAATTTAGCATAACTTTGTATGTATATACATTTCTTTGTCTTTTGTTGATTTCACTTTTCTCTTTTTCAATATTTTTTATTGGTATTTTACGTACTTATGATTTAAACAGTTTGACTATTGATTAATAAATTAGCTAGCTATATAAGGTCATATAATTGTAAACCTAAGTGTAATTGAGAAGGTCGCCTTCCAGCTCCCACCACTCTCTTACTCCCAGGTGAGATGGGGCTGTGGCCAGGGGCGCGCTTCATAAAAGATACAGGACTCAGCGAGGTTTCTGTTCTTAAAAACAACACAACACTTTAGTGGATAGCACTTTTGCCTAGCAGTAAGAAGGGTTGCTGGTTTGAATCCCAACCACGACACTACCTGCCTGGAGTTTGCATGTTCTCCCTGTATCTGCGTGGGTTTGTTTCTGGGTACTCCGGTTTCCTCCCACACTCCAAAGACATGCTGGTAGGCTAATTGGATCCTTTCTAAATTGTCCCTAGTATGTATGAATGTGAGTTAGGGACCTTAGAGTGTAAGCTCCTTGAGGGTAGGGACTGATGTGCATGTACAATGTATATGTAAAATGTAAATTGACTGTGCAATATAAGTACATGAAATAAATAATAACACACTGATACAAAGAACTAGTCAACAAAAGGTACATTCACTCCCAGTCATCTAGAGTAGTGTCTTAATGGACTAGTCTGGGGATAAATGTACAATCACCAAGAAGAGAAAATAAAGTGAGGAGGGATAATACTCCAAATCAATAAATGCTGATGTTCTGTTGTATAACCAGCACTGATGGTGAGTCACTATGTTTTTTTAACTGGCCGAAGGTTAGCATATTGTTTCCTTTGTTAGTGAATGAATACATGCTTTCAGAAAAAATGACAGCTTTTATCCTCCTGAAGACTGGTTCCTGTATGAAAGATGATGTTTTCATGTTTCTTATAACAAATCAATTCCCATTTTTGCAGTGTGTGCTGTAAAGAAAGACATTCAGATTGGTAGTTTTAGGCAACACTTTTTCTGTGTATTGTCTTGAGTATTAGTGCCAGGAAGCTAGCTGTTAGGTAATTTGGACAGGGTAAAATCCCCAAATCCTCACTAAATTTAATAGGTACGATGCCCGGCGGGTGTGGAGGCGACTCTTTGTACATCTTGCCGCATGTATGCGTTCCTTGATCATCCGATCGAGGGCGAATACTGCTGTGCAAAATGAAAGCACATTGTTTCCCTGGAAGCCCAGGTTCTGAATCTGGGGAAGCAACTGTCAGCACTGAGAAGTCCCTCCATACTAAAGGTGAGCCAGGAACGTACACGGCAGGTGCCGGCAGGGGCCAGCACAGAGGCGGGTGGAGACAAAGAGGTGCAGGCACTAGCAAAGAGTAGATGGGTGACAGTCAGGAGGGGTAGAGGGGAAAGTGCCAGAGAGGCCGATCCAGGACTGGAGCATCTCAATAAGTACGCTCCATTGAATGACATTGGTGAAACCAGTCAGGGACCAGCACTGCTGGAGATGAGGGACTCTCCTAGCTGCCAGGGGAAGAACTCCTCCAGTGAGAGTGGGGGGGCAGCAAAGGGAAAGGAAAGACAGATTCTGGTGGTAGGGTACTCAATTCTTAGAAGGACAGAGAGGGCAATCTGTAACCAAGACCTGAAGCGCCGAACAATATGTTGTCTACCGGGCGCTCGGGTTCGGCACATCACGGATCTTGTGGACAGATTACTGGGAGGGGCTGGGGAAGACCCGGCTATCATGGTGCACGTTGGCACCAATAACAAAGTCAGAGGCAGATGGAGTGTCCTAAAGAACGATTTTAGGGACTTAGGAGCTAAATTGAGGAAAAGGACCTCCAAGGTAGTGTTCTCAGGAATACTACCGGTACATCGAGCCACACCAGAAAGGCAGAGGGAGATTAGGGAAGTAAACAAGTGGCTGAAGAGCTGGTGTAGTAAGGAGGGGTTTGGGTTCCTGGAGGACTGGGCCGACTTCTCAGTCGGTAACCGGTACTATAGAAGGGACGGACTGCACCTAAATGAGGAGGGTGCAGATCTGCTGGGAATGAAGATGGCCAAAAAGTTAGAGGGGTTTTTAAACTAGGCGATGGGGGGGAGGGTCCAGAGACAGTGATAGCCAGCGCGGAAGATATTCCAGAGGGTAGTATTGGGGGCATTAGTGGTAGGTTAACCAAAGCACAAAAACACAAGGTGAGTATAGTAGCAAGTCCTAGTTGCAATCTTGAAACACCCAATACGAGGACAATATGCGACCGGTCTAAACTATGTGGCATGTTCACTAATGCCAGGAGCATGGCGGACAAGATGGGTGAACTAGAGATACTGTTGTACAAGGAGGATTTGGATTTTGTGGGAATTTCAGAGACCTGGTTCAACAGCTCTCATGATTGGCTGGCAAACATTCAAGGGTATACCCTATACCGCAAGGATAGAGAGGGTAAAAAAGGGGGAGGGGTATGCCTATATATCAAGAATAATGTACAAGTGAATGTGAGAGATGACATCACTGAGGGGGCTAGGGAGGAGGTGGAATCTTTATGGGTAGAGCTCCAAAGGGATGAAGCTAAGGGGAAAATAATACTGGGGGTATGCTATAGGCCCCCTAACCTGAGGGAGGAAGTGGAGACGGATCTCCTATCACAAATTGGATTAGCAGCAAGGATGGGAAGTGTTATCATAATGGGGGATTTTAATTATCCAGACATAGACTGGGCGGAGGGAACCGCGCATTCATTTAAGGCTCGCCAGTTCCTTAATGTCTTGCAGGACAATTTTATGGGTCAGATGGTAGACGCACCAACTAGAAATAAAACATTACTAGATCTACTGATTACCAACAATACAGACCTGATCACAGATGTGGAAATACGGGGCAACTTAGGTAACAGCGATCACAGGTCAATTAGTTTCAGTATAAATCAAAAGCAAAAGCATTTGACACAGTTCCCCATAAACGTTTACTGTACAAAATAAGGTGCGTTGGCATGGACCATAGGGTGAGTACATGGATTGAAAACTGGCTACAAGGGCGTGTTCAGAGGGTGGGTGATAAATGGGGAGTACTCAGAATGGTCAGGGGTGGGTAGTGGAGTTCCCCAGGGTTCTGTGCTGGGACCAATCCTATTTAATTTGTTCATAAACGACCTGGAGGATGGGATAAACAGTTCAATCTCTGTATTTGCAGATGATACTAAGCTAAGCAGGGCAATAACTTCTCCGCAGGATGTGGGAATCTTGCAAAAAAACCTGAACAAATTAATGGGGTGGGCGACTACATGGCAAATGAGGTTCAATGTAGAAAAATGTAAAATAATGCATTTGGGTGGCAAAAATATTAATGCAATCTATACACTGGGGGGGGGACCTCTGGGGAAATCTAGGATGGAAAAGGACCTGGGGGTCCTAGTAGATGATAGGCTCAGCAATGGCATGCAATGCCAAGCTGCTGCTAATAAAGCAAACAGAATATTGGCATGCATTAAAAGGGGGATCAACTCCAGAGATAAAACGATAATTCTCCCACTCTACAAGACTCTGGTCTGGCCGCACCTGGAGTATGCTGTCCAGTTCTGGGCACCAGTCCTCAGGAGGGACGTACTGGAAATGGAGCGAGTACAAAGAAGGGAAACAAAGCTAATAAAGGGTCTGGAGGATCTTAGTTATGAGGAAAGGTTGCGAGCACTGAACTTATTCTCTCTGGAGAAGAGACGCTTGAGAGGGGATATGATTTCAATTTACAAATACTGTACTGGTGACCCCACAATAGGGATAAAACTTTTTCGCAGAAGAGGGTTTAATAAGACTCGTGGCCACTCATTACAATTAGAAGAAAAGAGGTTTAACCTTAAACTACGTAGAGGGTTCTTTACTGTAAGAGCGGTAAGGATGTGGAATTCCCTTCCACAGGCGGTGGTTTCAGCGGGGAGCATTGATAGCTTCAAGAAACTATTAGATAATCACCTGAATCACCGCAACATACAGGGATATGTAATGTAATACTGACACATAATCACACACATAGGTTGGACTTGATGGACTTGTGTCTTTTTTCAACCTCACCTACTATGTAACTATGTAACTATGTAACTATATAAACCCAAAGCCTATTAGACTTGATTTCAGGGTGGATAAAAATCAATGATTTTTAAAAAAAAAATCCTGAGGTAAACCCTGCTTTGGACAATCTCGCTACACAGCAGGCCCAGTCATCCCCCACAGCAGCCTTTCCCACTTCTAACTAGCTAGTCCTTGATACCACAATGAAACAAATGCTCATGTCTTTACACAGCTCACTTCACAATGACATGTCATCTATGTTCACAAGATTCAAAACTTAAATGAACTTTATGGATAAGAAAGTATGTCATATTGAACAAAAAATGACGGTCATGACTGAAACTGTGAATGACCTGGTAGATGCCCAGAGTCAGAGCCAAGATGGCAGACCTGGAGGACAGGTCGAGATGTAACAATGTAAAACTGAGGGGCATACCTGAAACAATCATGCCATTTGACCTCAATTCTTATGCCAGAAAACTTATATTTACACCTATCACCCATGGAAACCATCATTGACTGCATAAACCGCCTGCCCAAACCTCTTCACCTTCCTACAGAAACCCCACAGGATGTGTTAATGAGAATCAATTTCTACCACACAAAAGATCTACTCCTGGCCAAAGCGAGACACCTGGGGCAGCTACCAGTACCATACATGAAACTTCAGCTATATGCAGATCTCTCCCAATACACCCGTCAACAATGTCGCCAACTAAACACCATCACTAAACCTCTCAACAACCACAAAATCCTATACCAATGGGGATTCCCGACCAAACTTGTAGTATCCAAGAATGGAATGAAGCACAACATACATACGTTTGAAGAGGGCATACACCCGCTACGCACCTAGGGAATTATTCCTGATGAGGTCACATCAGCAAAAACAAGCCTCAAGGAGAAAGAGTACAACTCCACTTAAACAACACTAAATAATTACCAGGTTAGTGGTATCCATTCAGCTATACTACTCCGTTCGGTGCCTGCTTGTTGCAGCTAGTTCACAAACTTTCACCCTCACAAAGCCCAGCAGTGACCTTAGATCACTGCTGATCCTTGTCTTCCCTTACCCCTACGGGTACTTTGTTCTAACCAAGGTTGTATTGTTGAACTACTTACCCTCCTTCCTTTCCAAGAGCACAAGAGAAAACCTAGCCAGAATCTACCTACCACATCAACGCATTCAACCCGCCAAATCTACAGAAGATCCAGGTCATCAACTACTGTAATGTCCCGTACACACGGTCGGACTTTGTTCGGACATTCCGACAACAAAATCCTAGGATTTTTTCCGACGGATGTTGGCTCAAACTTGTTTTGCCTACACACGGTCGCACAAAGTTGTCAGAATTTCCGATCGCCAAGAACACGGTTGACATACACCACGTACGACGAGACTAGAAAAGGCCGGTTCAGAACCAAGCGCGGCACCCTTTGGGCTCCTTTTGCTAATCTCGTGTTAGTAAAAGTTTGGTGAGAGACGATTCGCGCTTTTTCAGACTCGTGGCTTTCAGATCGTTTTCTGCCATTCAGTTTGTGCTTGTGGGTTTGTATCTGCTCTTCAGTGCGTGCAGTCAGTTCGTATCAGAGTTTTCTGTGCAATCTTGCCCGCTCGTTGCTGTTTTTCAGGTCGCTCTTCACAGGCCTTGCTGTTCTTCAGTGCGTTCTGTTACTTCGTTCTGAGCAGCCGACCGTTTTCTAGCCATGTTTCATATGCGTACTCCTCGTAGAGTTCGTGCTGTGCGGGGGCTTGGTGTTGGGGTCATGACCTTGACACAAGTCCAGTCTATGAACAGGGTGGGGAGGAGTTCATGGACCAAGAATTGGTTGCTTCAGCGTGACCAGTTCTGTCATATGCCTTTGCTCCGTGAGATCCGTGAGAATAATCCTGATGATTTCAGGAACTTTCTCAGGATGACGGACCCCGTGTTTCACCGTTTGTTGGCTTCGCTGACCCCCTATATCAGCAGGCAGGATACCTGCATGAGGCAAGCCATCACTCCGGAGCAGAGGTTGGTCGCTACCCTGCGGTATTTGGCCACAGGGAGAAGCCTGCAGGACCTCAAGTTCTCGACAGGCATCTCCCCCCAGGCTCTGGGGATCATTATCCCAGAGACCTGTTCTGCCATCATCCAGGTCCTGCAGAAGGAGTATATGAAGGAAAGATTTTTATCCTTTTATATCACATTTTATTGTATTGAATGTTTGATAATATATTGTATTTCTTCCCTCATTCCCTAATTACCATGATTGTAATATGCTGTGAATGTCCCCTTTGTTCTCATGCATGCTGGATTTTTAGGTAATTATTATTTTATGTCCTTCATACATATTTGCCCTTCAATAACCTCCCCAGCATGGTCTTTCCTGGCCTATATTCACCTCATGTAGTCACTTAACAATGTATTTTATCAGCTCCATAGTAGTGCTTTACCCCAAACACCCCCTAAAATGTTTGGAAATGTTATTTTTGATTTAAATTCAGGCAGAGTGCCAGAGGCTTTTTTTTGTGGTGTCCCCAAATTTTTTTTAACCCTCCCTCCCCCAACTGCTAAGTCAGCTGATAGCTGATCCCAATTCTCTATCCTCAATCATCTATCTGCTGACTTTGCCAAACCCATACACACTATACCCACCTCTTTACTGGTCAGATGTATGGATGAATTCCCCAAAGCATGTAGTGCAAGGGCCTGCCTGTATACTTTCCAATGGTACTGTTTAAAGTTTTTGTATCCTATTATTATCTTGATAGGTAATAGCAGAATGTTCAAATGTCCTCAAATGTGTACAGTGTGTATTTATATCTTTGTATTATGACACTTCTTACCTGTCCAGTGGTCTGCCAATAGTGTAACTAAGGAGGGGCTGTTCCAAGTAATACCCTGTATTTAGGCATTCATCTCTCAATGAAGTGAAGAGGGTTACCTGTCCAAGAGTTCCCCCCCTATAATGTTAGAAATGGCCCATGAGAGGGGGGGAGGGGGAATATGATAGGTGTACCTTATACTTTGTTGTTGTTAAATTCCCCTTAGTAAATGCTATCTGGAGGTTGCCCCATAATGTTTGTGTATAATCTGCTTGCCATGTATCTTTGAAAAAATAGTAATGTTTATTGTTTTTTCCTCAACAGTTTCCTTCAACGCCACAGGAATGGCAGACTGTGGCCTCCCACTTTGCCCAGCGGTGGGACTTTCCTAACTGCGGAGGGGCAATTGATGGGAAACACGTCCACATCGTCCCACCACCCAACTCGGGGTCATACTATTATAATTACAAGGGGTTTAATAGTATAGTGATGTTGGCGGTGGTGTCGGCTAATTACGAGTTCTTGTATGTGGACGTGGGGAAGAATGGCCGGATGTCCGATGGTGGAGTGATCGCCCAGACGGAGTTCTACAGGCGTCTCCAGAATGGCAGCTTGGACTTGCCACCTCCAGAGGACAATGTTGAAGGTCTCCCATTTGTGTTCGTTGCTGATGAAGCATTTGCGCTGGGGGACCACCTGATGCAGCCATTCCCGATGAGGACCCTCACCCCGGAACAGAGGGTTTTTAATTACCGGCTGGCCAGAGCCCAAAGAGTGGTGGAGAACACATTTGGAATCCTGGCCAGCCGGTTCTGATTATTTCTGACACCCATCCATATGGCGGAGTATAAACTGAACCATATAATACTTGCCTGCTGTGTTCTCCATAATTTTTTAAGAAAACATTCAGCCAACTATGCTGGCTCAGTTGGGCCTGAGGCCGGAATCCCTAATCCATCAACACTGACGGCGCTTGAAAGTGGCCGTCCTGGCTTGCCCTCCCTGAATGCCGTGATGTCCGGTTATGCTACCTGGAGTTCTTTGCGGGTAGGGGGGCTATCAATATGCCAGACAATCTGTGACACCTTTTTCAAATAAAAAACAACCAAAAGAAATTCTTTGTGGACATTTACTGCTTGTGTTTGTTTTAGCTGACCCTGACAGAAATGTGTTGAGTGCAGAAAATGTCGTGATTGGGTAACCTTATAAAAAACAGTGTTGGCTGGTACTTCCTAAATGCAAAAACACATTTCACTACAAGTGCACTTGCAACTGCACTGAACCTGCACTTGTAGTGCAAAGTGTATTTGCCCTTAGGAAATAACCCCCATTTTTGCATAAAACAGCAATTACATCACCCCAAAAGTGTTGTAGTGTTGAGACAATAATCCACACATTCTTGAGTAAGGCACTTTTTTATACCTGCACAATCACATGTGCATTTCCCAAAGGTTTTTAAAACAAACCAACATGTTTGTTGTATAACAATGTTTGCAGTAGCATTATCAAAAATCGAAATATCCATTTCAGATAAAACAGGCCTGTGTAAAACCAACAAGAAAGCCAAAAAACTTGAACTTACAAAGTTCACATATGGTAAAACCTGAAGGCTATATCAGACATCAGTATTTAGGAACTGGGTTTGATATAGCGTTCAGATGGGGGGAAATCACCCCTGGAAAAGCCAAATTTGGAAGATGCACACCAATTTACGAATGTCAACATGTGCTATCTGCCATCAGGGGGGATCAAGGGACGTGTTTTGGGGGAGCAAGCCCTTCCTCAACGCTACTTTATAATTGAGGAAGGGGTTGCACCCCCAAAACGCGTCCATTGATCTCCCGTGATGGCAGATAGCACATGTTGGCACACTGTGTGCATCCTCCAAATTTGGCTTTTCTAAACATTGAAAAAATTTTAGTACGATAAAACAGGTGATTTTGTGGGGTTTAAATTCGCCCCAAAACATCAATGATGTTATTATTTTTTTTAATAACATCACTGATGTGTTGCTGGATGTTTTGCAATTGGAGATTACACCCCATGATCTCCCCGATCAGTATCTGGGCACTT
Source organism: Aquarana catesbeiana (assembly GCF_042186555.1). Classification (NCBI taxonomy): domain Eukaryota; kingdom Metazoa; phylum Chordata; class Amphibia; order Anura; family Ranidae; genus Aquarana; species Aquarana catesbeiana. The sequence goes on from NC_133324.1 coordinate 779,349,624, forward strand.
TCAAATGTAAAGCGTTCTGGATCACGATCACCTAAAAAGAGATAAAGAACAAAAAAAAGGTCTCAAAAATCTGCCACCATCCATCTCTTTTACCTGAGCCTGTGGTCGCAGACACTCACCTGTTGTGGTGCCAATCTCCACCACATCTTCTTCTTCCTCCTTCTCAGCTTCTTGGGTTGGTATTTCCCCTTCTTCCAGAGGGGGGGGTCTCTGGTCTCCTGGGATGAGGGGTGTCCGAGTCTTTTCTCCCCTATGTAAAACAAAAATGGTATAATTAGCACACAGATATTTGATGGCAGAACTAGAAATAGGAAACATTGCTTGTTAGTGGGGTACAATTGTCTATTTTAGCCGAGTTCCAAGATGTATATTTTTTATTGCCCTTTGTCAAGCTGCAATACTTTACCTGTTTAGTACACGCTTCACAGATGTAGCCCCCCCTATAGTATACACTGGAGCACCTGTGTGGCCCCCCCTAATAAAAATGGTGTTCTTGTGTCCCACACTAGTGCTCCAGTGTCCAGATGTGAAAACAGCTGCTCAGTGTCCTCTCCTTACACACAATCTAGTTTGCATTTCATTCTAGTAACAAACCCATCTACACAAACAAATATTTGGCATCCAAGTAGGCCCCCAAAAATGTGTGAAAATGCATATGGCCTAAACAATGGTGTTCTAGAGGCCGAAAGAAAAATGTTTGATACGAACGAATAATGGGCCCATGAACATTAAAGTTGACCTTTTTAAACATTACAATTAATAAAAGCATATGGAGCAGAACGAACGTAATAAAGACAGAAAGAATAGGAACACAGCACAACTACTTACTTTTTTGCAGCACTCTCCGGATCTTTCGGTACTGCTCTGGCTCTCTCAACTTCAGGTCCGACCACCGCTTCCTGAGCTGATCTTTAGATCTTCGTACCCCGAAATTCCTCTCAAGACTCCTGACCACTTTCACCATGATCTTGGCCTTTCGGATGTTCGGGTTGGGGTAAGGCCCATATTTTCCGTCATAGTCGGACTTCCTCATGATGTCGACCATCTCCAACATCTCCCCAAACGACATATTTGTGGCCTTAAAACGTCTCCTTCTGGATCGGGACGTGCCTAGATCCGGGCTTTTCTCCTCCTCCTCCTCGTTGCTAGAATTAGCACGCACCTGTTGTAACTCCGCCATGTGCTCTTCACCCACTGCGCCGAACGAAAAGGGGCGGGGAATACACTAGAAAGAACGTCAGGGGCGGGCGGAGTTACATGCATGCGCAGTGTGTATAAAGCGTAACACGCGTGCGTATTACGTACGATCTGTGAGCAGAGGAAGGAGCATTGGATGCGCCGATCGTAAGAACGAAGGTAAGAGACAAACTTGTGCCTATACTGCTTCTAGATTGAGGCCTATATTGTAACAAGATTAGGAGAGTTTTGTCTGACATTAGGCTTTGTCTTGTGTTGTGTCTTGCAGTGAACATGGATATCTTAATGAAAGACAATGACTTCATGTCAGTATTCATAGAGATGCTAAGTGAGCTGCTCTGTCTGTGGGAGATTAAACACCCCCATTTCAAGAACCAAGCAAAGAGGAAGGCAGCACTGGAGCAATTGTGTGAAATTGTGAAGCAGGTGACCCCCACGGCAGACATCACTTATTTAAAGATATTAATTGGTTGCCTGAGGAGCACATATCTGAGGGAGCGCAAGAAAGTCCAGGATTCACAGAGACCCGGAGCAGCAGATGACATCTATGTCCCCAGGATGTTGTACTACGACAGGCTGCATTTTCTGGCAGGCCAGACTGAACCCAGGTCATCCCTCTCCAGTCTTCCTTCCACGCTTCCTTCCCCCCCGGCTGAGGCTTCTGACGCCCAACCTGGGCCTTCCAGGCCACATGTGGAGGAGCCCAGATTGAGCCAGGTATAGCATTCCTCTAAATATTTCTGCTTGTCCAATCAATGATGTTAACTAGATGTTAGTTGTGAGTACTAATTTAGGATTGGGATTGATGATGCAAAAACTAAAACTATGTCCCTTTTTCATACACAGGGAAGTCTCAGCCAGGAGGTGGCCGGGCCGAGCCGGCTGGCTGATCTGCAGGTCTCTCCACCCCCCCTGAAAACAGAAAGTGGCAGTAGGAGGAGTACCCTAGAGGAGGCTGCTATAGCATTCTTTTGGAGGGCTACAGAGGTCCTGGGAGCACCCCACACCATGCAGGAGAACATTGCTGCCTTCATAGCCTATAAAATGCAGAGGATGGAGGAGGGCCAAAAAGTTTTGTGTGAGGCCCTCATATCGGAGGCTCTGGAGAAAGGTATGAGGGGCCAAATTACACCTCACACACATCTTTGGGATGGTCCTCCTCCTCCTCCTGCAGGTCCTCCTCCTCCTCCTCCCTCTCCTCCAGGTCCCCCCAGTCCTCCTCCAGGTCCCCCCAGTCCTCCTCCACCTCCAGGTCCTACTCCTCCTCCTGCCACATCTCCAACTGCACAGCCACAGCCCGGAATGAAGCGTGGAAGGAAGACCAGACAGTGATTGCCCTGGGTTCAGTCTGGTCAGCCAAAAGATGCAGCCTCTTGTGGTACCACAGCCTGGGGACACACATGTCATCTGCTGCTTTCCAGATCTCTGCGAATCCCAGACCAGACTGGCCTCCCTTACTTATGGACTCCTCAGGCCACCAATTTTGATGTTGAAGAATTGATGTCTGCCGTGGGGGTCCCAGGCTTCGCTAATTTCTCCTGTTGATCCAGTGTTGCCTTCCTCTTTGTTTGGTTCTGATCCCTTAATAAAGGATTTTTGTTTTGAATTATACTCTCCTATGTGTTTTACTTCAAAAATGACAGTTTGTTTGTGAGGATTTAGGTACATTTCAAATATACAATGTGAAATGAACAAGGGACACCAATACCAAACAATCTCCTTGAGATTAAATAATAAAAGATATCAATGGTGTTGGGGTAACTTGACACACAAAACACACCCAAAAATATTCTGGAGTAAAAATAAAAATAACATTGAACAAAGATCAGCCTTGAAAAAAATCCAAACATTAAAGAAAAAAAAAGGCTTAAAATCCAAAATAAAAAAAAAATTCAAAAATATAAAACTGTCAGATGTGACAACTAATAACAATATATTCAGGGAATCCCACTAAAAAAACACAAATAAACGTTTGTGAGAAGTGTGTGTGAATATGAGCAGCAAAACGACTTAATTCTTGTCACATTATAAAGAAGAGAGTGCGCTGTATTAAACCATTTTTAACATTGCAGCGTGACGAAAGTGCTGTATCCATTGCGAACGCTAAGTTTACCAGAACGAGCTGTCCCGTGTTGGAATTTCTTCTGAGCATGCGTGGCACTTTGTGCGTTGGAACAGGCCACACACGGTCGGAATTGATGCGATCGGATTTTGTTGTCGGAAAATTTTATCTCCTGCTGTCCAACTTTGTGTGTCGGAAAATCCGATGGAAAATGTCCGATGGCGCCCACACACGGTCGGAATTTCCGACAACACGCTCCGATCGGACATTGTCCATCGGAAAATCCGACCGTGTGTACGGGGCATAAGAGGCTGAACCGCATACCCACGGAACTGCAAGTACCGCATTCTTAACACAGCTAAAACACCCTACAAGCCACAATGCCTAAATTCCTTTCACTCAATGCAAAAGGACTCAATCACCTAGCTTAGAGAATGTCCATGTGGCACACAGCACAGGAATCTCTAAACGAAGTTCTATGCATACAGAAGACCCATTTTAAATTACATGTAGAACAGAGTCATGATAGCTATTAAAAATATGATCGCTTTCACCCTACACAACAGTCTTGTGGACACTGAAGGCAGATACCTCGCACTTGACTGTACCTTGCTTACTAAATTGATGAAGAAAATTAACATTTTCCGCCAAGATCACCTCATCCAATGTGAAGACTTCAATATCGCACCTGACATCTGGCTTGACACCTCTTTACGTACCAGCAGACTCACGTCACCCATGGGTTCCTTAATAAGGAACAATGATCTCTACAATGTGTGCAGATACCACCACACCACTGAACGAGACTACTCTTTCTTTTCCCACCGCCACAATTCGTATACATGGATTGATTACTTTTTGGTGGATAAATGGACTCTACCCAAAGTAACCAAATCAGCTATATCCACAATAACCTGGTAGGATCATGCATTGGTCACAATGACTATGGATGGCTCACCGTCTACCCCGCACACAAGGATTTGGAGAGCCAACTCCCTGATCATCCATTCGCCTATCTTTTCAACTTACATTAAGGATTGCTTGTAAGAATTTTTTACCCTGAATGAGGGAACTGTTTCTGATAGTACAACTCTTTGGAATGCTCATAAAGCATTCATAAGAGAAATCATTATCCAAATGAGTGCCAGAGAGAGGAGGAGGAAATCGCAGCGTCTTGACACCCTCACATCTAGTGTTAAAACTATAGAATCACAAAACCAAACCAATGCTAATCCTGCACTTAAAGCTGAACTAGGATGTCTCAGACAAGAACTGAGAGCACACCTATTAGAATCTTTTGAAAAAATGTTAACGCACTTCAATACATAGGCTTGCAGGGGGGATGGGATACATTGACCTGAAGGACTACTACCTGACTACCAAATTATCACAACTGAAAGACTGGATGAACGCAAAGCCCACTACACTCTGGGGTGACATAGAAAATGACATGACACCATGGAATGGCCTCAAAAGCTGGTTACTGAGTACCCCCACTAGGCAAATACACATAACACATGACTCTCCAACCATAAGAGCATGCATCAAAGCATGGAAAATACTGCACTACACCAAGTGGTCACAACTCCTGACCAAAACTGTCCACATACCTTTGAACATGATTTAATTCACATCTCTGGACCTGAACATACCCGCCTGGCTATCAGCACAGGCAAACCACATATCAGCATTACGCACCAAGACGACAAAAAAACCCTTCACACAAATCCAAAAGAAATACAATGCATCCGCCAAAGACTATTTCACATGCACAGGATACAACAATGCTTATCGGCAAACCCCCTTTTAGAAGGAAGGCTGCCTATAAAGATCCGGAACTTCCTTTTCACTGATGACATGAATACCAAAGGATTCTCCCTGTTTTACTCTACATTACAGGAAAAATCTGTCTTTTACAAAACAAAACCCATTATTGACTGGGAAGTAGATTTACAAACACAGTTCACTGAACAGCAATGGCAAACAGCTATAAAATCAATCTTTAAAACAACCAACTGCACTTTCTTATGGGAACTAACACAAAAAATCATGATGCGATGGTACTGGACTCCTCAGAGATTGGTTAAATTTCAATCGCACTCCTCATCTAAATGTTGAAGAGAATGCGATCACGTAGGCACACTGTTACACACTTTATGGACTTGCCCATTACTGAAACAACTCTGGAACAGGGTAGAAAACTTGATACAAAAGGTACTACATATTCCAATCACACTAACTCCACAGCTAAGCATTCTAAATCTATCCATAGAATCAATCCCACCCAAGCTAAGATTAGTTACCACTTATATATTGTTGGCTACCAAACTTCTAATAACTAGACGTTGAAGAGACAAAAGAGGTTCCACACATTGCTGAAGTAATTGTTCTAGGGCAAACACATTACACCTATGAAACAATGTGCTCACGAGGTAGCCTCCATTCCCAGTTGAAGCCTTGTACGGGGAAACGCGTCAGCTGGAACACTAGTCTCTGACGTCACTACGTATCAGCTGCCTGGCTTGAGCCGCAGCTGTTTTGACAAATCGTTTCATTGCTTGTGAATGTCAGTCTTTATGGAAGTCTTTGCAATAAATTCTTTTAATGGAAATACTACACCATGAAGCCTCTTCTTCTTTTTACCTGGTAAACAAATTTGGGTTTGGAAGACAAATTAGGAGGTTTGTTTAATGCTGTGTGGAAACATTGCATGTAACAGCAGTCTGCTGTATCTAGAGGAACACTGATTCGGGAGGTGTATTTGGAGAAATACAAATGGTCGGATTGACCCATCCCCGAGTGAGTGTCATATCAGTTCCGGAGGTACCTTGCAAGGAATATCTATATTACTGAGCCTGTTTGATCTCTGTAATTGGAGATCCACCTTATCCGGTAAGCATCCCCCCTTATGATTCAATACTGAATTGGAAGTTTCAAATCTCAACATGAATGTTTGACATCACTATTTTTATTACATATACATTTTTTTGAAACACTATATGGATTTGAATGTCAACACAGTTTGATAATATCACCAGTTTTGTGTAATTTTTGAAAAACATAATTTTTGACACAGTATAAGGACTTGGATGTCAACACAATTTGAATGCATTAGAATTTTTTATTACACACAGGTGGATTGTATCAGATTTTTAGTTATATAGGTTTGCGCAAACTTAATCTCTTTTTCCTATCTCTCACAAGGTAAAACCTCACACTATCGTATTCGTGAATTACGGCTCCCTTGGGAAAAATGGTACCTAAAAAATCCTACTTAAACTATTAACATATACAATAAATGGATTTTGATGTGCTCTATCTTTCTCATGCTCTCTCTCTCTCTTGCCCTCTTTCCCTCTCTCCCCTCCCTCTCCCCCCGCCTACCCCCCTTCTCCCTGCCCCACTTTCCCCCCTCACTCCCACCCCCAAGCTAATTTATAGCCTGCTTATGTTGCTATACATACTATTGATTGCTGTTACTATAGTTCAAACCGGCTAACACGCACCTTGTTATGTGCATACCCTTGCTAATGCGAGTTTATGTTATACAAGTTATCTGTATTGCTTATTGTCATATGTATACCTGACTTTACACAAGTATCGCCCAAATAATTCAATAAAAATCTATTGGAAAAAAAATTTAAAATGATGATTTAAATTGAGTTGATTTAAATCAAGCCTTTTTACTGGTGATTTAAATCAAATCCACCCTGCTTGATTTGTATAGAGTTGTATATATATATATATATATATATATATATATATATATATATATATATATATATATATATATATATATATATATATATATATATATTGCTTTTGTAAAGAACAATTTGCATAGCTCAGACATGTTAGTCTTTCTTTGAGACAGTACCTAAAGTCGACAATGTAAAATTGGTTAATTAAATAATATCATCCGCAAGGACACTATCAGTAGAATAAAAGTTAAGTTAAAAAAAAGCAAATCTTTAGATTATCCACATGCAACTAAAATCACAGCCAAAAAAGTACCACCTTAAATTGGACATACTGGCGAACATGAACTAGTACAGAGGTTCTTGAGATACCTTTACTGGTTCACAAAAAAAAAATCCTTCTGTAAAATGTTTGATTACAAAGTTAAATAAATTATTGTGATGCTTCGCTGGAGGTAACCCAGGGTAATTCAAAAACAGAGCTAATTATCTGTTAGTCTAGGTTCACACTTGTGTGATCCAGAAACCCTTACAAAATCTTGCGCATTCCCAACCAGCAGGCAAAACATGCTGTTCTTTAGCAGATGCCTGGGGGTTCCATTAATTCTTAACTGCATCCTATGCATTAGCAAACAAGGCTCATTTTTGGGTATGTTAAATTGGTCCCATAGGGCCTTGTTTTTAAAATAGAGTCAGAGTTCTTCTTTTTCTTCTTTCCCAGCGTTTCTTGTGGTTACATCAGCCCATTCAAATGAATGGGCTGCTCAACTCATGATGTGCTTACACAAATGCACTTGTGTATTCTGCACAAATGTAAACCTACTATTATTCATAAAACGGTGTGGTTTTCATACATATAGATTAAAATGTAAGCAATTTCCACATTTAAATCACCCATTTTCCTTCGGTATATATTTTAATAAAGTGAAATAAAGCCAAAAACTGTTTTGTACTGCAACCCAATAATGACATGGTAGGACATTTATGAAGGCATGCATAGACTAAATTATGGACCTATTTTGTGTATGTTAAGAGTTTTAAACACAAATCATTTTTTGTGAACAGTATTTTAACCTCTATCAGAAATGAGATAGTGAAAAAATAGTGGCGCTCAAAAACACAATATTAAAGGTGTCCTTTTATGAAACTGAGATCAGCGGCGATCCCGAGTCTCACCGCTGATCTCAGCGCTTTACCAGTTTATGAAACTGAGATAATCAGCGGAGAACATGTTCTCCGCTGATTATCTCAGCACAGTGAGAATTCACAGAAACGGCCAGTTTATGAAGGTGCGATCTCCACACCTCACTGGCGATCTGTGACAGAATTCTCACTTTCTGATTCACCATTTCAGAAGTGGAGAATCAGAGTGAGAAGCCTGAAACTGGCTGATATTCTGGAGAAAGAAAGAAGTCTTTTGACTTCTTTCTTTCACCAAACAGTCAGAGCACACCTTCCCCACCATTACACACACCAAAACCAGCAGGATAGGAATTTATAGTGTATATATATATATGTATATATATATATATATATATATATATATATATATATATATATATATATATATATATATATATATATATGTATATATATATATATATATATATATATATATATATATATACATACATACATATATATATATATATATATATATAAATATATATATATATATATATATATATATATATATATATATATATATATATATATATATATATAGCTATATATAGATACATATATATATATATATATATGTATCTATATATAGATATGTATATATATATTTTTTTTTAGATGTTCACGTCTCTGGCTGGGTTCACACTTGTGCGATGCGTGAACCAGCGTGATTCCTGTGCGGGTTTTCACATCGCACCTACATTGACATCTGCGCACCACTGCGGGTGTCAATGTAAAGTTAATGACACCCCCAGATCGTTTCACAGATCGCAGTGCGAACTATGTAATGGTGCAGGAATCGGAACGCATGGGTGTTCACACCCATGCGATCCGATTCCAGTGCGGACCAAATAAAGGGTCCTGTACCATTTTGGTGCAAATGCAATATGATTTAGGGCCAGTTCCCACTGCTGCGGTGTCCGAGATCGGATGTGATTCGCACCGCAGTGCAAAATCACATCCGATCTCTGTGCGATGCGATTTCAGCCATACAGATAGTATTGCTAAATTTGCATTGCCCTCGGACCAAACTCTTACAGGACCCTTTTTTTGGTCCACAGCAGAATCGGATTGCATGGGTGTTCACACCCATGCGATTCGATTACTGTCCGAGTTTGCAGATCGCACTGCGATATGCGAACTGATTTGGGGGTGTTAACTTTTAGGCCCAGTTCACACTTGTGCGATGCCGGACATCGCACAGGCATCGCATGTTATTTGCAGCACACTGCCATTCACATTACATGCGATGTCTGTGCGGTGCGATATCAGCTGTACAGATAGTATGGCTGATATCGCACCGCATTCAGTGCAAACACGCACAGGACCCTTTTTTCTGTTCGGACCAGAATCGGATCGCATGTGTGTTCACACATATGCGATCCGATTCATGTCCGAACTGTCAGTTCGCAGTGCGATATGCAAGCTGATCTGGGGGTGTCCTTAACAATGTATTGACACTCCCCAGCGATTCGCATATGGCAGTGTGAACTGACATGCGAGTCGGTGCGATGCGGGAACCCGCAGTGGATTCGCAGTGTTCTCGCATCGCACCAGTTTATCAATTTTTATGTTTATCTATAATGAAATATATTTTATTTTAATTTATTAATAAATATTTATACTTGTATACTTTATTAAAATTATTTTTTTAATGATTATAAATGTATTTTGCATTTATATGAATGGTGTATAGCTGCATTACATATGTGCATTACATTCATTTACTATACACCATTCACATATAAATAGGGACATGTATGATCTTTAAATATTGATAAAAACAATGTTTTTTTTATAATTAGGTTAATGTATATTGTGTAGGGGGAATTTATCTTTATTATTTTATTAATATGTTGGGGAATAATGTGTGCTGATTTGTGTTAAACTTTTGTATTTTATGGTTCCTCATACTGTAATCCCGCTATATCACACGAGATTACAGTGAGAGGAGCCATTCTCAGGAGTTCCCGGCGTTTGTAGATCGCTCCTCAACTCAACATGAGAAGCGATCTACACACTTTCATAAACAGGCACTCAGAGGAGAGCGATCTCCTCTGAGAATGCCTGAGAACTGAAAAGCGGTATTTTACCGCACTTTCATAAAAGGACACCAAAGTGAAAAGTGACATATATATTAATAAATATCCATTCATGAATATTAACCATCCTGTGACAAGTGTGAAAACAAGACGATGGATTATTTATGAAAAAACTGTCAATAAACAAATTCTTCCAATATTAATAACTTTGTATTGTGTCTTCTTATTTTTTCCACCACACCACTATGTGCAAGTGATTCCGCTCCCTTCAGAAAACGCACTTACCAACTTCAAATGCCTTACACTCTCGTGCTTGGCTTAAACACTTTCAGCCACACAAAAAAGGGGTTAAGTGAGCTCCAATATCCAGCCGTGAACATGAAAAATCGTTTTACACGGCGTACATTTGTCCTCAGACCTGGAGACCATCCACACAACTTAATCGCAATACCACAGCTCTTTGTAGGCTTTGGGATAGACCCTCTTCCCTTCTCTATTGACGTTCTTATCCATATATTGACCCAAACGGATATCAATCGGACTGTCATGAGCGATGTTCACATGTATAGTAAAGATATACAGGTGGTGTAACATTATATGTACGCCACGTAAAACGATTTTTCATGACATCGTTTGGATGCCCCTCGACATTTAGAGGACAATTGCAGCCAATATATTAGTCCTGGTTCTTCATTCAAGATGTACTGATAGCTTTTTAAGATCCTGATTAATGTTCACGGCCGGATATTGGAGCTTGCTTAAACTCTTTTTTGTGTGGTTGAAAGCCAAGCACGAGAGTGTAAAGCATTTGAAGTTGGTGAGTGCATTTTCTGAAGGGAGCGGAATCACTTGCACATACTAGTGTGGTGGAAGAAATAAGCAGACACTATACAAAGTTATTAATATTGGAAGAATTAGTTTAAACAGTTAAAATACTGTTCACGTTATTTTATTATTTAAAGTGACAGCTATATTGCAAAGGTACATTTACTCCAGAGGCGCAGTGGTGGGACTTCAAGTGTGGGCGTTTGTTACTTGTTGACCATAAGTTTGGATACAAATAATTTTTTGCATTATTATATATGACTGCTATTTCTCAATATAGTGCACTTAGCTACACCATTTCTGTATTCGATTGCAATAGTTTTATAACTGAATTTTCATTTTTACATTTTGAACAGGTAGAAATCATACCTTCATACCTGAAAAGGTATATATTTTAAACCCCCTCTGAGCACAAAAAGTTTTTTTTTTTTTTTTTTTTTAAAGCTTAAAGCTAATATAAAATGTTCTCAACCAATGGCATGTTGCTTTCCCATTCATGTTCCTGACTTAAAGCGTTTGTTACCCCAACACTTCATATTCCTGATATGTGCCTGTTATATCATGTGCTTGTATGAGAAAATATCCTGTTCTCTTGGTAGTACTTCCTTTATGTGAAATCCCTGGTGCTCCTGCCAGTCCCCCTGCTTTCCTATTAAAAACTGTCCACAATAAGCAGGAGAGCACAGCGTGGTCAGTTCTTTAGCTATGCTGGGAGCTCAGTGTGCTTTCCTCCAATGATCAGACTTGTCCTGACCCACCATGGCTATGCATCTGAGAACAGAGGGAATGTGATCACTTATAAAAAAGGGAAAGAGATATCTATAATGTATTTCCATATCTATACAAAAATGTTTTGCCTCTCATTTCTATTTTAAACTGAATGGGTTGTTTTACAAAATGATTGTTTACAATCACTTTAATGACATTCCAACTGAATATATATATATATATATATATATATATATATATATATATATATATATATATATATACTGCTCGCAAAAAATGAAAGGAACACTTTTTAATCAGAGTATAGTCAATTAAATTCCTGAGATATTGATTTGGTCAGTTAAGTAGCAGAGGGGGTTGTTAATCAGTTTCAGCTGCTTTGGCGTTAATGAAACAACAACAGGTGCACTAGATGGGAAACAATGAGACAACCCCCAAAACAGGAATGGTTTTACAAGTGGAGAACACTGACTTTTTTTCCCCTACTCATCTTTTCTGACTGTTTTTCACTACTTTTGCATTTGGCTAGGGTCAGTGTCACTACTGGTAGCATGAGGCAATACCTGGACCCTATAGAGGTTGCACAGGCTGTCCAACTCCTTTGGGATGGCACATCTATACATGCCATTGCCAGAGGTTTTCTGTGTCTCCCAGCACAGTATCAAGTGCATGGAGGAGATTCCAGGAGACAGGCGGTTACTCTAGGAGAGCTGGACAAAGTTGTAGAAGGTCCTTAACCCATCAACGGGACAGTATCTGCTCCTTTGTGCAAGGAGTAACAATATGAGCACTGCCAGAGCCCCACAAAATGACCTCCAGTAGGCCACTGGTGTGAATGTCTCTGACCAAACAATCAGAAACAGATTTCGTGAGGGTGGCCTGAGAACCTGACATCCTCTAGTGGGTCCTGTGCTCACTGCCCAGCACCATGAAGCTCGATTGGCATTTGCCATTGAACAGCAGAATTGCCAGGTCCGCCACTGGCGCCCTGTGCTTTTCATAGATAAGAACAGGTTCACTCTGAGCACATGTGACAGACGTGAAAGGGTCTGGAGAAGCCGTAGAGAATGTTATGCTGCCATTAACATCGTTCAGCATGACCAGTTTGGAGGTGGGTCCGTGATGGTCTGGGGAAGCGTATCCATGGAGGGATGCACAGACCTCTACAGGCTAGACAATGGCACCCTGACTGCCATTAGGTATCGGGATGAAATCCTTGGACCCATTGTCAGGCACTAGGCTGGTGCAGTGGGTCCTGGGTTCTCCTGATGCATGACAATGCCTGGCCTCATGTGGCAAGAGTATGCTCTCTGAAGGATAAAGGAATTGATACCATTGAATGGCTCCCACGCTCACCTAACCTAAATCCAAGACAACACCTCTGGGACATTTTGTTTTGGTCCATCCGAAGCCGCCAGGTTATACCTCAGTCTATTCAAGAGCTCAGTGATGCCCTGGTCCAGATCTGGGAGGAAATACCCCAGGACACCATCCATCATCTTATTAGGAGCATGCACCGACATTGTCAGGCAGGCATGTAGGGCCATACAAACTACTGAGTACCATTTTGAGTTGCTGCAATGAAATTTCAGCAAAATCGACTAGCCTGCTGCATCATTTTTTCACTTTGGTTTTTGGGGTAGTTAACAAAGGTAAAGGTGTTAGTGCTACAAAACAACACATATTATAACATGTGCATAATCAATAGCAAACTGATTAAAGTCCATTGTGACAAACCCAACACCATAAAAACATAGAATAAATTATTTTGAATTGATGTGTCTTTAAAATAAAAGCTTCACCCCGAGTTCTCATGAGGTAGATGGCAACTCACCAAAGGTGTTTGACCACTTTTTAGGATAGGTCAAAATGCGCTTTGTTTGGGTAAACCAAAAAAATCCTGGGTGTGCATCTCTCCACTTTGGAATTCCCTCTGGCATAGGCTGGGGATGTGGAAAACAGACTCCACCAGGGACACAAAGAAGAGCTTTATGGTGTAGTACATTTTTAATAATGGGTTTAAAATTGATACAAAGGTTGCACTCATATGTGACTGTGCCAATCCCGGCACTAAGGTATCAACAGCATGTATGGATAGGTATACTAGGCCCCCTGTGGCGTGCGATCCATGCCTCGTTCTGGGTATACTAGTTGGATGTCACATATGGGACCGGGAAATCGGGTCGTTTTATTGTCAAAGCTTAACTTACCAAGCTGAAGTTAGAAGCAGATTGGCTACCATGCACAGCTGCACCAGATTCTGAGCGCTCCAGTTTTAGTAAATCCCCCCCAGTATATCAGAACAATAGTGGACAAAAAGCAGAAATAGTATCCAAAGTTTAGGAAACCATAACAATCCGTCAGATTAAGCCTGCTTTCATCAAATCAGTGTTTTTTTGTTTTTTAGTTATTATATGTTACAGTACTTGATTCAGGATTATTTGATACACTTGGAAACTCAATATATTATAGGCACAAGATATAAAAGTCTAAAAACATTAATGCCCCGTTCACACGGTCGGATTTGTGTGTGGGCTCCATCGGACATTTTCCATCGGATTTTCCGACACACAAAGTTTGAGAGCAGGCTATAAAATTTTCCGACAACAAAATCCGATCGCGTCAATTCCGACCATGTGTGGCCAGTTCCGACGCACAAAGTGCCACGCTCAGAAGAAATTCCGACACGGAACAGCTCGGTCTGGTAAACTTAGCGTTCGCAATGGATACAACACTTTCGTCACGGTGCAATGTTAAAAATGGTTTAATACAGCGCACTCTCTTCTTCTTTATAATGTGAGAAGAATGAAGTAGTTTTTCTGCTCATATTCACACAGACTTCTCACAAACTTCTTTCTTTATTCTTTATCGGGATTCCCTCAATATATTTTGATTTGTCACATCTTACAACATTATTTTTGTGTTGTTTTATTTATTTATTTATTTTTTAGGCAGATTATTTTTTTTTTTTTTAGGTTTGTATTTTTTTCAAGGCTGATCTTTGTTTTATTTTATTTTTAGTTTTACTCCAGAATATTTTTGTGTGTGTTTTGTGTGTCCAGTTACCACAACCCCATTGATATGTTGTATTATTTAATCTGTAGGAGATTGTTTGATGTTGGTGTCTTGTTAATTTCACATTGTATTTTGAAATGTACCTGAATCCTCAGAAACAAACTGTCCTTTTTGAATGAAAACACACATAGGCGAGTATAATATAAAAAAAAAATTCATTTATTAAGGGCTCACAACTAAACAAAGATGGAGGCAACACTGGAGAAACAGCAGAAATGGGTGAAGCCTTGGACTCCCAGGGCAGACATCAATTATTTTCAAACAAAATTGGGGGCCTGAGGAGTCCTTATATAAGGGAGTGCAGTCTGGTCCAGAAGTCCCAGAGATCCGGAAAGCAGCAGATGACATCTGTGTCCCCAGGCTGTGGTCATACAAGAGACTGCATCTTTTGTCAGACCATACTGAACCCAGGGTCATCACTCTCTGGTCTTCCTTCCACGCTTCCTTCCACGCTGTGGCTCTGGTGGTGGAGTTGTGGCAGCAGGAGGAGGAGGGGCCAATTCACTCAGGTGCGTATTGGGGGTTAGTTCCCCACTCACCCACTTACTTAGGACTTTATACAGAAGGTCGTCACATAGTTTGCGTTGACCCTCCTGCATGCCCTGCAGTTTTGTGGCAGCCGTGCAGGCAAAGGCCTCTTCAGGAGTGGGTAAGGCTCTGAGGGACGCGGGGGAGGGAATGAGCCTGAGCGCAGAATCCTGCATGTGAGTCGCCTTCCTCGCTCTTTTGTATGGAAGGCGGAGGGGAGGAACCTGCGATTCGGTCAGGCTTCGACTTGTCCCAGGCTTCTCCTGGCTGACACTTAGCCCCGCCTCCTCCTGGCTGCAAATTAGCCCTGCCTCCTCCTGGCTGCCACATTTCACAGCCTCCTCCTGGCTGAGGTCTTCCTGTGTATAAAAAAGGGACATAGTTTTAGTTTTTGATTCTTCAATCACACACAATTGTCACCTCATGATTGTTGCAAATTGAATGTTAACAAATCTAACAGACTATCCTTCTGAGCCCAGCGTTTTTCATTCTTGTCCCAATTTTTGGTGCCCACCACTGTCTATTGATATTTAAACCATTTTTGCAATCAGCAATTGGAGATCAATAATGACATCTAGTAAACGTCATTTATTTATTGACCAGAAATCTGTAGAAGAATGCTATACCTGGCTCAAGCTGGGCTCCTCCACTTCTTCCTGGCTGGAAGGCCCAGGTTGGACATTGGAAGCCTCAGCTGGGGTGGAAGGAACAGTGGAAGGAAGAGTGGAGAGGGATTCTCTGACTTCAGTGTGGTCTGACAGAAATTGCAGTCTCTCATAATACCACAGCCTGGGGACATAAACGCCATCTGCTGCAGCTTCGGATCTCTGGGAATCCGTGACCTTCTTGCGCTCCCTAAGATAAGTGCTCCTCAGGCCACCAATTTTGGTCTTTAAATAGGGGATGGTTGCTGTGGGGACCACCGGCGTCACCAACTCCAGCAGTTTCTCCAGCGCTGCCTGCCTCTTTTGTTTATTGTTGTAATGAGGGTGTCTCACCTGCCACAGACAGGGCAGCTCCCTGTATTTGTCTATGAACAGGGGGAGGAAATTGTGGTCGTTGAAGCCATCCATTTTCCCTGCAAGACACAACACAAAACACCCTAATGTCAGGTCAAACTCTTCGAATCTTGTTGCAATATAAGCTTCAATTTAGAAGCAGTATAGGCCCAAGTTTGTCTCTTACCTTCGTTATCACGATCGGCGCCTCTGATACTCCTTCCTCCGCTCACAGATCGTACGTACTACGTGCGCGTGTTACGCTTTATACACACTGCGCATGCGTGTAACTCCGCCCGCCCCTGACATTCTTTCTTGTCTATTCCCCGCCCCTTTTCATTCGGCGCAGTGGGGGAAGAGCACATGGTGGAGACACAGCAGGTGCGTGCTAATTATAGCAACGAGGAGGAGGAGAAGGAAAGCCCGGATCCGGAAACGTCCCGATCCAGAAGGAGAAGATTTAAGGCCTCAAATATGTCCTTTGGGGAGATGTTGGAGATGGTGGACATCCTGAAGAAGGCCGACTATGACGGAAGTATGGACCTTACCCCAACCCCAATGTCAGAAAGGCCAAGATAATGGCGAAAGTGGTCAGGAGTCTGCACCGGAATTTCGGGGTACGTCGATCGAAAGATCAGCTCAGGAAGCGGTGGTCGGACCTGAAATTAAGAGAACATGAGCAGTACAGAAAGATCCAGAGAGTGCTGCAAAAAAGTAAGTAGTTGTCCTGTGTTCCTATTCTTTTTGTCTTGATTACGTTTGTGCTGCTCCATGTGCTTTTCTTAAAAGTGTTGTACAGTTTTAAATGTCAACTTTCATGTTCATGGGCACATTATTTGTTCGTATCAAACATTTTTCTTTCGGCCTCTAAAACACCATTGTTTTGGCCATATGCATTTGCCCACATTTTTTAGGGCCTACTTGTATGAAACTAATTTGGTTGTGTAGATGGGTTTGGTACTAGAATGAAATGCAAACTAGATTCTGTGTAAGGAGAGGACACTTAGCAGCTGTTTTCACATCTGGACACAAGACCACTAGTGTGGGACACAAGAACACCATTTTTATTAGGGGGGTCACACAGGTGCTCCAGTGTATACTATAGGGGTGTCTCCATCTGCGAAGCTTGTACAAAACAGGTAAAGTATTGAAGCTTGACAAAGGACACTCAAAATTCTACATCTTGGAACTCTGCCAACATAGACAATTGTACCCCACTTCCAACCAATGTTTCATCTTTAAAGTTCTGCCATCAAATATCTGTGTGCTAAGTATACCATTTTTGTTTAACATAGGGGAGAAAAGACTCGGAGGACACCCCTCATCCGAGGAGACCAGAGACCCCCCCCTCTGGAGGAAGGGGAAATACCCCAAACACAAGAAGAGCAGGAGGAGGAAGAAGACGTGGTGGAACTAGTCACCACAACAGGTGAGTGTGTGCTACCATAGGCTCAGGTAAGAGATGGATGCCGGCATATTTATAATACCTGCTTTTTTTGGTTTCTCTCTTTTTAGGTGATCGTGATGTTGTGGATCCTGATCCTTTCACCTCGGAAAGTGCCCAGATCCTGATTGGGGAGATCATGGGGTGTAATTTAGCATTGGAAAACCTCAAGAACAACATCAATGATGTTATTCAAAAAAATAATAACATCATTAATGTTTTGGGGAGAGTTTAAAACCTCTCCAAATCCCTATGTTTTTTGTGTGCTACAATGTTCAAAATCTTTTTGCAATTTTTAGAAAAGCCAAATTTGGAGGATGCACACAGTGTGTCAACATGTGCTATCTGCCATCACGGGAGATCAATGGACGCGTTTTGGGGGTGCAACCCCTTCCTCAATAATAAAGTAGCTGTGAGGAAGGGGTTGCTCCCCCAAAACACTTCCCTTGATCCCCCGTGGGGATGAGCCGAACACCCCCCTGTTCGGTTCGCACCAGAACATGCGAACAGGCAATAAGTTTGTTTGAACACGCGAACATCGTTAAAGTCTATGGGACACGAACATGAATAATCAAAAGTGCTAATTTTAAAGGCTTATATGCAAGTTATTGTCATAAAAAGTGTTTGGGGACCTGGGTCCTGCCCCAGGGGACATGGATCAATGCAAAAAAAAGTTTTAAAAACGGCCGTTTTTTCGGGAGCAGTGATTTTAATAATGCTTAAAGTCAAACAATAAAAGTGTAATATCCCTTTAAATTTCGTAGCTGGGGGGTGTCTATAGTATGCCTGTAAAGGGGCGCATGTTTCCTGTGTTTAGAACAGTCTGACAGCAAAATGACATTTCGAAGGAAAAAACCCATTTAAAACTACTCATGGCTATTGCATTGCCGGTCCGACAATACACATAGAAGTTCATTGATAAAAATGGCATGGGAATTCCCCACAGGGGAACCCCGAACCAAAATTTAAAAAAAAAATGACGTGAGGGTCCCCCTAAATTCCATACCAGGCCCTTCAGGTCTGGTATGGATATTAAGGGGAACCCCGGCCAAAATTTTTTAAAAAATTACGTGGGGGTCCCCCTAAATTCCATACCAGACCCTTCAGGTCTGGTACGGATTTTAAGGGGAACCCCGTGCCAAAAAAAAAAAAAAAAAACGGTGTGGGGTCCCCCCAAAAATCCATACCAGTCCCTTATCCGAGCACGCAACCTGGCAGGCCACAGGAAAAGAGGGGGAATGAGAGAGCGCCCCCCCTCCTGAACCGTACCAGGCCACATGCCCTCAACATTGGGAGGTGCTTTGGGGTAGCCCCCCAAAACACCTTGTCCCCATGTTGATGAAGACAAGGGCCTGATCCCCAAAACCCTGGCCGGTGGTTGTGGGGGGTCTGCGGGCGGGGGGCTTATCGGAATCTGGAAGCCCCCTTTAACAAGGAGACCCCCAGATCCCGGCCCTCCCCCCTGTGTGAAATGGTAAGGGGGCACTTACCCCTACCATTTCACTAAAAAACTGTCAAAAATGTTAAAAATGACAAGAGACAGTTTTTGACAATTCCTTTATTTAAATGCTTCTTCTTTCTTTTTTCTTCTATCTTCCTTCGTCTTCTTCTTCCGATAAGCCCCCCGCTCGCAGACCCCCACAACCACCGGCCAGGGTTGTGGGGATGAGGCCCTTGTCCTCATCAACATGGGGACAAGGTGTTTTGGGGGGCTTCCCCAAAGCACCCTCCCAATGTTGAGGGCATGTGGCCTGGTACAGTTCAGGAGGGGGGCGCACTCTCGTCCCCCCCTCTTTTTCTGCGGCCTGCCAGGTTGCGTGCTCGGATAAGGGTCTGGTATGGATTTTTGGGGGGACCCCACGTCGTTTTTTTTTTTTGGGCGCGGGGTTCCCCTTAAAATCCATACCAGACCTGAAGGGTCTGGTATGGAATTTAGGGGGACCCCCACGTCATTTTTTTGTATAATTTTGGCCAGGGTTCCCCTTAATATCCATACCAGACCTGAAGGGCCTGGTATGGAATTTAAGGGGACCCTCACGTCATTTTTTTAATTTTGGTTCGGGGTTCCCCTGTGGGGAATTCCCATGCCGTTTTTATCAATGAACTTCTATGTGCATTGTCGGACCGGCAATGCAATAGCCGCGAGTAGTTTTAAATGGGTTTTTTCCGTCGATATGTCATTTTGCTGTCAGACTGTTCTAAACACAGGAAACATGCGCCCCTTTACAGGCATACTATAGACACCCCCCAGCTACGAAATTTAAAGGGATATTACACTTTTACTGTTTGACTTTAAGCATTATTAAAATCACTGCTCCTGAAAAAACGGCCGTTTTTAAAACTTTTTTTTGCATTGATCCATGTCCCCTGGGGCAGGACCCAGGTCCCCAAACACTTTTTATGACAATAACTTGCATATAAGCCTTTAAAATTAACACTTTTGATTTCTCCCATAGACTTTTAAAGGGTGTTCCGCGGCATTTGAATTTGCCGCGAACACCCCAAATTGTTCGCTGTTCGGCGAACTTGCGAACAGCCAATGTTCGAGTCGAACATGAGTTCGACTCGAACTCGAAGCTCATCCCTAATCTCCCGTGATGGCAGCTAGCACATGATGACATTCGTAAATTGATGTGCATCTTCCAAATTTGGCTTTTCCTGGGGTGACTTCACCCCAGCTGAACGCAATATCAAACACAGTTCCTTAATACTCATGTCTGATATTGCCTTCAAGTTCTACCTAATGTGAACTTTGTAAATTCAAGATTTGTGTCTTTCTTGTTGTTTGGAAACATGCCTGTTTTATCTTAAATGGACATTTCGATTTTTGATAATGCCACCCCAAAAATTGTTATACAACAAACATGTTGGTTTGTTTTAAAAACCTTTTCTAAATGCACATGAGATTGTGAAGGTATTAAAAAGATTGTTAATCAAGAATGTGTGGATTATTGTCTCAACGCTACACCACTTTTGTGGTAATGTAATTGCTGCTTTCTGTGACAATGGGGGTTATTTCCTAAGGGCAAATCCACTTTGCACTACAAGTGCAGTTTCAGTACATTTTCAAGTGCACTTGTAGTGCAAAGTGTCTTTGCCTTTAGTAAATAACAGCCAACAGTGCTTTATATAAGGTTACACAATCACGCCATTTTCAGGACTCACCACATTTCTGTCAGGGTCAGCTAAAACAAACACAAGCAGTAAATGTCACCCAAAACACTTCCCTTGATCCCCCGTAGGGATGAGCCGAACACCCCCCTGTTCGGTTCGCATTTGAATTTGCCGCGAACACCCCAAATTGTTCGCTGTTCGGCGAACTTGCGAACAGCCAATGTTCGAGTCGAACATGAGTTCGACTCGAACTCGAAGCTCATCCCTAATCTCCCGTGATGGCAGCTAGCACATGATGACATTCGTAAATTGATGTGCATCTTCCAAATTTGGCTTTTCCTGGGGTGACTTCACCCCAGCTGAACGCAATATCAAACACAGTTCCTTAATACTCATGTCTGATATTGCCTTCAAGTTCTACCTAATGTGAACTTTGTAAATTCAAGATTTGTGTCTTTCTTGTTGTTTGGAAACATGCCTGTTTTATCTTAAATGGACATTTCGAATTTTTGATAATGCCACCCCAAAAATTGTTATACAACAAACATGTTGGTTTGTTTTAAAAACCTTTTCTAAATGCACATGAGATTGTGAAGGTATTAAAAAGATTGTTAATCAAGAATGTGTGGATTATTGTCTCAACGCTACACCACTTTTGTGGTAATGTAATTGCTGCTTTCTGTGACAATGGGGGTTATTTCCTAAGGGCAAATCCACTTTGCACTACAAGTGCAGTTTCAGTACATTTTCAAGTGCACTTGTAGTGCAAAGTGTCTTTGCCTTTAGTAAATAACAGCCAACAGTGCTTTATATAAGGTTACACAATCACGCCATTTTCAGGACTCACCACATTTCTGTCAGGGTCAGCTAAAACAAACACAAGCAGTAAATGTCACCAAAGATTAGCTTAATTTTTTGTTTTATTTGATCAAGGTTTCACAAATTGTCTGGCATATTGATGGCCCCCCTACCCGCAAAGAACTCAAGGTATCTTAGCCAGACATCATGGGCACTCAGGGAGGGCAAGCCAAGACGGCCACTTTCAAGCGCCGCCAGGGTTGTTTCATTTATAATTCCGGCCTCAGGCCCAACTGAGCCAGCATAGTTGGCAGAATGTTGCCGTAAAAAGTTATGTAGAACACAGCACACCAGGATTATATGATTCAGTTTATACTCCGCCATATGGATGGGTGTAAGAAATAGGCGGAACCGGCTGGCCATGATTCCAAATGTGTTCTCCACCACTCTTCTGGCTCTGGCCAGCCGGTAATTAAAAACCCTCTGGTCCGGGGTGAGGGTCCTCATCAGGAATGGCTGCATAAGGTGGTCCCTCAGCGCAAATGCTTCATCCGCAACGAAGACGAATGGGAGTCCTTCCACATTGTCTTCTGGAGGTGGCAAGCCCAAGCTGCCATTCTGGAGATGCCTGTAAAACTCTGTCTGGGCGATGACTCCACCATCGGACATCCGGCCATTCTTCCCCACGTCCACATACAGGAACTCATAATTAGCCGACACCACCGCCAACATCACAATACTATTGAACCCCTTGTAATTATAATAGTATGACCCCGAGTTGGGTGGTGGGACGATGTGGACGTGTTTCCCATCAATTGCCCCTCCGCAGTTAGGCAAAGTGGGAGGCCACAGTCTGCCATTTCTGTGGCGTGGAAGGAAACTGTTGATGAAAAAAAAAAAATTAGTCTTTTTGCACATTAAAACATGGAAAGCAGATTAGACACAAACATTCTTGGCCAACATCCAGATAACATTTATTAAGGGGAATTTTACAACACCAAAGTATAAGGTACACCTATCATATTCCCCTCCCCCCTCTCATGGGCCATTTCTAACATTATGGGGGGTGGGACTCTTGGACAGGTAACCCTCTCCACTTCATTGAGAAATGAATGTCTAAATAATGGGTATTACTTGGAACAGCCCCTCCCTAATTACACTATTGGCAGCCCACTGGACAGGTAAGAAGTGTCATAATACAAAGATATAAATACACACTGTACACATTTGAGGACATTTGAACATTCTGCTATTATCTATCAAGATAATAATAGGATACAAAAACTTTAAACAGTACCATTGGAAAGTATACAGGCAGGCCCTTGCACTACATGCTTTGGGGAATTCATCCATACATCTGACCAGTAAAGAGGTGGGTATAGTGTGTATGGGTTTGGCAAAGTCACCAGATAGATGATTGAGGATAGATAGAGAATTGGGATCAGATGACTTAGCAGTTGGGGGGAGGGAGGGTTAAAAAAGCCTCTGGCACTCTGCCTGAATTTAAAACACAAATCAGATTTCTAAACATTTTAGGGGGTGTTTGGGGTAAAGCACTACTATGGAGCTGATAAAATACATTGTTAAGTGACTACATGAGGTGAATATAGGGCCAGGAGAGCATGCTGGGGAGGTAAGTGAAGGCAAATATGTATGAAGGACAACAAAAATAATGACATAAAAATCCAGCATGCATGAGGACAAAGGGGACATTCACAGCATATTACAATCATGGTAATTAGGGAATGTGGAAATAAATACAATATATTATTAAACATTAAATACAATAAAATGTGATATTAAAAGATAAAAATCTTACCTTCGTATACTCCTTCTGCAGGACCTGGATGATGGCAGAACAGGTCTCTGGGATAATGATCCCCCGATCCTGGGGGGAGATGCCTGTCGAGAACTTCAAGTCCTGCAGGCTTCTCCCCGTCGCCAAATACCGCAGGGTAGCGACGAGCCTCTGCTCCGGAGTGATGGCTTGCCTCATGCAGGTATCCTGCCTGCTAATATAGGAGGTCAGCAAAGCCAACAAACGGTGAAATACGGGGTCCGTCATCCGGAGAAAGTTCCTGAAATCATCAGGATTATTCTCACGGATCACACGGAGCAAAGACATATGACAGAACTGGTCACGCTGGAGTAACCAATTCTTGGTCCACGAACTCCTCCCCACCCTGTTCATGGACTGGGCTTGTGTCAAGGTCAGGACCCCAACACCAAGCCCCCACACAGCACGAACTCTACGAGGAGTACATATACGCAACATGGCTAGAAAATGGTCGGTTGCTCAGAACGAAGTAACAGAACGCACTGAAGAACAGCAAGGCCTGTGAAGAGCGACCTGAAAAACAGTAATGAACGAACAAGAACACAATGACTGAGTCACGCGTAGCTTGCTGCACACACTGAAGAGCAGATACAAACACACAAGCATAAACTGAACAGCAGAAAACGATCTGAAAACCACGAGTCTGAAAAAGTGCGAATCTTCTCTCACCAAACTTTTACTAACACGAGATTAGCAAAAGGAGCCCAAAGGGTGCCGCGCTTGGTTCTGAACTGGCCTTTTCTAGTCTCGTCCTATATGCTTTACGTCACCGCGTTCTTGGCGATCGGAAATTCCGACAACTTTGTGCGACCATGTGTACGCAAAACAAGTTTGAGCCAACATCCGTCGGAAAAAATCCTAGGATTTTGTTGTCGGAATGTCCGATCAATGTCCGACCGTGTGTACGGGGCATTAGAGTTAGGTTTGACATATCCTCAAGGTGCACAGCAAAGTGAAGGACATGGTACCATGAAGATCCAAGATCACTTATAAACCAAACACTTAATAATTAATAAGAATGTTTTGGCTTTATTTTATGTTAAAAATTTAGCCTGATGAAATATTTTTTCTATCTTTACTGGCTAAACATGGAGCAGTGGACCATCTATCCATCTTGGAGAAAAAACTGACCCATTAGCCTTATCAAGTTTGAAGATGCCATCACTTTCATATTTAAATCCAAAGCACATGCATATGCAGATAGAACTGTTCATGGTAATAGAGCTGCAACTACTAGTCGACCCTTTTTCTGTGGTTGCTTGGTATGTTTCAGAACTGTTTGGCAGTTTCGTTTCAACAGTTTGACAACTTGTTCGATATTCTAAAGAAATTTGCAACCATTTACAGAAACTTCACAATGTCGCAAATCCGTTTTAGACCACAGACGCCAAAGAGAAGTACAGAAAATGACCCATATTTTGATGAATATGTTATTTGTAGATATAAAATGTATTAAATAACTGTGGAAAAACACAAGATTTAAAGCAGTTTGTAGGAGTCATAACATATTAATTTTGTCTTGGATGTTAACATATGCCTGCTGGTTTTAATCCAGTGCCTTTTTTTCTGCATCAAAAATGCACGTAGAGCAGGTTGCATTGATTTTAATGGCAAAGCTCACACCATTGCAGTGTGTTCCAGTAAAGTCAACAAAAGTAGAACATGCTGCATTTATTCTGCAAAGAACTGCACTGAAATGCAGTAAAACACATTAAAAAAACATCAGAATGCATCTAAACACATAAAAATGCACTGGAATGCATTACAGATAAAAAACAAGAAACTTTGGGGAAAAAAACAACAGGGAAAAAACACACAATGGAACACTGAAAATGCATCAAAAACGCATCAAAAACCCACATGCAGAAACTTATATGGAACGCATTAGTACTGCGTTTCTGTGGTGTGATCCAGCTAAAGGTGAACTTATGTAGCTTAAACTTTATAGCACCAGCTTCATAGTGTGTAGCCCCTTTATATTTTAGAATTTTTTATCACATTTTGTACACAGATAGGAAAAAAATGACTACAGTTGTACAAGTGGGTAAAAACTAAAAAATAATCAGTTACATACTTTTGATGTTCTTATTATTTAATAAAAACACACCGTTTTACTTCATAAGAAAGTATTAAATGCTATGTGAATACATATTTAACTTTTAATTAAATATCTAACTACCGCAATATTAATTCGTGTAGCATGTATTCATTGACACATTGACATATACAAGATCAATGATAATGCTCCCTGCAGTTAATTTCAGGAATTATGGAGTGAAAAGCATGGCTTTGGAGTAAAATCTGTTTGTGACCTTGAACATTCTGTATTACCATTTTACTCCTGATAGGAAATTAAATTATAAGGCCACTGGGACCTCAGCTCTTTGGCCATTAATTATTCATAAGTATCACTAGAAAACATTAAATTAAAATATAAACAAAACATTTAAATTCTCTTTTAGGATTAAGGTGCAGGTCATTTGTGGTTTTATTTTTACATACAGTGTACTGTATATGACTTGCATGACAAAATATTTTATTTATTTGTTACAAGTACTTATATGGTGCCGTCAATTTATGCCCTTTACGTATATATTGTACATTCATATCAGTCCCTGCCCTCAAGGAGCTGACAATATAAAGTCCCTAAATTACATTCATACATACACATACTAGTGTAATTTGAATATTTTGTTATGCACAATTTTAAGAATGTATGTAACAGAATACACAACGTAAGTCTAGCCACATGGTTATAAGAATATTGCTGAGAATGATCAGTTTTAACATACCCAATGGTTTACCTATTAGATGATTTATACAAACAGAAAATAACTAAGAACATTTAAAGTCAAAGTATACCAGGCTTTGGAGCCTGTCAATCAATATAATTATAGAAGTGATCTTCTATAATTAAAATGAGTTGGATCGCCAGCATTGAAAAAAATGTTTAGCTAAGTGCCCTTTAAATCATGGCCAAGATATTGATTTAATACTGTCTTGCTTGGACTATTTTTCAGACAAACGTAAATCAAAGAAATATCAATCTAGATGGCCATTTCACTTTACACCCTGATGAGACTTCATACCATGTCTTATTGATGTCCATTAAAGGGTTGCCATTACTGCTCTTACTACTACTGGGAGTAAATGAGAAAGAGAGACAGAAATTGTGTTTGTTTATGTGCACGAGCACATGTGTGTGTGTAGAAGGAGAAAGAGAGGGGGAGAGAGAAATAGAGCGGGAGAGAGAGAAAAAAGCGAGAGAAAGAGAGGGAGAGGAAGAGAGATAAAAGAAAGAGAGAAAGAGGAAGTGTATTGTAGTTAACAAGAAAGAGAGAAGATCGTGAGGGGTGGGGGGGGGGGGGTAGAAAGAAATAGAGGGAGGGAGAGAGAGAGAGACTATATATGTAGTGTGTGTGTGTGTGTGTGTGTGTGTGTGTGTGTGTGTGTTTGATAGAAAGAGAGAGACAGGGGTAAAGAGAGAGACAAGGTGAAACAGAGAGAGAGAAAAAGAAAGGGAGAGATGAGAGGAAAGATGGTGAGAGAGAAAGACAGAGAGGGGAGGGAGGAAGAAAGAGGGAGAAATGGAGAGAGAGAGAAATAGAGAGGTAGAGAGAAAGAAAGGAGAGAGATAAAGAGAAAGAATGTGTGTGTGCATGTGCATGTACATGTGCATGTGTGTGTGGTTAAGGAGAAAAGGAGAGAAGAGGGTGGGGGGGGGGGGGGAGATAGAACGAAATTAGAAAGAAAGAGAGAAAAAGGGGTAGAAGGAGAGTGAAAGAAGAGGTTGAGAGGGTGGGGGGGGGGGAAGAAATAGAGGGAGGGAGAGAGAGAGAGAGAGAGAGAGAGAGAGAGACTGTATATGTAGTGTGTGTGTGTTTGAGAGAAAGAGAAAGGGGTAGAGAGAGACAGAGTGAAACAGAGAGAAAGAGAAAAAAAGAAGGGAGAGATGAGAGGGAAGATGGTGAGAGAGAAAGACAGAGAGGGGAGGGAGGAAGAAAGAGGGAGGAATAGAGAGAGACAGAGAGAAATAGAGAGGGAGAGAGAAAGATAAAGAATGTGTGTGTGTGTGTGTGTAGTTAAGGAGAAAGAGAGAGAAGGGGGGGGGGGAGGAAAGAAATTAGAGAGAAAGAGAGAGAAAGGGGTAGAAAGAGAGACAGAGTGAAACAGAGAGAGAAAAAGAAAAAGAGAGATAGAGAGGGCAGAGGGTAAAAGAGAAAGATAGGGAGGGAGGGAAAAATAGAGAGAGAGAGAGAGAGAGAGAGAGAGAAAGAGAGAGTTCGAGAGATTGATAAATTGGTAGAAAGAGAGGGGACAGAGAGAAGGAAAGTGTGTGTGGGGGGGCAGTGTGAGAGAGAGAGAGAGAGAGGGAGTGAGAGGAGTGTGTCAGAAAGAGAACAAGAAGGGGAAAGAGAGAGATCAGAGAGAGATCAGAGAAAAATCAGAGAGAGAAATCAGAGAGAGATCAGAGAGAAATCAGAGAGATATCACAGAGAGACCAGAGAGAAATCAGAGAGACATCAGAGAGGGGCCAGAGAGAAATCAGAGAGAGATCAGAGAGAGACCAGAGAGAGAGATCAGGGAGAGACCAGAGAGAGAGATCAGAGAGAGACCAGAGAGAAATCAAAGAGAGATCAGAGAGAGACCAGAGAGAAATCAGAGAGAGATCAGAGAGAGACCAGAGAGAGAGATCAGAGAGAGACCAGAGAGAAATCAAAGAGAGATCAGAGAGAGACCAGAGAGAAATCAGAGAGAGATCACAGAGAGATCACAGAGAGATCAGAGAGAGATCACAGAGAGATCACAGAGAAATCAGAGAGATAAAGAGGAAAAGAGATAGACATTGGACAGAGAGATGCTAATTGCCTAAATTACCAATACCTGTATCGCTGCAGAACATTTCTGTAAATCACAATGCCCGGAACTCACTGTATTACATTGATTGGAATTAACTACAGCAAACTTTAAATCCGACTTAACCTATGTTTAAACGAATATTGTAATCATAATTACAAATTAGGTGGTAACTGAAAACTGGCACCTTTGAAGGTATATATATATATATATATATATATATATATATATATATATATTATATCACTAATCTCACTCACAGTGCACACTGTACCGATAAAAGAATGAATGAGTAGAGATGTATGTAGAAGTTGATGTGTTGCTGCCTACAGGTTGTAGAGCCCAGTGTGCGGTAGCCGGTATATATGTAATATTGCACCTACCTTAGTAGAAGTGCCGCTTCCCAGAAGTAGAAGCCGGACACAGCAGTAAGGATCCATCTTATCCTTGCCATGGTCGCTGGTGATAGGCTGTGGCATGCAAACCATGAAAGTGACAGCGGAGAGGAGCAGGTAGTAGAGGAATGAGCGGGGCACGGGGTTCAGCACCACGGACAGCTCCGCACCGAGCTCCCGGTAATCCCAATCAGCCCAATGAAGCGTCAACCCCTCCGTCATCTACAGGAGATCATTGGGGTTGGGGGTTTCTCTTGTAGACATGACCAATGGTACCCAATCCACAGCAAGGACAATGAGAATGAAGAGCAGGCAGAAGCGTGGAGTCCACTCCGATCAGCTGCATTCCTATACACTGAAATGTGTCTGAGCTTTGGCTGGAGGATGGACCATGGAGCAAGGGATGGATAACAGGCGTGTTAGGCAACAACCAATGAGAGAAGGAGTTCATTGGATGGAGGAATAAAAGGCAGTAGTAACCCCTTTTATCCTGACCATACACGTGGGTCCTTGTAATAGAATGCAGGATGAAAGTTGTGATACCTGGATCTCGATTTACTCACTACTCCCTACATGATCACGAGCTAGATCTATAGTTAGGTGTTTCATTGATATAAATGAAACACCTTCGGTGAATTAAAATGCCCATGTGACCTTTTCATGATTAGCATGCAGACTACTTGAGAATTGTAGCACATTTTTTATGCATACATAATTTTTGTTTCATTTGAACCTGTCATCCTCTAGATGCAGACTTGATTTATGTTCTATATGTTGCAGAGAGAGCCTTGTCTTGTCAGTGTTGTTGATCTCTTGCTTAGGCTTTCTATTTGTGATCACAAAGCAGAGTGACCAGTAGGGAGCAATAAAGACAGTGGCTGTCTTCTTTTTCTCCTCTAATGTAACAGCTTTATCAGTGCAGGCTGTCACAATGGCAGGATCAGACATGACCTCAGGACTGAGACAAAAAGCTTACCATACTCTTGTGTGACTGTCATCCAGCTAAACAATGTGCCAGCCCACTCGGTTGCTTGAAGAAATAGTACATTCATATTTAATACTTAAACACCCTATCTAGTATATAAAGCAGTATTAAAACCAAACATTTTATACTGCAGATTAACCAATCTATAAATGAGGTGGGTGTACTCATTTTCTTACTTTAGGTTTTTCGCTTTTATTTTTATCTGGTGATCCAGCCAGTAACACATGTTGTAGCCAAGTTCTCAGCTTTGTGTTTTTATGTGAATTTTGTAAGGTATGAAAACACATGTGTCAATATACACATTAATTTACTAAACTGGAGAGTATAAAATCTGGTGCTTTTTGTCAAAGCTTAATTGAACAAGCTGAAGTTGGGAACAGATTGCCTACCATGCACAGCTGCACCAGATTTTTAGTAAGTCAACCCTATTGAGTCCAATGAGGACATTCACATCATTGCACCGTGGTGTAAAAAAATTAGCTGAACCAATTTAGGTCCATTTACAGTATACAGTATGTGTTCTTTGGCTCATTGAAGTGTATGGAAGTGAATTAAAATGCACATACTTCCTTATGTCATAATGACATAATGGTTATGTCCATACAATTTAGGCCTCATACACACAGACTTTTTTCAGCTGCATTTTTGAGCTTTTTTTGCAGCTTAAAAATGCTGCTCCATGTTATTCAATGGCCTCATACACACCATGGCGTTTTTGAGCTGTAACAGGCATTGGCGTTTTTAAGCTCCAAAAAAAACCCCAGGACCAGGGCATTCTGAGGCTCCAGCGCTGGAGCTGTTTTGACGCCGATGCCGAAAGAAGCCGAAAAACACGCATTAGCGCTGTACCGGCATTTTTGAGCGTCGGTGTTTTTAAGTTGTAAAAATATTTATTATGTGATTGGTCACTGTATGTAAGAAAAAATTGGAAATGCCTGTCTGTAATTATCCAAAAGTCCTTTGCATACCCGGGGGATTGTGGGAAAGAGAAAGAGGAGGAACAAGACATGCCCAGCTCTGTTTTACAGCCAGCTCTAATTTCAGCTGTGGAGCCCCATCCCGAGCTTTGGGACCTTGCACACCCACAGCATGTGGACCACATATTGAAAAACAAAGTGTGGATGGAGATCAGCTCATCAATCACGATATAAGCGATATGAATTATCTATGCATAATGTCAACTATTTAAATTCTATTCTTTGTAGGATGATATCCAATATTGCAGAGAGAAGAGAGGAGGCAGGGGAAGAGCCGGTGGTGGACAGACCCACCACCACTGCCACGGACAGTTCAGCCCACACATCTCCCCATGACAGCAGTGTTGGAGGCTACAATGAGGAGACAGTGTTGGAGGCTACAATGAGGAGACACATGAGGTAACTCTTATCCTCTCTATCTCAATGTCTGTCTATCTACCTCAATGTTTCTCAACTCCAGTCCTTAAGGCGCACCAACAGGTCATGTTTTCAGGATTTCCACTATTTTGCACAGGTGATTTGATCAGTTTCACTGCCTTAGTAATTACTAAAGCTGTTTAATCTGAAGGAAATCCTGAAAACATGACCTGTTGGTGCGCCTTGAGGACTGGAGTTGAGAAACACTGATCTACCTACATGCCAATCTATATATTTTTTCTTTTGCAGGAATCCAGTGTCAGCCAACAACACGGAGAGTTGCATGGTTGTCGAAGTGTCTGTGGCCCTGGGCATGGGCGTAAGCAGCGGCAGAGGGTGGGCGAGTTCATTTTAGAGACTGAGGACAAGGTGCTTGCACTGTTGCAGGAAGTGAGGCAGGAGAGGCACAGCTTTAATGCTTTCCTTGACCAAAGCAACAAGTGCGCCTGCTTCTGCTGCCATATGTACAACGTTCTGGAGGACATGGGGGGGAGACCTGGAGATTCAGTGTATGGATCGATTTAACACCATCTTTATGCAATACAGAAAGGCAAAATATAGTGGTGTGCCACCTCCACCTTCAATTGATCCATACGCTGTTTCTAAGGATCCCCTGATGGCCCCCGGGACCTCAGCAGTGCAATCAACCCCCTCTCTGTATCAGCCCCCTCCTCTCCACCAGCCACCACCCACCATGCCCCAGACCCCATTATACCCCCACACTCCTATGAAGAATGTGCTCTGTCATCTGCCCATCCTTATATGAATGGGCGCCAACCCCATTCCTTCCCCCGTCCCCAATCCCCACATCCCTATGTTGACCAGGCATCCCAGCACACATATCAGTTGTGATTTTATATAAGATAAATAAAAATTTGTTTGATTAACACATTTCTTCTGATTGTTTTCATTTATTTATAGGATGCACAACAGCACTCATTTGCACTCTGCCTGAGACAAACGTATGCTAAGCCCGAATAGGGCTAGCATGCGTTTGCCTCACGCAGAATAAAAAGACCACTTTTCACTTTACTTGGGACAAACGCATGCTAAGCCCGAATAGGGCTAGCATGCATGTGCCTCACGCAGAATGGAATGGATTCCTTTGCACTCTGTCTGAGACAAACGCATGCTAAGCCTGAATAGGGCTAGCATGCGTTTGCCTCATGCAGAATGAAAAGACCGCTTTTCACTCTGTTTGGGGCAAACGCATGCTAAGCCCGAATAGGGCTAGCATGCGTTTGCTTCACGCAGAATGGAGTGGACTCGTTTGGAACCTTGTCTAAGACAAATACATGCTAAGCTCGATAAGGGCTAGCATGCGCTTGCCTCACACAGAATGGAATGGACTTCTTTGCACTCTGTCTGAGACAAAAACATGCTAAGCCTTGAATAGGGCTAGCATGCGTTTGCCTCATGCAGAATGGAATAGACTTGTGGAATAAAAGAAGAAACATGGACACAAAAATAAATAACATGAATATGACGTGTTTTATTAACCACTTGAGGTCTGGGCCATAGCCGAATGACGGCTACAGCGTGGACCTCAATTTCCGGGAGGCCGTCATGGGACGTCCTCCCCTGTGCACGTGCACCCTGCAGGGCGCATGATGCGCACGCTGTGATCACCAAGTCACGGAGACTCGGATGATCACAGATCCGAGTAAGGGGCCGATCCCGGCCCCTTACCATGTGATCAGCTGTCAGCCAATGACAGCTGATCACATGATGTAAACAAAAGCTCGGTAATCGTTTTTTCTTTCTCCTCACGCTGTCAGCATCAGGAGAAAAGAAAGCCGATCACCGGCTTATGTTAAAGGGACTGAAGAGGAAGGAGGCACATATGCCTCATCTGTGCCAGCCAGTGCCACCAGCCAGTGCCCACAGTGCCCAGCAGTGCCACCTATCAATGCCCACAAGTGCCACCTATCAGTGCCCACAAGTGCCACCTATAAATGCCCACAAGTGTTACCTGTTTGCAAAATTTTCTAACAAAATATTAAAAAAATAATTATTTTTAAAAATTCGGTCTTTTTCAATTTTTTTTAACAAAAACTAAAAACCGCAGAGGTGATCAAATACCACCAAAAGGAAGCTCTATTTGTGGGAAAAAAAATAATAAAAATTTCATTTGAGTACAGTGTTGTATGACCGCACAATTGTCATTCAAAGTGCGACAGCGCTAAAAGCTGAAAATTGGTCTGGACGGGAGGGGGGTTTAAGTGCCCAGTAAGCAAGTGGTAAATGAAAAAAACAAGACCGAAATCCGAGCTGATTTATTCAATGTCCACATTTTTTTTTGAATATGATCATCTTGCCATGACACCTCTCCATCAGGTGATACAAAATATTGAGCAAAGTGGTTACGGATTGTAATGACCCATGCTGTTGACCGCAAGTCCATAAATTTAACACGCTGTGTTGGGTTGCTGGGCTCTGGTTCCACATTACTCCTCTCATTGTTACTTAGAAAATTGTGAAGGATGCAGCATGCCAGGACCACCTTGATTGCATTCTCCACATCCAGTTGCATGGAGGACAGCAAAACCCTCCATTTGGCTGTCAAGACACCAAACTCGCACTCGACCACACGGCTGAGCCTATAATTAAAAATTATTTTTTCATGGCTGAGACCATAGCCACTATATGGTCTCATAAGATTTTTGGCCAATCCAAAAGCCTCATCCGCAACCATGACCAATGGCAAACTTGGGTCATCATTGCAGGGTAGAGGCCTGTTGGCTGGTATGTTGAGGCATCCCTCATGCAGATGACGTCCGAATGCTGACTCTCTGAATATGCGGGCATCGCCTTGGCTGCCGTAAGCTCCCACATTCACGGCAAGGAATTTTAGATGGGCATCAGTTAATGCCTGGAGGACCACGGAAAAATATTTTTTATAATTAAAATAAGATGATCCGGAGTGGGGAGGCTTCTTCACCCTGATGTGTTTCCCCTGCCCTGATGCAATTAGGAAATTGTGTTTTTTTCCCAGAATACATCAACAACAGATTCCCAGATTTCTTCTGTGGGATTCGGCATGACTGACTTGTATAGCTCCTCCCAAATTGCCACACATGTTGACCTCATTACTGCAGAGACCGTTGTGACACCAAGTAGGAAATAATCGTGAAGAGA
The DNA here is from genome assembly GCF_042186555.1 of Aquarana catesbeiana. Lineage (NCBI taxonomy): Eukaryota > Metazoa > Chordata > Amphibia > Anura > Ranidae > Aquarana > Aquarana catesbeiana. The sequence continues at coordinate 779,383,922 of NC_133324.1, forward strand.
CACAAAACTTTGTCCTGTGGCAAGGAACCTAACATAACAATTATAAAATATTTAATTAAAAACAGCATATGAATAAAAAGTCATACCCCTAAGCCTAACACTATCCACTAACCCCTATTCCATAAACCCTACCCCTATTCTCTAAACCCTACCCCTAATCCTAACCCCTACCCCTACCACTAAACCCTAACCCCAGACCCAAACCCCTATTGCATAAATCCTACCCTAACCCCTACCCACTATTCCCTAAACCCTACCCCTAACCACAAACCCTACCTCCTAACCCCTAAACCCTACCCCTATTCTCTAAACCCTATACCCTACCCCCAAACCCTATCCCCTAACCCCTATCTCTAACCCATATGTTTACTTCTTTATAAAATTTCACTTACCTCAGTGTCACTATCAGCCGTTCCTCCGGTGACACAGAGCACCGCATGACAGTGTCCGTCCTGGTCAATATTTGTCGGAGTCTCTCCAAGAGCTCATCGAAGAGCATCACAGACATCCAGGTAAAGTTGTAAAATTTTTCCAGATGTATGAGCAGTTCTACAAATATCTGGGTGAAGTACCCCACTGACAGCCGCTGGGATACCAGTGGAATGCGTCCAGAAGCGATGCTGTCTGCTTCTTCTCTCCTCCTTCAACTGTCTCCTTCTACGAATCCTCCGCAAGATAATAAGCAGTATTGCTTCATTAATCTTCTGCACAACAGGATCCATAATGAAATCCGAAGAAAATGCAAAATCACAGAAACTCCACAAAAACTCAAACAAACTCACACTGACTATTTCTCTCCTCTCTGTCTCCACCCTCACATGATATTGACCATTTTTTATTTATTTTTCTTGGCATTGTGGATAATTTTGGAGTGGAAAATAGCAGAGGGACGTCTTTTTTTAAAAAAGCACCTTAGCGCTAACACTCAAAAACGCTGCTAAACGTGCATTGACGCCAATACAAAATGTTGATAAAATCGTGTTTTTTAACGCCGCTTTTTTCCTGGCGTCGGTACTAGCTTTACAGCCCATTTTTTAAAATGTTGGTGTATATGAGGCCTTATAGGAATATTACTCATCTTCGGTCATAAATGAGTATTTGATCTTTATTTGTTATATATCTTAGATGCGTTATATCTTTTATTATTAATAATATGTCAAATATTTACATATACGTTATCATTGTTAGGTCTTTGTCCTATAATGAGAAAACAGAGGTGGCTCGTGCATTGTGGGCACACGGGCACCACCCCCCCATCCATGCGCCCGGCCCCTTTAAGAAAGCCATGCGCATGGACTCCTATGGCGGGGGTGGGAGGGGGTGGTACTTTTTGAAGCACCTGATTAGAGCCAGAGGCTCTAAAAGGCTTCAAAATAGGGTGGGCTCGGGGTGCAGAGAGTACGCCCCGAGCGAGGGCTGTCAGAGCCGCGAGCGGGGGTCTGTCAGAGCCACAAGTGGGGGGGCTATCAGAGCCATGAGCAGGGGGCTGTAAGAGCCGCGAGCGGGGGGCTGTCAGAGCCGTGAGCGGGGGGGCTGTCAGAGCCATGAGGGGGGTCAGTGGGCACAGTGGCTGCATATGATGGGCACAAGTGGCTGCATATACTGGGCACAAGTGGCTGCATATGATGGGCTCAAGTGGCTGCATTTGATGTGCACAATTGGCTGCATATGATGGGCACAAGTGGCTGCATTTGATGGGCACAGTGGGTGCATTTGACGGCCACAAGTGGCTGTATTTGATGGACACAAGTGGCTGCATATGATGGGCAGAGTGGCTGCATATGATGGGCACACGTGGCTGCATATGATGGGCACAATGGCTGCATATGATGGGCACAGTGGCTGTGTTTGATGGGCACAATGGCTTCATATGATGGGCACGAGTGGCTGCAAATAATGGGTGCAAGTGGCTGCATTTGATGGGCACAAGTGGCTGCATTTGACGGCCACAAGTGGCTGTATTTGATGGACACAAGTGGCTGCATATGATGGGCACAGTGGCTGCATATGATGGGCACAGTGGCTGCATATGATGGGCACAAGTGGCTGCATATGATGGGCACACATAGCTGCATATGATGGGCACACATGGCTGCATATGATGGGCACAGTGGCTGCATAAGATGGGCACAGTGGCTGCATATGATGGGCACAAGTGGCTACATATGATGGGCACACGTGACTGCATATGATGGGCACAATGGCTGCATATGATGGGTACAGTGGCTGCGTTTGATGGGCACAGTGGCTGCATTTGATGGGCACAATGAGGCTGCAATTGATGAGGGGTTTCAATATTTTTCAGTTTGTTTGCGCCCCCCCAAAAAATGTTAAGCACAAGCTAGCAACTGAAACCAATAAAGGATTAATACACACAAAAAAGCACATAGTTTGCATTTACATGAGTTTTAATGCATTTTCAACTAGTTGTGCGTAAGCACATGGCAGCTTATCATGCAATGATTACAAGCACCTCCCCTGGGTACCTGTCATGTGCTCAGCCAAAAGGTGCATTCCCACATGAAAACCAAAAACGTGCAACACATAATAACACTATTAAATGTGCAAATATGAATATTAAAAAACAAAAGGAAAAGTGCATGACAGCGGAAATGGATAGATATGAACAGGGTGGTTCCACTCAAAGATTTAGATGCAGTTGACTAACAAATTAAAACCGAACTCCAGCCAACAATTTTTAGACAGTCACAGCAATGTTTTTTTTTTCATTTTGGGATAAAGGTTTTATATAAATCAGTGGTTCTCAACCCTTCTAGTGCCATGACCCCTTGATAAAATTTCCCAAGTTGTGGGGACCCCTAACAGTAAAATTATTTTCGTTGGTCATTTCATTGCTGTAATTTTGCAACTGTTATGAATCGAAATATAAATATCTGATATGCAGGATGTACAAATTTAACATCTTAAAGCATAGTCATTAATCACAAAAACAATCTGTAATATACAGCGCAAAATATTTATTTAACATATAAGTTACAAATGAATAAAATGCCCCACCAAGAGACAGGGTAAGTGCCGAACAGACGGTGGGTGGGCGGCGGGGCACAGTGGGAGCATTGATATTGCATGGGGGCAACGTTTGATGGGCACAGTGGCTGTGTTTGATGGGCACAGTGACTGCGTTTGATGGGCACAGTGGCGACAATTGATAGGCACAGTGGCTGCATTTGATGGCACAGTGGCGACAATTGATGGGCACAGTGGCTGCATTTGATGGCACAGTGGTGGAAATTGAAGGGCACAGTGGTGGAAATTGATGGGCACAGTGGCTGCATTTGATGGCACAGTGGCAACAATTGATGGGCACAGCGGCGGCACTTGATGGCACAGTGGCTGCGTTTGATGGCACAGTGGCAGCGTTTGATGGCACAGTGGCAGCGTTTGATGGCACAGTGGTGGCGTTTGATGGCACAGTGGTGGCGTTTGATGGCACAGTGGCTGCATTTGATGGCATAGTGGCGGAAATTGATGGGCACAGTGGCTGCATTTGATGGCAAAGTGGCGACAATTGATGGTCACAGCGGCGGCGCTTGATGGCACAGTGGCTGCATTTAATGGCACAATGTCAGCATTTGATGGCACGGTGGTGGCGTTTGATGGCACAGTGGTGGCGTTTGATGGCACAGTGGCTGCGTTTGATGGCACAGTGGCAGCAATTGATGGGCACAGTGGCGGCAATTGATGGGCACAGTGGCGGCGCTTGATGGCACAGTGGCAGCGTTTGATGGCACAGTGGCGGCGTTTGATGGCACAGTGGCGGCATTTGATGGCACAGTGGCTGCGTTTGATGGCACAGTGGTGGCGTTTGATGGCATGGTGGCTGCATTTGATGGCACGGTGGTGGCGTTTGATGGCACGATGGCGGCGTTTGATGGCACAGTGGCTGTGCTTGATGGCACAGTGGCGGCGTTTGATGGCACAGTGGCTGTGTTTGGCACAGTGGCTGCGTTTGATGGCACAGTGGCTGCGTTTGATGGCACAGTGGCGGCAATTGATGGGCACAGTGGCGGCAATTGATGGGCACAGTGGCGGTGCTTGATGGCACAGTGGCTGCATTTGATGGCACAGTGGTGGCGTTTGATGGCACAGTGACTGCGTTTGATGGCACAGTGGCGGCAATTGATGGGCACAGTGGCGGCAATTGATGGGCACAGTGGCTGCATTTGATGGCACAGTGGTGGCGTTTGATGGCACAGTGGCGGCAATTGATGTACAAAAATGCTTTTATTAATTAGTATCTATGACTTACAAAATCACTGGTGTTCCCTCAGAATCAGCAAGCCATCTGTGTTAACCGAAAAAGACATTTCGTCGCCGCCATCTTGGTAGACTCGTCCTCAGCAAACGGGTGTAAAAAAGATGTCTGCTTGCCGACTTCTAAGTGTAGCCTCATTGTGGACGAGAGTACCAAGATGGCGCTGATGGAACATCACTTCCGTGCGGTCTCTCCTCTCCCGGAAGTGACATCTCGCTGGCCGAGACGGACAGAATCCATTCGTGACCCCCTGGCAAATCGGCAATCGACCCCCAGGTTGAGAACCACTGATATAAATAAATACAAGCAGACCATTGTAAGCAGTCAGTGGTCAGAGGTACATGGCTTGACTCAACCCTCTAACTTCAAATTTGCTCAACAGCTTGATCTGTTAAATTATTTTTTTGTGTGAAAATAACAGAATTACAGGCTGGGTCACCAGATGAAAATAAAGGAAAACAGTCTAATAAAAATAAAACCAATATCACCACATGTAGGAACTGATAAGCTGCAGTATAATATATCTATATATATATGTAGCAAGATTCCAGGCCTCCTTTAGTCTAATGAGAACCTCCAGAGCCAAGAGCTGCTGACATCATTCCATAAAGAGTGGGATGTAAGGCATAGTGGGTGTGATGCAAGATAGATTCATGGGCGCCAAACACTTCTTGAATGCAAAGAGATTTTATTTCACACAGAATTATTTGTGGCACAGAACCCCAATCACCTGACCCCACCCAAACATATGCGTTCTCCCAGCAGGCCAAGGGATTCAAGAAAACCCCTGCCCATTGGCTGAGATACCCCATATGCTCCTAATCTGTCCTTGCTTTGCCCTTGTCTTATCTAATGTCACCAGTTACCCAGCCACCTAGCGCCAAAAGAGAGAAGTGCAGCAATTTCAGACTTAGGGTGAACTCAATTGATCCCTAACAATAAGCCAAGGTAATAAAGGCCCTCTTGCTATTGTGTGAGGCTTCCTTCACAAGTGTGCTCGATATGCGGAAGTTAAAAATAGGGAAGAGATATGCCGATAGCGTAATACAGTAACAAAATATATTTATTGTAGCAAACAACAGAGATACACTCACTTTTTAAAAGTTTAAAATCGTCAGCAATCCACGAGCGCCGAGCTCGTACACTTTCGTCCATTCCTCGTAATAACTATTGCTCCAATCAGGGCTTTTTCCTCAGACAGTAGGTGCAGGAACTCCCCTTTTCCGAGTCACCCCTTTTCCCCGCCCCTACCCACCTCCGAGCACCGTTCCTTGGTTCCATCCCCTACCCACCTCCCAGTACCACCCCTTTTAGACAATACAGAATCAAGTATGATTTTGTGGTGCTAAATAATTTGTATGGAATTTGGTAATGATATTGATAAGAACAGTAAAATAGATCCCCTTCAGTCAGCAACAATAGATCCCCCTAACAACAATGTACCACCCACAACAAAATTCCCTCCCCAGCAACAATAGACTCCCGGCAGCATCAACAGATCTCCGCACAGCCAGCATTAATAGACTCTCTGGCAGCCATCAACAATAGACCCCTCCCCCAACAGTATATCTCCTTCAGCAACAACTCACCCCCCAGCAACATAAGACCCACCCCTAGCAACAATAGGTCCCCCTCCAGCAACAATAGACCTCCTCAGCAACAATAGACCCCCCTGCAAAAATAGATCCCCTCCAGCTAGAATAGATCCCCCAGCAGTGAGCATCAATACCCTGCAGCACACCCCAGCACCCCTTGCCATTACATACAGTCAGTCCAGGAGGTGCCAGAACTGCGTTCCCCCACGTTCCCACTGAAAAAAAGCCCTGGCTCCAATCCCGACACGTATCGTCACATCACGTGACTTCAAGCTGAGAAGGAACTCCTATAGTATAGTACATTTAATAAAAAAGTAAAAATCACACAGAAAATTAAAGATTCACATTATGCTGTGCCAAATCAGGAACCCAGTTCGTTCAGCTCATTCACTGTACAGGAGCACCACTAGCCCCTAGCCCCGGGTGGCCCCCTACAGCATAATGTGAGTTTTTAATCTCTGTGTAACGTTAACTTCTTTAACATATGCACTGATCACATGTGCAGCACCATGGCAACTGCAGATCAAATTAGAGAAATATGGCAGCCTTCTTGACTATAAAAGATAGGAGGGTTTGGTTTCTGCTTTAAAGCGGGGGTCCACCTATCTATCGTTTTTTTTTTTTTTTTTTAGTTAATTCACAAAATTTTCTTCTCAGCATTACATACTCACATATTGTGTGTAATATGTCCGCCTGTGTCAGATTTTGTCGGAAAGAATAACTTATATTATTCACTGCAGGCGGTTTCCATCTTCATTGTGGGCATTTGAAGCCCACAAGCATTTATTTCCTGGATGTGGTGAATGCTGTGCTCCCAGCATTCACCGCTCATTCCCGCACATGCTCAGTGGCATCCTGGGAAGCCTGAGACTAGCTCCCAGGAGTCTGGGAGAGGCTAGAAACACGCCTACTTCCACGGGAGGAGAACCAGGAAGTGCAAAGAAGAATAAAAAAATAAAAGGTAATTACGGCGATTTAAATTTTTTTAAACGGCATTTCAGCATCTAGGCAAGGAAGAGAATACATACAGATATTGTTCAAAATTTGGGTGGAACCCCGCTTTAAGTTGCAGTTTGACTACTATTCAAGCTATGGTATTTTGGACAGTTTATAACTTTACCATTTCTATATTTTACCAAGTCTACAGAATGTGTAAGGCTGGGTTTTGCTCCCATTTCCTGATTCCCTTACCGAGGATGGCGGCTGCAGCACCCAACAGCCGAGGGATAGATCCATATTAAAAGTCAGCAGCTGCAGTATTTGTAGCTGCTGACTTTAAAAAAAAAATGGCGGAACTCTGTTTTAATATAATATAATTCAGCATACCTACATTCCATCTACACAATGTATCTTTGTATTTACTGCAGCAGAAATACATTTATTGTATGGATTTGCTATTTGGTTGTACAGCAACCTTTCCTTGGATACCATATATACTGTATATATAGTTGCAGATTAAGCTACAGTGCCCATACATAACAGGCTGTTTCAACAGGCTATAAATAGAGATACTTGTGAGAGAAGGAAGCTAAAATTCCACTTTCTGGCTCGAAAAGACAAAACTAAATATTTATATGCAATACCTCAGATGACTGACTATGAGAAAAAAAAACATTTAAATTATATTATTATATAGGCCCTGGTCATTTTAAATTAGGAAAGAAAATTAAATGAGGTAAGGAGAGCATAGTGAAGATCAAAGAGGAATAGTCACTACTCTGTCTCTTTCAGTGTGTGTATACATTTTAGCTTTAGATATTGAGCTCTGTAATCAACAGGATTTTTTTTTTTTTTTAGAAAACTAGATATAGATAGCTTCAAAAATGCATGAAAAGGAACCCAATGCTCCACCTGCAAACTGATAAAGAGAATATAACATGCTCACATGCATTTTTTCATAGACACAAAACAAATTAAAAAAATATTTAAGGGGCATGATCTAGCTCTGCTCTAAGATAGATGTCTGAGGCCAGATCTCCTGTACGGCGGAGCAGCAAAAATAAGCTACAGGATCCCCTGAGAGCCTAACGACCGGGGCTTTTTTTCAGCCGGAATTTACCGGAACTGCGTTCCGGAACCTCTGGCAGCCCTCTCCTCTCCCGGGAGTGACATGTCTGCTGTCTGCACGATCATCAGATGCATGTCTCCTGTCCCTGCAGCTGCCTGTCTCACTCACACACAGCAGAACGAAGCTGTCTCCTCCCCCTCCTCCTTCTCATTCAGCTCTGTATACACAAGAGGAGGGGGAGCAGAAACACGCGCTGCCTTCAGGTCTGTACAAACTTTTCTATGCTTTATAGATAGACAGGGAGGAGGGGGGAGAATGGCTGGGATTGGGAAGGAGGAAACTAAAATGATGTACACTTGGTTGAGTGATTGGGGGATTAGGAGGATATGTGCTTTGGTATGAGAAAGGAAATATGCCAGAGATCGTGTGGGATTAATTTGAAACCTGACAGCCCCTTCCAGCACTAGCCCCCCTCTTCCCCCAGCACATTTCCAACCCCCCTTCCAGCACTAGCCCCCCTCTCCCGCCAGCATATTTCCACCCCCCCTCCTTCCAGCACTAGCCCCCCTCTCCCCCCAGCACATTTCCAACCCCCCCTTCCAGCACTAGCCCCCCCTTCCAGCACTAGCCCCCCTCTCCCCACAGCACTAGCCCTCCCCTCCCCCCACTTCCAGCACTAGCCCTCTCCCCCCTCCCCCTTCCCCTACTAGCCCTCTCCCCCTCCAGCACTAGCCCTCTCCCCCTCCCCCTTCCAGCACTAGCCCTCTCCCCCCCTTCCAGCACTAGCCCTCTTCCCCCTCCCCCTACCAGCACTAGCCCTCTCCCCCTCCCCCTACCAGCACTAGCCCTCTTCCCCCCCTTCCAGTACTAGCCCTCCCCCTTCCAGCACTAGCCCTCCCCCTTCCAGCACTAGCCCTCTCCCCCCTACCAGCACTAGCCCTCCCCCTTCCAGCACTAGCCCTCTCCCCCTCCCCCTTTCAGCACTAGCCCCCCTTCTAGCACTAGCCCTCTCTCCCCCTTCCAGCACTAGCCCTCTCCCCCTTCCAGCACTAGCCCTCTCCCCCTCCCCTTTCAGCACTAGCCCCCTCTTCCAGCACTAACCCTCTCCCCCTCCCCCTTCCAGCACTAGCCCTCTCCCCCCTCACCCTACCAGCACTAGTCCTCTCCCCCCTTCCAGTACTAGCCCTCCCCCTTCCAGCACTAGCCCTCCCCCCCTTCCAGCACTAGCCCTCTCGCCCCCTTCCAGCACTAGCCCTCTCCCCCCTTCCAGCACTAGCCCTCTCCCTCCTTCCAGCACTAGCCCTCTCCCCCCTTCCAGCACTAGCCCCCCTCCCCCTTTCAGCACTAGCCCTCCCTTCCAGCACTAGCCCTCCCCCCCTTCCAGCACTAGCCCTCTCCTCCCCCCTTCCAGCACTAGCCCCCCCTTCCAGCACTAGCCCTCTCCCCCCCCTTCCAACACTAGCCCCCCCTTCCAGCACTAGTCCTCTCCCCCCTTCCAGCACTAGCCCTCTCCCCCCTCCTTCCAGCACTAGCCCTCTCCCCCCTTCCAGCACTAGCCCTCCCCCCCCCCCTTCCAGCACTAGCCCTCTCCCACCCATCCAGCACTAGCCCTCTCCCCCTCCCCCTTCCAGCACGAGCCCTCTCCTCCTCCCCCTTCCAGCACGAGCCCTCTCCCCCCTCCCCCTTCCAGCACTAGCCCTCTCCCCCCTCCCCCTTCCAGCACTAGCCCTCTCCCCCCTCCCAGCACTAGCACTCTCCCCCCTCCCCCTTCCAGCACTAGCCCCCCCCTCCACCACTAGCCCTCTCCCTCCCAGATATTCTCCTTCTCACAGAGGACATGATCATGGCATCTGGGCCCCCGAGAGATGGAGGACATTTACCTTGGAGGCCCACACAAGCTCCTGCTTGACAAGTTAGTGGAGCCTAGTGCCAGAACTTGTTCCGGATTCATGGGACGCTGGGATTTTGTTTAAATCTCAGGAAAGGCCCATTAAAATGGGGACAGTATGGAGGTTTGAATTTGGATTAGAAAGGGGGAAAGGATTTGTGTTTGTGGGGGAAAAGTTTGTACTGGCGGGGGGGTTTAGTTGGGAAGATATGTGATGGAACTGGGGAGAGGACTTGTGTAAGAGGGGCTTGGAGGAATGAGGACAAGGTGAGAGGAATTGTTCCAGAATGGGGAACATGTTGTGTTGGAAGGGGAGATTTGGGGGAGAGAATTTGTACTGGGAAGAGGACTTATGCTTGGGGGATGTTGGGGTGGGGTATTTTTGCTGGGATGAGGAGCTGTGCTGGGATATGGATTTGTGGGGTGGAAGGAGATTTGTGCTGGGAAGGGGGATTTTTTTTTTTAGGGAGAGCTTTGCAGAGACTGAGTTCATTCAGAGAGGAGTGCACTGTGAAAGTGTGTGGGGGAGGGGCAATATGTGCAGAGAGGTAAAGTTTGTGTGCGTTTAGCAGAGGGGAGAGCACTGTACACAGAGGAGAGCTGGGGGAAACTTGTGATGAAAGGAGAGCTGAGAAAGTATGTGGGTGGAGGGCGAGGTCAGCAGAGAGGAGAGCTGGGGGTGGGTTTGTGATGAGAGGAAAGCTAGGAGGGGATTTGTGATGAGGAGAGCTGAGGGGGATTTTGGGTAATTTGCCTTATGTGATACATTTGGCGCCACTGTAAATCTCTCATCTAAGGAAGGTGTGTCTTGGGGCAGGGTTTGGGCGTGGTTGGGACGGAGAGTTGGACAGAGAGGGTGAGTTCCTGCACCTTTTCTCTGAGAAAAAAAGCCCTGCTAACAACCATGGGTAAGGGGGATTGGAGCTCCTCAACCACCTGCAATCCTCAGGATAAAGGTCCTTAGCCGGCAAGTAATATACCCACGATGTTCCAGGTTACAACAGGAGACGGCCACGTGGCTGCGGCCCCTGCACAGCCTGGCACCGCTCTCAGGCTCCTGTCCCATAATAGAGAACGGACACATTACAGCACAGCCATCACAAAACTAAAGCCTGACAGACCTTCAGATGGTTGCAGCAAATATCAAATCCACCCCATCAGCAGCAATCATGGATCTCAGGGCTGACATCCAAGCCATAGCATCCAGGATGGAGACAGTGGAGCAGGCCTCAGCACACCATGCAGACACCATCAGGCAAGTGCAAAGATCCTCTGACATGCACCTCTCACATATTATAGAAATGCACTGTCACCTAGAGGATCATGATAATCGCAGTCACCGCCACAATAGACGCATTACAGGAGTCCCAGAAGCGATTGATCAAAATCCAATAGAACAAATCGCTCCAGCTATTTTCAATGATATAATGGACAGACCCATTCACCAATATGAATATGAAAGAATACACAGAGCCCTTAGACCAAGAGGTAGAGACACTGATCCCCCCCCCCCCCCAGAGATATCATATGCTGCTTGGTCAATTTTCCCCTAAAAGAAGCAATCTTAAAAAAAGCAAGGGAAAAAAAACATGTACACTTTAATGGCAATGAAATAAAACTCTATCAAGACCTCTCAAACATAACACATCAACAACGCAGAGCTTTATGTCCGTTACTGGATCAACTACGAACCAGAGGCATTCCATACAGATGGAAATTCCCATTCTGCCTATCAGCAACATGGAGAGGTCACACAGCCATGCAGCGCTCTCTTAAAGACCTTCAAGCTTTTTTTGAAACACTAAACATACCTACTGTACTGAAGTACTGAATGGTATAACTCACATTAATGATACATGGATCAAAGTCTCCAAAAACGACACTCCAAGAGCCCAAAGAAACCGCAACTGCCGTCACAGATTTCCATCAGCTCAACAGAAGACGTGCAGGACAGGGTAGTCCAGGATTATCCCTGCCTCGGCGCAGAGACCGCATGGATACCTGAATATCTCTCAAACGATCGTCTTGAATCCTCAGTTACAGCTCCTATATATATATATCAATAAGTGTTTCATTGATATGCGAGCCAGAGTTCAAGTTGGAATAGCACATTCTAAAAAAGGCGTTTACATGGCCTTACAAGTTATATAGTTCACATGTTAACTGGTTAACTGACCATTCCAATATGTTGTTTTTTGTTGTTTTTTTTTCTTGTCTTTTTCCTTGCAGTTTATAGCATTAGCATAAATGTAGGAAATTTCCCCATGAGGAAACATGGACTGCAACCACAACAGACCCTGACATGCTTCTCCTGAACATATAAAAGACCTTATGTTAGTACTACTTCAATATATTAAAATAACCTAAAAGTCTATATATGGGAGACACCTATATACGTATAGGAAACACCACTCACTAATATCTACTCCTTTAAAGTCCAAATTGCTTCTGGATATAGCGGAAAATATCCTACACTATACCTAATACAAGAATAAGGTATACATGTACTACCAACGTACAAAGCACAGAAACTATGGAACAACGCAAGAAGTTCAGAGAGAAACATGCATCAGCTTATTAGGAGAGTACATTGTCATATTGCTCACAAGGGCTGTTTTAGTTGCTTAATTCTAACTTAGGCTATCGTATAATGAAACTCTATATTCAATAACATAATGACTTGGAACCTGGTTATACATACTTTCCCAAGGTTAATACCATGTAATGTTGTGTACAGCATAGTTTTTTACTATGTGGGAGATATACTGGTGGATCAAATCTCAGTTCAAAAATACTAAAAACATAAACAACAGAGAATGCCTAAATCGGCCAAATAACCAACCACACACACAGTTCAAGCTATAGAATAATAGGTTACCAGAAAAGTTCTTAAGCAGCTCTTATAATTTATACTAGGCTAATACATCTAGATCCACCAGAGTATTTCGCACATATACCATTCTATACGTAGAGTTATACAGTAGGTTTAGATATAAGCTTCCTATTATATTAAGTTAAAATTATAAGCTTAACTGAGATAAAAATTAATCATTCAATCACAAAAAGCTGAATAGATCAATAGAGGCTATACATTTGTTCTTTGTTAATATTTCACTGCTTCCACTGGTTAACAGCTCCCTCTACTGACAAAAATATGAAAGACAAAGGGGAAAAATCTAATTAGACATTTCACATCTATTATTATTTTCCTAACCCTAGGAATATAATCGGTATATACATGACTAAATATAATACTGATGTATAGGATGAGGGCGATCTAACTATGACTATCTCTGAAGTACACTTAAAGTATATTAATAATTGCTCTGGATAATCCCCCTCCCAAACATATCCTTATATGCTTGTATCCTCAAACTATACCTGCATCAAATTCTTCTTGCTGCCCCACAGTGGCAGGACTTTGTATTACAGCGGTTTTCACTAGACCCCGAACCCACACAGAGGGTGATTTCCTTGACATCCCCTCTGAATAGTCCGGATTCTTTATTACATTAGATATCATCCCTTGTCTTCTGTCGCTTAGTGCGGAAATATAAGGGGAAAAACAACATTAGCAAATAAGGTAGACTAGCAGGCCTAAATCTTCTTCTACATTTATTTATTTTTTACATTCCTCACCTCCTCTCATCCTTAACTCCCCCCCCCCAATACCAACCTACAATTGGTAACAACATTCCATTCCTTCTAAATTTCAATATCCCAGGCGTATTTATGAACTCAATCTAAAGATTAGACAAATTATAGACATATGTCCAACCAAAACTTGAAAATCACTCCACTATCCATAAAACTATTCTCTGTCAATGCAAAAGGATTAAATATTCCTGAAAAAAGATCACAGTTTCTTAGATTAATTTCATAATCAGAAGGCAAATATCATATGCATTCAAGAAACACACTTTAAATCTGACAAAATTCCAAATATCCAAGACAAAAGATTTCCAGTAGCTCATCATGCCACAAACCCAGAAGGTAAAACTAAAGGAGTTACTACTTTAATCTCCAAACACACACCGTTCTAGTTAGTAGACTCTATGCATGACCCAATAGGAAGATATATGGTCCTTAAAGGGAAAATAGGCTCCCATCCCATTACCAGTGCAAACATTTATGCTCCAAGCACAAAGCAAGTTGCATTCTTTTGCCTTATAGGAGACTTGTTAACTTCATTTGCCTCAGGCATTCTTAGGAGACCTAAACAAATCCTTAAATCACCTTATAGACACATCAAATGGTTTATCGACCCTCCCTTTCAGAGCATTAAAGCAAATCAAATTGCAACTACAGGGTCTCATGCTGCATGATGTCTGGAGAACTCTAAAGCCACAAGTAAAGGATTACACTTATTTTTCACCTTTACACCAAAAGCACTCTAGGATCAGCTACTTTTTCTTATCACAATCTGATCTCAACTTATTAAAAGACACTACAATTGAGCCCATGACTGGATCACCATCCGATCACCATGACACTAACATTCACAGACAAAATTTTTAAAACTACAACTTGGGGACTAAATACTTCCATTCTTAAATATCCTGTTGACATTCAACACTTTAATGACTGCCTGAGGAATTACTTCTCACGTAATGAGAACGATGATACGTCACTCCTTAATCAGCGGGAAGCACATAAATGTGTTATAAGAGGAGAATTCATAGCTAAGATAGCCAAACTTAAGAAAGAACAAAAATCCCAAATTACTACACTGACAAACCAAATCCAAGTTCTAGAAGCAACTCATAAAGGTACATTGGCGACCACGAAACAAAGAGCCAAACAAGAGCTCAGCTAGCAGAAGAAATAAACATGAAAACAAAAAGACAATATATACTCAGACATAAAATATACTATGAACAAGGAAACAAAAGTGGGAAACTATTAGCGAAAGCAGTACAAAACAAAAAAACAGCTGCCACAGTCCATCAAATTAGAGATAAACACAGCACACCACACTCATCGAACGAAGGGATTGCTAATCAATTTGAACTATACTACCAATCCTTATACAACATCCCATCAAATCCTAAATGTCCTCAAAATTCTGAAAAAAGAACAAGGCTTATACAAGAATTCCTACAAAAATATAGACCCCTCCTATCTCTGCAAATACCGCACAAAAGCTTGAAGCCCCTATCTCTGACACAGAATTTAAGAGAGCAATCAAAGACATGAAACTAGGTAAAGCTCCAGGACAAGACGGCCTACCCTTACAATATTACAAAACATTCTCAAACATACTAAAACCACGCTTTCTCAAATCCTTTCACTTGCTCCAATCAGAACTACACCCACCATCACAATTATTAGAAGCATACATAACGGTATTACCTAAAGAAGGCAAAGATGAATCCATGGTCACTAATTATCGACCAATTTTCCTCATAAATGTTGATGTAAAAATATATGCCAAGATTTTGGCAAACAGGCTTATACCTTTGCTTTCATCTCTTATCTCACTCGATCAAGTAGGATTTATTCCAGGTAGAGAAGGTTGTGACAACACGATCAAAGCACTTAATAATTACCACTGGCTCACATCCAAAAAGAAACAAGAATTCTTTCTATCACTGGATGCAGTAAAGGCGTTCGATAGAGTGGCCTGGGATTACATGGAAGCAGTCCTCTGCTCTATTGGTATATTACCTCGAATGAGAGCATACATCAGAGCACTTTATTCAAACCCGACAGCAAGTAAGCGTCAATGGTCACCTATTGAACACTTTTCACTTACTAAACGGAACAAGCCAAGGTTGCCCTTTATCTCCTCTGTTGTTCTTACATTAGAACCATTGCTAAACAGACTTATGCCCTGTACACACGGTCGGACATTGATCGGACATTCTGACAACAAAATCCATGGATTTTTTCTGACGGATGTTGGCTCAAACTTGTCTTGCATACACATGGTCACACCAAGTTGTCGGAAAATCCGATCGTTCTAAACGCGGTGACGTAAAACACGTACGTCGGAACTATAAACGGGGCAGTAGCCAATAGCTTTCGTCTCTTAATTTATTCTGAGCATGCGTGGCACTTTGTGCGTCGGATTTGTGTACACACGATTGGAATTTACGACAATGGATTTTGCTGTCGGAAAATTTTATAGCAAGCTCTCAAACTTTGTGTGTCGGAAATTCCAATGGAAAATGTGTGATGGAGCCCACACACGATCGGAATTTTCGACAACAAGGTCCTATCACACATTTTCCGTCGGAAAATCCAACCGTGTGTACAGGGCTTAAGTGATAACCCAGAGATAAAGGGAATAAAGATTCAAAACAAAGTATATAAACTAGCAGCATTTGCAGACAACCTGCTCCTATTTCTGTCCGAACCACACATACTGTACCACTCCCCAATTTCATTCATGACCTGGAATTCTTTCAATCTCTGTCAAATTTAAAAATCAATCATTCTAAATCGAATGCTTTCAATATAACATTGACATCTGATACAGTATCACTTTGCCCAAAAAAATTCCCCTTCACATCGGCAACTAATACCATAACTTATCTAGGAATACAGATACCCACTAAATTATCAGACCTCTTCAATTATAACTACACCATATGAGGACCTAAAAAAGATGAAAATCTTTAAAAGATTCCTGGTTTGGTAGAGCTTCACTAATTTAAGTGGAGCGCCACCGAAAAATTTTTTTTTAAAAGTCAGCAGCTACAAATACTGCCGCTGCTGACTTTTAAAACATGGACACTTACCTGTCCAGGACGCCCGCGATGTCGGCACCCGAGGCCGAAGCGTCTCTCCGTCCTCGGGTGCTGCCGCCTCCATCTTCAGTAAGGGAATCAGGAAGTGAAGCCGTGCGGCTTCACTTCCCGGTTCCCTACTGCGCATGCGCGAGTCGCGCAGCGCAATACGGATGGTCCCTGCTGCCTCTGGGACCCGTGTGTTTCCCAGCAGGCAGCGGGGAGGGAGCAGGAAGTGGCGTAAATAACCGCAGATTCTGCGGCTATCTATGCCGGAAGTGGGTACAGATACCTGTAATATACAGGTATCTGTACCCCCCTCCCCCCTGAAAGGTGCCAACTGTGTCACCGGAGGGGGGGAGGAATCTGATAAGTGGAAGTTCCACTTTTGGGTGGAACTCCACTTTAAGATGACAACTTTACCTTGTTTTTTATATGTTATGCAAACTATCCCCATTCGAGTATTAGCATCATTCTTCACCTCTTTCAGATGAGCCTGCTCAACCTTTATATGGCGAAGCAAACCACCCAGAATAAAATATACAAGACTTAATCTACCTAAGCCAAATAGAGGAATAGCACTCCCTGATCTGCGCAAATATTATCAGGCAACTCATTTAGCAAGAAAAGTGTACTGGAACATTCACCAATCAGTCAAAGACTTGGTAACACTAGAACATGCACAATACCCCCACCAACTAAGATCTCTACCATGGATACATCCAAATCACCACACTTCCACTATAAAATCACATCCTCTAATAGGCCCCACCTTTGAAGTTTTCCACAAAATCTTCAAACGTAACAACAGAACACCCTGGTTATGTCCTCTCACTCCACTAAGAGAACGAAATTTCCTTTCAGGAATCTGGCCCCACAAAGATATCTTAACCAAACACTTTTTCAAGAGAGGATCCCTCATATCTAGAGCTTAAATCAACAGGGACCTCATCCCAAACTCGATCTCACAATGGAACTTCATGCAAATGAAACATTTCTTAACCAGAAACGAGACATCCCACGCAGGGACAAGACCCCCTACAATCATAGAGAACCTTTGCACAAAAAAATAAAAAAAAATCCATAGAGACATCTCATATCAATCCTATACATGTCACTCTTCGAGGAAAAAACAGATTTATCCAGTAAGTCATGCCTAGCATGGGAACACATGTGCACAAAGGATCTCTAAATGTAGTCACCCAAGAGTGTGGATACAAAATTCTAACAAAATGGTACAGAACTCCCACACTTCTAAATACATTTTCGCCCCAGATATCTGACAGATGCTGGCAATGCGAAAAAGAGGGGGGCTCTATGTTACATATTTGGTGGTCGTGCCCCAGGTTACAAAATTTCTGGAAAATGGTCCATGGCACAATTACCTCAGTCACCTCAGATAACTTAAACTTCACTCCAGCACAATACCTCTGACATCATACCACGATCCCTAGGAAACAATACCTCAAATCCATTTCCATGTTTATGATTAATGCAGAGAGACACTGCATACCATGCCACTGGCGTTCAAATATTACCCCAACAAAAAAAGAATGGTTTTGCAGAATCAATAACATGGAGAAAATAGAAGAGCTTGGTAGTATAGCACAGGAAAAAGTCAAAGTCACCTCAACCTGGTATGACTGGATACAGTTCAAACTATCCCCTGCCTACAAAGCAGTAAATATATAAATATAAAAATGATAACTTTGTAATAGATCGCACCCGTTACTAGAAGGAAAAGCAAGAACAAAAAGATAGCAAGCTTAACCCATCCATCACATACCCAATCATCCACTCATTATCCCCCCCCCCTTTTTTATCCTATTATTTTTACTTTATTTCTCATACAAATTAATTTGGTTATAAAATGGAGCTCATGTATGCAAACAGAAAATGTGCACCATTTTTGAAATGATAATATATTATATATGAATAATATGTAAAACTCCTAAGTGTAGTAAATACTTCTCATACATACAAAGAAAGTATTATACAGTTAAAGAATGTATTTTGTTAATTAATACAAGCTCATTCTAGTGTTCTGTTACTATGATGGAATGTTGTATGCTATTTCTATGTTCACTCAATAAAAATGTATGAAACAAAAAAAAAAAAATATTTGAAAACATTTTATTTTTTTAGCCTTAGCCTTAGCCTTTTTTAGCCTTTTTTTCTCTTTAAGATGCCAATACCATTGCAAAGCTATTATTTAGTACAAGATGGGTTTTTCTGCCTCTTGCAGCTTTGGTTAACACATTTTGGTAACAATTACCGGTAGTTATTTTCACTCAACTAACATATGTGCTTGTGTGCTACAAATACTAATTAACTTTTAAAAGATTTGCTAATTCTCATATTGAACGTTTGTATATTTATCTCCTATGACCGCACTTCCTTTGGGTGCTAGTCAATTATGCAGTAAGAACTTGACACCCAGATTTAATAGGGTAGACACAAAAATCACAATACAAACTTCTAGTGGTTTATGCCATTTTATGTGTAATGCCCCGTACACACGATCGGACATTGATCGGACATTCCGACAACAAAATCCATGGATTTTTTCCGACGGATGTTGGCTCAAACTTGTTTTGCGTACACACGGTCTCACAAAGTTGTCAGAATTTCCACTCGCTAAGAACGCGGTGACGTACACCACGTACGACGAGACTAGAAAAGGCCAGTTCAGAACCAAAAGCGGCACCCTTTGGGCTCCTTTTGCTAATCTTGTGTTAGTAAAAGTTTGGTGAGAGACGATTCGCGCTTTTTCAGACTCATGGTTTTCAGATCATTTTCTGTTGTTCAGTTTATGCTTGTGAGTTTGTATCTGCTCTTCAGTGTGTGCAGCAAGCTACGCGTGACTCAGTCATTGTGTTCTTGTTCGTTCATTACTGTTTTTCAGGTCGCTCTTCACAGGCCTTGCTGTTCTTCAGTGCGTTCTGTTACTTCGTTCTGAGCAACCGACCGTTTTCTAGTCATGTTGCGTATATGTACTCCTCGTACAGTTCGTGCTGTGTGGGGGCTTTGTGTTGGGGTCCTGACCTTGACACAAGCCCAGTCCATGAACAGGGTGGGGAGGAGTTCATGGACCAAGAATTGGTTGCTCCAGCGTGACCAGTTCTGTCATATGCCTTTGCTCCGTGAGATCCGTGAGAATAATCCTGATGATTTCAGGAACTTTCTCCAGATGACGGACCCCGTATTTCACCATTTGTTGGCTTTGCTGACCCCCTATATCAGCAGGCAGGATACCTGCATGAGGCAAGCCATCACTCCGGAACAGAGGTTAGTCGCCACCCTGCGGTACTTGGCGACGGGGAGAAGCCTGCAGGACTTGAAGTTCTCGACAGGCATCTCCCCCCAGGCTCTGGGGATCATTATCCCAGAGACCTATTCTGCCATCATACAGGTCCTGCAGAAGTAGTATATTAAGGTAAGATTTTTATCCTTTAATATCACATTTTATTGTATATAATGTTTGCTAATATTTTGTATTTCTTTCCTCATTCCCTAATTACCATGATTGTAATATGCTGTGAATGTCCCCTTTGTCCTCATTCATGCTGGATTTTTATGTAATTATTTTTTTGTCCTTCATACATATTTGCCTTCACTTACCTCCCCAGCATGCTCTCCTGGCCCTATATTCACCTCATGTAGTCACTTAACAATGTATTTTGTCAGCTCCATAGTAGTGCTTTACCCCAAACACCCCCTAAAACGTTTTAAAATGTCATTTGTGCTTTAAATTCAGGCAGAGTGGCAGAGGCTTTTTTTTGGGGTTCCCCAAATCATTTGGAACCCTCTCTCCCCCCAACTGCTAAGTCAGCTGATAACAATTCTCTATCTATCCTCAATCATCTATCTGCTGACTTTGCCAAGCCCATACACACTATACCCATATCTTTAGTGGTCAGATTTATGGATGAATTTCCCAAAGCATGTAGTGCAAGGGCCTGCCTGTATACTTTCAAATGGTACTCTTTAAAGTTTTTGTATACTATTATTACCTTGATAGGTAATAGCAGAATTTCCAAATGTGCTAAAATGTGTACAGTGTGTATTTATATCTTTGTCTTATGACACTTCTTACCTTTCCAGTGGGCTGTCAATAGTGTAACTAAGGAGGGGCTGGCCAAAGTAATACCCATTATTTAGGCAATCATCTCTCAATGAAGTGGAGAGGGTTACCTGTCCAAGAGCTCCCCCCTATAATGTTAGAAATGACCCATGGGGGGGGGGGGGGATATGATAGGTGTACCTTATACTTTGGTCTTTAAAAACTCCCTCCAAAAAATGTTATCTTGATGTTGGCCAAGAATGTTTGTGTGTAATCTGCTTTCCCTGTTTATGTGCAAAATGACTAATTTTCTTTTTGTTTTGACTCCACAGTTTCCTTCCACGCCACAGGAATGGCAGACTGTGGCCTCCCACTTTGCCCAGCGGTGGGACTTTCCTAACTGCGGAGGGGCAATTGATGGGAAACACATCCACATCGTCTCACCACCCAACTTGGGGTCATACTATAACAACTACAAGGGGTTCAATAGTATTGTGATGTTGGCGGTGGTGTCGGCTACTTATGAGTTCCTGTATGTGGACGTGGGGAAGAATGGCCGTATGTCCGATGGTGGAGTCATCGCCCAGACCGAGTTCTACAGGTGTCTCCAGAATGG
The DNA here is from genome assembly GCF_042186555.1 of Aquarana catesbeiana. Classification (NCBI taxonomy): domain Eukaryota; kingdom Metazoa; phylum Chordata; class Amphibia; order Anura; family Ranidae; genus Aquarana; species Aquarana catesbeiana. Next base: position 779,405,099 of record NC_133324.1, read on the forward strand.
CAGCCTGGACTTGCCACCTCCAGAAGACAATGTGGAAGGACTCCCCTTCGTCTTTGTTGCGGATGAAGCATTTGCGCTGGGGGACCATCTTATGCGGCCATTACCAATGAGGACCCTCACCCCGGACCAGAGGGTTTTTAATTACCAGCTGGCCAGAGCCAGAAGAGTGGTGGAGAACACGTTTGGAATCATGGCCAGCCGGTTTCGCCTATTTCTTACACCCATACATATGGCGGAGTACAAACTGAATAACATTATCCTGGTGTGCTGTGTTCTACACAACTTTTTACGGCAACATTCTGCCAACTATGCTGGCTCAGTTGGGCCTGAGGCCGGAATTCAAAATGAACCAAACCTGACGGCGCTTGAAAGTGGCCGTCCTGGCTTCCCCCCTGAGTGCCTGTGATGTCCGGCTAAGATACCTTGAATTCTTTGCGGGTAGGGGGGCTATCAATATGCCAGACAATGTCTAAAACCTTTTTCAAATAAAAAAAATCAAATCTTTTGTGACATTTACTGCTTGTGTTTGTTTTAGCTGACCCTGAGAGAAATGTGGTGAGTCCTGAAAATGGCGTGATTGTGTAACATTACAAAGCACTGTTGGGTGTTATTTACTAAAGGCAAAGACACTTTTCACTACAAGTGCACTTGAAACTGCACTTGTAGTGCAAAGTGGATTTGCCCTTAGGAAATAACACCCATTGTCACAGAAAACAGCAATTAGAGCACCACAAAAGTGTTGTAGCGTTGAGACAATAATCCACACATTCTTGATTAACAATCTTTTTAATACCAGCACAATCACATGTGCATTCAGAAAAGGTTTTTAAAACAAACCAACATGTTTGTTGTATAACATTTTTTGGGGTCACATTAGAAAAAGTAGAAATGTCCATTTAAGATAAAACAGGCATGTTTAAAACCAACAAGAAAGACACAAATCTTGAACTTACAAAGTTCACATTTGGTAGAACTTGAAGGCAATATCAGACTTGAGTATTTAGAAACTGTGTTTGATATTGCGTTCAGATGGGGTGAAGTCACCCCCGGAAAAGCCAAATTTTGAAGATGCACACAAATAGCCAAATGTCAACATGTGCTACCTGCCATATTGGGGGATCAAGGGACGTGTTTTGGGGGCGCAACCCCTTCCTCTCAGCTACTTTTTATTGAGAAAGGGGTTGCACCCCCAAAACGCGTCCATTGATCTCCCGTGATGGCAGATAGCACATGTTGACATACTGAGTGCATCTTCAAAATGTGGCTTTTCTCCAATTTGTCAAAAAATGTAAAAAAATTGTAGCACACCAAAAAACAAAGGGATTTGGAGGGGTTTTAAACTCTCCCTAAAACATCAATGATGTTCTTATTTTTTTGAAGAACATCATTGATGTTTTTCTTGATGTTTTCCAAGTCCCTATTACACCCCATGATCTCCCCAATCAGGATCTGTGCACTTTCCGAGGTGAAAGGATCAGGATCCACAACATCATGATCACCTAAAAATATAGAAACCAAAAAAAAACATGTATTATAAATATGCCGGCATCCATCTCTTACCTGAGCCTGTGGTCGCAGACACTCACCTGTTGTGGTGCCAATTTCCACCACGTCTTCCTCCTCCTGCTCTGTTGGTCTTGGGTGGATTTTGCCTTCTTCCAGAGGTGGGGGGTCTCTGGTCTCCTCGGATGAGGGGTGTCCTCCGAGTCTTTTCTCCCCTATGTAAAAAAAAAATGGTATAGTTAGCACACAGATATTTGATGGCAGAACTATAAATATGAAACATTGTTTGGAAATGGGGTACAATTTTTTTTGTGGGCAGAGTTCCAAGAAGTAGCATTTTTCTTGCCCTTTGTCAAGCTTGAATACTTTACCTGTCTTGTACAAGCTTCACAGATGGAGACACCCCTATAGTATACACTGGAGCACCTGTGTGGGTCCCCTAATAAAAAGGGTGTTCATGTGTCCCACACTAGAGCTCCAGCGTCCAGATGTGAAAACAGCTGCTGAGTGTCCTCTCCTTACACAGAATCTAGTTTGCATTTCATTCTAGTTACAAACCCATCTACCCAACCAAATTAGTTTCAGACAAGTAGGCCCTAAAGGACATATTTGAGGCCTTAAATCTTCTCCTTCTGGATCCAGATGTTTCTGGCTCCGGGCTTTCTTCCCCCTCTTCCTCGTTGCTGTAATTAGCATGCACCTGCTGTGTCTCTGCCATGTGCTCTTCCCACACTGCGCCAAACTAAAAGGGGCGAGGAATAGACTAGAAAGAACGTCAGGGGCTGGCGGAGTTACACGCATGCGCAGTGTGTATAAAGCGTAACACGCGTGCGTAGTACGTATGATCTGTGAGCAGAGGAAGGAGTATCGGAGGCGCCGATCGTGATAACGAAGGTAAGATCTAAACTTGGGCCTATACTGCTTCTACATTGAGGCCTATATTGTAACAAGATTAGGAGAGTTTTGCCTGACATTAGGGTTTGTCTCGTGTTGTGTCTTGCAGATAAAATGGATGGCTTCAATGACCACAACTTCCTCCCCCTGTTCATAGACAAATACAGGGAGCTGCCCTGTCTGTGGCAGGTCAAACACCCACATTATAATCATAAACAAAAGAGGCAGGCAGTGCTGGAGAAACTGCTGGAGTTGGTGATGCCAGTGGTCCCCACAGCAACCATCCCCTATTTAAAAGCCAAAATTGGTGGCCTGAGGAGCACTTATCTTAGGGAGCGCAAGAAGGTCACAGATTCCCAGAGATCCGGAGCTGCAGCAGATGACATTTATGTCCCCAGGCTGTGGTACTATGAGAGACTGCGGTTTCTGTCAGAGCAGACTGGAGTCAGGGAATCCCTCTCCACTCTTCCTTCCACTCTTCCTTCCACCCCAGCTGAGGCTTCTGATGTCCAACCTGGGACTTCCAGCCAGGAAGAAGTGGAGGAGCCCAGATGGAGTCAGGTATAGCATTGTTCTCCAGATTTCTGGTCAATAAAGAAATGATGTTTACTAGATGTTATTATTGATCACTAATTGCTGATTTAAGAAAGTGTTTTACATATCAATAGACAGTAGTTTTGAAAAATAATTGGGACAAGACTGAAAAATGCTGGGCTCAGAATGATAGTCTTTTATATTTGTTACAAAAAAAAAAGGGGGAAAAATAACTGCGCATCAAAGAAAATAATATATGCTGCGAAGTCCTATATGTGACACAAACACACAACGTGAAAAATGGGAAATTGGTGACTCACGCTTAAACAGACTACAATATGTATGGCTGGAAGGTAATCCCAACCTTAATGAAAACCAAATACAGAATAAATGTGATAATATATGACAAACTACAATGTGCAAATTTGAGGAAGTAATCAAACCCCCCCATAAGCAAATATGGAAGATATATATAATGATATGTCAAAAAATTAGTGCAAAAAAAAAAAAAAATGAATAAACATAAAAAACTGCAGTGTATGATATAAACAAATGAAAAAATTGAAAATAGTGAAAAATAGTCCATATACAAAAACACCCAAAAGAGATGTAGCAATCCAAGATTGTCCAATTGTATGGAATCATAGGTGTATGGGCCCCTGGAAGACGTAATTCTTTTACGAAACGCAGCATAGAGCTGAGCGGTGTCATCGCATCACCTCCCACTGTCGTTGCAACTCCAGCAGGACGGGCTGTCTGTGAATATCCGGCCGGTGCCACAGACTGTTCTTCTTCAGAGGATGTTTTTTTCTATTTTACATGTGAGTGTTTACTATATTTTTAAATAAATACCGTTTGATTTTACACTATCGGAGCCCTCCTCTTTCTCTCTTTTATGATGATACCACTCTGCTGAGGGCCAAGCCTTTTTCCTTGTGGATCCATCTATCTGCACTACAGTCCCTGATGTCCCATTCCACCTTCCATCTTGACTCCTTGGTGTTCCGGAGTAGCAGGATTTCACAACCCATTTAGACCCTCTGTAACGGGGGGATCATGGGGTTCTGGTAAGCGGCCAGGCATTCTATCTGTGGTGGTGGACCCATACATCTATGATTCCATACAATTGGACAATCTTGGATTGCTACATCACTTTTGGGTGTTTTTGTATATGGACTATTTTTCACTATTTTCAATTTTTTCATTTGTTTATGTCATACCCTGCAGTTTTTTATGTTTATTCATTTTTTTTTTTTTTGCACGAATTTTTTGACATATCATTATATATATCTTCCATATTTGCTTATGGGGGGGTTTGATAACTTCATCAAATTTGCACATTGTAGTTTGTCATATATTATCACATTTATTCTGTATTTGGTTTTCATTAAGGTTGGGATTACCTTCCAGCCATACATATTGTAGTCTGTTTAAGCGCGAGTCACCAATTTCCCATTTTATATTTGTTAACATTCAATTTGCAACAATCATGAGGTGAAAATTGTGTGTGACTGATGAATAAAAAACTAAAACGATGTCCCTTTTTCATACACAGGAAGACCTCAGCCAGGAGGAGGCTGTGGAATGTGGCAGCCAGGAGGAGGCTATGGAATGTGGCAGCCAGGAGGAGGCGGGGCTAAGTGGCAGCCAGGAGAAGCCTGGGCCCAGTCAGAGCCTGACCGAATCGCAGGTTCCTCCCCTCCGCCTTCCATACAAAAGACTGAGGAAGGGGAGTCATGTTCAGGATTCAGTGGTCAGGCTCATTCAGGAGGCTTCTGCATCCCTCAGAGCCATCCCCACTCCTGAAGAGGCCTTTGCCTGCATGGCTGCCACCAAACTGCAGGGCATGTAGGAGGGTCAACGCAAGCTGTGTGAGGACCTTCTGTATAAAGTTCTAACTAAGGGGGTGAGTGGCGAAATCACACCCAATACCCACCTGAGTGAGTTGGCCCATCCCCCTCCTCCTCCTCCCCCTCCTGCTGCCACATCTCCAACACCAGAGCCACAGCGTGGAAGGAAGCGTGGAAGGAAGACCAGAGAGTGATGGCCTGGGTTCAGTCTGGTCTGGCCAAAGATGCAGTCTCTTGTATGACCACAGCCTGGGGACACAGATGTCATCTGCTGCTTTCCGGATCTCTGGGACTTCTGGACTAGACTGCACTCCCTTAGATATGGAATCCTCAGGCCACCAATTTTGCCTGGAAATAATTGATGTCTGTCCTGGGGGTCAAAGGCTTCACCAATGTCTGCTGTTTCTCCAGCGTTGCCTCCCTCTTTGTTTGGTTGTGAGCCCTTAATAAAGGAATTTTTTTGTTTCAATTATACTTGCCTATGTGTGTTTTCCTTCAAAAAGGACAGTTTGTTTGTGAGGAGGCAGGTACATTTCGAATATACAATGTGAAATTAACAAGAGACACCAACACCAAACAATCTCCTTGAGATTAAATAATACAAGATAATAATGGTGTTGTGGTAACTTGACACACAAAACACACACAAAAATATTCTGGAGTAAAACACAAAACAACACAAAATAAAAACAGCCTTGAAAAAAATACAAACCCCAAAAAAATAAAAACAGCCTTGAAAAAAATACAAAACAAAAATAAAACAACAAAATAGAAATTTGGTCTGATGTGACAAAATATATTGAGGGAATCCCGATAAATCATAAAGAAATAAGTTTGTGAGAAGTCTGTGTGAATATGAGCAGCAAAACTACTTCATTCTTCTCACATTATAAAAAAGAAGAAAGTGCGCTGTATTAAACAATTTAAAACATTGCAGCATGACGAAAGTGCTGTATCCATTCCGAACGCTAATTTTACCAGACCGAGCTGTTCCGTCTCAGAATTTCTTCTGAGCATGCGTGGCACTTTGTGCGTCGGAACTGGCCACACACGGTCGGAATTTACGCGATCGGATTTTGTTGTCGGAAAATTGTATAGCCTGCTCTCAAACTTTGTGTGTTGGAAAATCCAATGGAAAAAGTCCGATGGAGCCCACACACGGTCGGAATGTCCGACAACATGCTCCGATTGGACATTTTCCGTCGGAAAATCCGACCGTGTGTACGGGGCATTAGAAGGAATGGCTTCTTATTTTTGACTAGGACAGAAGATTTGGGTGTTTTATTTTTGTAAGTGTTTAATGTGTTTGTGTACAAGTCCGTGTTCTATATTAATAGCTACATTCTCTGCCTGCATTACAAGGTTGTCCACAAATATTTGTCTATCCTTTAGCTATACTGTTATTTGGTCTTCATCTTAAAATTGTAGAAATATGTTTTCACCATAACAGAACATTGTAGTGAGTTGCCACATCCCTATGTATTGAAAGAAAGAGGTACCCCCTAAATGGGACTTTAAATGGCAACAATACTACAAAAGTATAATAAAATGTATGTTTTATTGAAATTGGGTAAAAAAATTATCACACATGTGATGATTGATAAAAAACACATGGACAATTACCAAAAACACATAATTTCTTGCAGTTGAATATTATTGTACATAAGGTCTGAGTAGTTACGCTCCAATGTCCGGGAAAAATCTTCAGTACCCAACTCGTTTCAGGTTCTAGTCATTTCGTCAGGGGCATTTATACAGGAGAATCTATGTTTTAGTAAATAACAACAAAAAAAAATAGAGCAAATAATTTGTGATGCAAAACATATATTGGCATAACATGATATGAAGAGGCACATCCCATGTTCATGGGCAACCTTACCAGCATATAGTAAATGGTGCAGCATTTAAACATACAAATATTCAGGCAGAGACTGAATCGTCACTGACAGTGGATGGCGTCATCTTATCATGCTATGCCAATATATGTTTTGCCTCACAAATTATTTGCTCTATTTTTTTTTGAAGATTTTTCTCGGACATTGGAGAGTAACTACTCAGACCTTATGTACAATAATATTCAACTGCAAGAAATTATGTGTTTTTGTTAATTGTCCATGTGTTTTTTTTATCAATCATCACATGTGTGATTGATTTCTTACCCAATTTTAATAAAACATACATTTTATTATACTCTTGTATTATTGTTGCCATTTAAAGTCCCATTTAGGGGGTACTTCTTTCTTTAATCATCAAATTGTGTCTTTTTTTGAAGCAGTCCTTCATGTCTGTGCTCTGATTAATATTGTCCTTCTCTTTTCCCGTTTATATCCAAATATTGCTCACCAGTCATAATGTTCACTATTCTTGCTTTTTCAAATTTTTAACTGACATTATTGTGTGCTATATACTTAATTCTCAAGATTCCAAATTGCCTGAAACCTGGTCTAAATTATATATACACGCTTTTCTTAAGATTCTCTACAACAAGCTGACACAAGGTATTGGTTACCACCAACATTGGCTCCTGTTCCTACTTATACATCAAGCAATCAGCATTCCAGATATCATTGATCAGTAGAGGGTCACTCTGGGCTCTTTCACTGTAATTGAGTCAATACAATGCTGGCTTGTGGATATCAAGACAGGGGACCTACTTTGACAAAATTGTGTTGCTGAACACAGCAAGCCCCTCTTCATTTTCAACCATGGAACCATAACCTCGTTGCTGTAATACATCTACTGTTTGTTTAATTTGGCACTATAAGGAGTTTTACAGTATCAGGAAAAGTATTTATCTTTTATTGAGCATAGAACTGATACTGGTTTTGGTATTACATTCACTTTTCTTTGTCTAATCCATCTTCCTATCCCTTACTCCCAGAATATGTAGGCTGTATCATTGCATCTCTGCTGTATCCTTAGCTGAATTTGACCATACCTATATACAGTATGTCTCATTGCTGCTGTCTGAAATTATTTTTCTAGAAAGGGGGAAGGGCACAAGCAAAGGAAGTTTGTGGGTTTAATACATGTATACAATAAGAACCACTACTTTTATTGTGATTTTAAAAATGGGTTTCAAAATATATCCATGTTGTCAGCTGATAATAGAGTGCTAGTAATGTCTCTTTGCAACTGTGCACTTGATTAAATGTTAATTTAAAATTATTTTAGGACATTCCCTGTAATCTAGATTATAGTAAACCTGGCACTGCATCTGAATAGATAAAAATGCAAAAAGTTTTCAAGCAAAGTTGGTATTTTAGTTTTTGCATGTTGGCTGTCACACCAATGATGCATGTCAGGGTATATCAGGCATATTTTTAATGATATTAACTAAAAGCTAATTCATGTTTTATATAAAACCTGAGTCTTCTAGGCAGGCATGATTTTATATCCATCATATAATAACATATATAGGCATTAAAAGAGAAGTATGGGTTTCCTTTTTTTTGGATTTATACTTACCTAGGTGGATGCAGCATGAGTCCGATGCTGCATCTGACCCCTGGCACCTCTGCATTGAAAACCGAGTGATTGAACACCGCCGATCACTCGATTTTCAGAGCTCCATTAGCAGGGAGCTGTAGACTGTCAGTCACAGCTCTCCGCTTATCTCCCTCCATGCTCATTGGAGCATGGGCTGTGAAGGGGCGGGGAGTTGCCCTCTCAGCGGCTCGCTGAGAGGCTGCGACGGGTGTCAGTCCAGGCACCTGGAGAATCCAGACTCCCATTGTTGGGATGATGCGGTGCCTGGACTGATATCCATGACATCAGCAGAGAGTGGACTTCTGTCCACTCTCTGCTGAAAGCAGGTCACAGGAGTGCAAAACAAACTGCACTCCTGTGATCCATAGGAAAAGCCCATCCAATCGAGCTTTGGCTGGACTTCTCCTTTAAGTCTTAAATCATATAGTTCAGTGGTGGAACTGCTAGGGTCGCAAAGGTTAGACTTGCAACCAAGCCCTGGCGTTCCATCACCGTGGAGAGGCCCAAGCAGTGTTGCCAACAATCCATTAGGGGCGGTTTGTTGTTGTTTGATTTCTTGTCCCCGGCCCAGCTGCTTGTCTTCCAGCCTGCTCTCCCTTCGTGCCCCCTCCTTGTAGTCGCTTTCAAATGTGTGTGAAGGGTGTCAAGCACCATGCCTTTACTCTGACCAGCGGATGCCCCGCCCACCACAAGCTGAGCCTAAGCTTAGCCAATTGGCAGACCTCGGGTTGGGCTTGGGCGGGGGGGTGGGCTGCTGGATATGTGCATGGTGACGTCATGGTGCTTGCCACCTTTCCCACAAATGTAAAAGCTACTGCAAGGAGGGGGCACAAGGGGAGAGGAGGACCAAAAGACTAAGCCTGGAGGCAATTACAGTAGGTCAGTGTGTGACAGCTGTAGGCCACACAGAGTCTGTGGGGCAGTCAGTCAGTTACTCTGTGGGGAGTCACTGATGTAACCGGGGAGTGGAGACTCTAAGGTAAGGGGGATGCTGATATAAAGGTCCCACCTTATATCAGTGTTTTCACTCCCTTTTACATCCATGACCCCCTTTACATTAGTGCAGACACTGATGTAAAGGCGAACTCTGCTGTAAGAGATTTTCTGGTCACCAGAGCTCCCCCCTACATCGGAGCTCTCAGAATTCCCCCTTACATCAGAGTCAGCAGAGTTCATCCTTACAGTACAAGGAGAAACTTTGCAGACTCTGAGGTAAGGAGGAACTCTGAGAACTCTGATATAATGGGGGCTCTGGAGACCAGTGAACAACCTCTTACATCAGAGTTCCCCTTTACACCAGAGTCAGCAACATTAAATTACAGTCCACAGTGTTCCTTTTTACACCAGAGCTGCAGTATTACTCTTTACATCAGGATCCTCAGAGTTCCCCCTTTACATCAGGGTCCACAGTGTTCCCCTTTACATCAGGGCCCCCCCTTGCACTGAAGGGACTCTACCCTTTTAATAAATGTGTTATCTGCAAAGTAGGACAACAAAGATTACGTAAAGAGGAATATTTCTCTTCTAGCTCTACAGGGAAGAGATACACCATAGAATCCTTCATAATATCTTGTGATACAAATGTCCTTTATTTCTAGAGTGCTCATGCCAAAAGCAATATGTTGGTCGTACATCTAGGGGATTGAGAGATAGACTTAGGGAGCATGTTTACAATAATAGAACAGGTTATAAGAAACAGTCTGTCATTACATTTTCATCAATTTCACAATAGAGATCCCAGTTGCCTCAAGTTTACAGCCATCTACAAACTGCATCTCCATTGGAGAGGCTGTAATAAAATTAGAGAGATCTCCAAGAGGGAGATCTTCTGTCTTTATGAACTTAAAACGTAATTCCCATTTGGGCATATTATAGAAGGAGATATCAATTGTTTTATAAAAATTTCCATAATTCAAGATGAGAGTTTAGGGATTTTGTATCTTACACATCATCCTCAGTGTCAATTTAGGAACATTTTTAAGATGATCTGTATTCATAAATTTTGAATTTACTACTCATCTATATATATATTTTTTTAAACATTTTTGTATTTGAATGGATTGTAATAATATTCTATAGGTGTTTAATAAAGTATTTTTATTTGTATGACATAATATATATGCAGCCTATTTGGACTGTATTTTAGGCCCTTTTTAATAATAAAAGGAATTTTTCATATATATATATTTTTATATTCTTTTTATTTTGATAATATTGCGATTCATTAGTGTCACTATACTGCAAACAAGAGTGGCAGAATTGTGGGCATAGCCATTATTTTGAATTTTTGGAAGGTTGTATATATCTTTTTTTGCTAGCAGCTTTATACAGTATTTATGATTTTTTGTTTTAGGGTTTTTATTAAATTATTAAATTTTTTACTCTTAAGAGGGAACCCTGCAGACTCTGATGTACTATGAAAGGGAACTCTGATGTAAAGGAAGCTCTGGGAATGCTGAAAACTCTGTAAAGGCCTGGGGCCGCGGGCTCAGGTCAGGGGGGTCCTTCATGCTTTCTTGCACCGGGGCCCTGAAGGGTCTAGTTATGCCTCTGATATAGTTACCAGAGTTATGATACATGACATCCTAGCACAGCTTTTCAAGATGGAAAATAGAAAAAGGAGCTCCCAGCAATGAGGGGGACCATGACCATTGCATCACAGGTGACGGGCATTTGCTTGTACTAGTAAGCATGCTATAATGTGCAAATCTACCAAGCATTTATACTAATGCTTTCAATTGATAATAAATGTTTTTTTTATAAAAATAAAAAAGATGTCATACTTACCTACTCTGTGCAACGATATTGCACAGAGCAGCCCCTTACCTCCTCTTCTAGAGTCCCCCAGTAGTGCTCTCCACCCCTTCTTCTTGTGGGTGCCCCCATTGCTAGCTGTGTCCAAAGACACACACAGCATGGCTTGGACCCCCCTCCTTATGGCCTATTCACAAGATCTGACTGACAGCAACAGGACACTATGGCTCCTGCTGCTCTCAGTGTATCCTGTGAATCCAGGAAGAAGGAGCAGCACGGCTGCAGCCAGGGATAGTGCTCCAGAGAACTTAGGTAGGTGGTTAAAATGGGGGAGGGGAAAAACATTAGAAGGTTTTTCACCTTAATGCAGAGAATGCATGAAGGCATAAAAAAAAAAAACAAAAAAAAACCTTTTGCATTTAGAACCACTTCAAGGTTCTTTTAATCCTCAAAGTGTTTAAAGGATGGTTATACCTGAAATCTGTCATGTGGGGTGGAAATCTTATCTACTGAAGAGAAAGAGGAGAAAACCTGTATTCTTATTATAATGTATGCAACAAAATGTGACTATGTCTCTAAGGTTTATTACTTCTAGACTGTGTTTTGAGATGTGTGAATATTATATAACATTGAACTAAGCTGAATCAAAAACAGAAAGGATGCTTCTTTTAGCTGCAAATATTTATTATGCAAGAATGCTAAAGCACCTATTGATAACTCTATAAAGGCTTAGCAGTTGCTATATATAAAGACGTAAACATGTTTTGAATAAGCATGTTATGAAAAATTAATGCTGCTTCACTTTTCTCAAAAGGAATCTTTATTTTTACTTTTTTGCAAACCATGCACACATTTGTCCATATATTATATCTCCTTCAAACTGTTATTTTTTTTAACCCATCATTTCTTACTTCCTTCAATGTTTTATTAGAAGAAATAGTGTCACTGCTGTTCTAGAAACCTAATCTGTACTTTCATTGTTATTCTGCTTTCTGTCAAATTTAAATTTCTCTTGAAAGGCATTTGTGACCAAGACAATCCTTTATAAAAGATGGGTGCTAAATGTCACTCCATCTCCAAAACAGACCAATTGACTTGATGTGACATAGAATGTTGGCAAAATGGAATCTAATATATACATTTTGGCTGGGACAGTAGTGGTGCCATTGGCTTCCACTGCTGTCAGTCAAAGTCAGTTAGCCAATCAGGAGAGAGAGGGGGTGAGGCCGAACTTCAGCTCCGTGTCTGAATGGACACAGGGAGCTGCAGCTCAGCTCGGATGCCCCCATAGCAAGCTGCTTGCTCTGGGGGCACTAAACAGGAGGGAGGGGCCAGGAGCAAGTAGAGGGACCCGAGAAGAGGAGGATCTGGGCTGCTCTGTGCAAATCCTCTATACAGTTTGTTACTCTTATAGAAAAAAACGAGACTTTACAATCACTTTAAACCTCATTACATACATGTTAAATGCAATATAATAATATAATTAACAGATGTTCTTGTAATCTCCTGTAAAGCAGCACTTTAAATTAGGGGGGGACCCTAATTTAGGTGTTTTTTATTTGTTTTCACTTAGTTGTCAGGCTAACACTATGAACATGCTTACAGGAGAGGAGAGCACAGAAATGCAGAGATGAACTCATCGCTGAGACTCTATAAGGAGAGGTTTACTATTCTTATACTTACTGGGTTAGGACTATTACGATTTTTTCCAATGCAAATGGAATTTAAACTTTCGTCATAGAGGATTTTTTTTGCTATCTCTAACTTATTTTATACAGTTTTAGTATTTAGTATGTGCTGTTGGCAGGGGTCCACAGGGTGGAGCCAGGAGAGTAAAGTGGAGGCCCAAAGAATAACCTGAGATGTCCACCAGAAAAATAAGAGAAGAGGAGCAAAAGCCCTAATAGTATAATATATATATATTTTAAATTAGCTCCAAGAAAAGCTGGTTTCTTTACAAGAAATGAACATGGTAACTTACTTTTTCTGAAGTTGCGGTATCCCAACCGGGAAGAACCTTCCTTAGGTGCAGTTTTTTAGGTGCAGTTTTGTTTTGCTAAATGGATCTCCTGCACTCCACAGGACCTACTTGAACCTAGGGTTTAGGATTCATGACAGTTTCTCATCAAGTTGTTATCAAGTTGTTATAAGCTTTCACCCTTACAAACAAACACACACACACAAAACACATACAATACAGAAGCCTATGTGTCTATAACAATTTGATTGCATTTCAATGTGGGATTGGAGGGAGTTAGATAATTAAGGGTAATGTACATTAAGAGAAATAATGGGGCTTTATTGCTTACCTTCTTTTGGCTTCAGTATTAGTTTAACTGCTTCAGGTCAACCCTATAGTAGTTTTACTGCTACAGGGCGGTACCTGTGTGCCAGATCATTTATATATAAGCAGTCTGACAATTCTGGGTATGGGGTGGGATTACACTCAGTGGGAGCCAATCGTCAGGCAGAGATACAGAATGATGATCTGACAGGAGGGAATAAATTATATCCCTTCCCCTAATAAAAGCAGCAAACACAGTACACATAAACACTGGCAAGGCACACATTTAACCCTTTGATCACTCCTAGATGTTTAACCCCTTCCCAGCCAGGGTAATCAGTACAGTGACAGTACATATTTGTAGCACTGATCACGGTATTAGTGTCACTGCTCCCCACAAAATGTCAAAAGTGTCAGTTAGTGTCAGATTGTTCGCCGCAATATCGCAGTTCCACTATAAGTCGCTGATCGCTGCCATTACTAGTATAAAAAGAAATAAATAAAAATTCCAGTATATACCCCATAGTTTATAGACACTATAACTTTTGCACAAACCAATCAATATACACTTATTGGGATTTTGTTTACTAAAAATATGTAGCAGAATACATATTTGCTTAAATTTATGAAGAAATCTAATTTTTTACATTTGTTTACTGGATATATTTTATAGCAATAAACTTTTTTTGTTTATAGCGCAAAAAATAAAAAACATAGAGGTGATCAAATACCACCAAAAGAAAGCTCCATTTGTGGGAAGAAAAGATATAAATTTCATTTGGGTACAGCTTTGCATGACCGAGAAATTGTCAGGTAAAATAATGCAGTACTGCATCATAAAAAATGGCCTGGTCATAACAGGTTAAATCTTCCAGAGCTCAAGTGTTTAAACTGACTTGGAATACCTATACAGTGAACAAAAACCAGCAAAAGATCAGAACTTCTAACCTGAAAGTTTCAGATCAGTGATTCAAAAATCACTGAAGATTTTGGATCAGCCCAAGGGCCAGGATAAGTACATGCAAAGCCATGTCCTACCAGGGCTTAATAAAAGTCTAGTGTCTGCGACTACAGCTGCAGCACCCCCTGGAGATTGCTGATCCCCAAGGTGATCCAGAGTCTTGATCAGTAACCACTTTGCGTTTGTCTCCTCTGCCTCCAGCCAGTTTTAATGATAGACCCACTGATGTCTCTGCCTCCATACTTTTCTACTATTATATTAATTATCAGCTCCCTAGTGATATTAGAAAAGTGTAAAACAAATAATCATGCATATTAAAAAAAAAAAAAAAAAAGAATGGAATAATAAAAAATAAATGCATATGCCTTCTGCACATGCCAGAGGTAGAAGAATCATTTTATGGCCATAATTTTAGAGTAGACTCTGGATTGGTGAGGTCTAATGGTTTTTAATTTTCAAGGGTAGAAATATTTTTTCTTAAGTCAACACAGCTTCAACTTTTTTTTTAACCTATTTGCAATGGCTCTGCTGCACATTAACGTTGCTCCAGGCTGGTCTGTGAATTACAGACTCTATGCCCAATGCCTAATATCTAGATATCTAATATCTAGATATATACATGTGTTTATCCACTAAACAGCACTGATTTATCTATAAGAACCTACACATATTTGAGATCATTTTACTTAGAATATATAGGAGAAAATCATTAAATTAAATTAATTATCTGGAGTAGCGTTCATTATACAGACTACATATTGCATTAAACAAACTAAAACTACATTTTTGTTCATTTGTCTGCTTACTATGAAAATATTATAAAGGACATTTTTAAAACAAATTATCAAACAAAGACCTTATATGTTCTGAAAAAATTGTGTGAAAATCATTTGGTATACAAATTGGTTAAAAAGTTATTTTTGAGTAAACTAATGTACAGCAAATCTTTAAAATTTGGTCTAATCACAAAGGTTTTGATTGCCCCTGGACATGAAAGGGTTAAGTACCAACTTGCATGTATTAAAGGTTTAGGGGTGCCTTGGGTTACCCTGGATTTCCATTTAGTGAAATGAAAGACATGCAATGGGAGTAATTGTATGATAATACTGTTAAACAGTCAGCTGTGAGTGACTGATTTACTTTAAATTTAGCAGCAGTTTCACAAAAGATTTTTATGAGTTATTATGCTCATTTCAAATTGTGCAAGAGCAAAATTATAGATCTGCAGCTGTGTTATTGCAAGGAAGGACCAATTGGAATGTTTCTTGGGCAGAATTATGAAACAAAATTCTCAGAAAGCTCAAGACTAACCTCAAATAAATTGGTACAGTTTTTCTCAGAGTTCTTAATGGGTAGTTTAACCACTTCAGCCCCGGAAGGTTTTACCCCCTTCCTGACCAGAGTACTTTTTACAATTTGCTTTAACTGGTAATTGCGCGGTCATGCAATGCTGTACCCAAAATAAATTTGTGTCCTTTTTTCCCACAAATAGAGCAAAATACTCACCATGCCTCTTACCCTGGGGTGTCCACTTTCCAAATGGTTTGTGCTATCTGGACATTTCAGGGCCTCCGTAACTGTGATAAGTACTGAGAAGTGAAATCACCATCTAACACCCTTATGCCACGTACACACAATCGGAATTTCCGTCAGAAAAAACTTGGATGGTTTTTCCAACGGAATTCCGCTCAAGCTTGCCTTGCATACACACAGTCACACAAAACACAAAAGTTCTCTGAACTTTTGACCGTCAAGAACGCGGTGACACTACGACGAGCCAAGAAAACGAAGTTCGATGCTTCCGAGCATGCGTCAAATTGTTTCCGAGCATGCTTGATTTTTTGCGCGTCCAAATTGCATACAGACTAACACATTTTTGGATAGGAAATTTTCCCGACCGAAAAATAGAGAACATGCTCTCAATCTTTTGCTGGCTGGAATTCCGCCAGCAAAAGACCGATGGAGCATACACACAGTCGCATTTCACAACAAAAAGCTCTCATAAGAGTTTTGCTGGCGGCATTTCCAATCGCGTGTACGCGGCATTAGAAATCCTGAAGGCGGTGATTGGTTTTTGAGGTCCTGTATGCGACTAGGCTCCCAAACAGTCCCACACCTGTGGTATCTTTGTACTCAGGAGGAGCAGCAGAATGTATTTTGGGGTGTAATTTCACATATGCCCATGGCATGTTTGAGCAATATATAATTTAGTGACAACTTTGTAAAAAAAAATGTATTTTTCGGTAATTTTCCCGAAACTTGTGGCAAAATATAAAATATTCCATGGACTCAACATGCCTCTCAGCAAATAGCTTGGGGGGGGGGTTGTGCTATCTGGGCATTTCATGGCCTCCGAAAATGTGAAAGGTAGTGAAGAGTGAAATCAAAAATTTACACCCTTAGAAAGCCTGAAGGCGGTGATTGGTTTTTGGGGTCCTGTACGCAGTTAGGCTCCCAAAAAGTCTCACACTAGCTTGGGGTTTCTACTTTCCAAAAAGGGGTAATTTGGGCGGGTTGACCTGTCCTGGTATTTTATGCACAACGTTAGAAGTTTATGCCACACATCACCCACTCTTCTAACCACTTGAAGACAAAGCCCTTTCTGACACTTTTTGCTTACATGAAAAAATATTTTTCTTTTGCTAGAAAATTACTTTGAACCCCTAAACATTATAAATATATATTTTTTGTCAATCTTAATTCTAATTAGAAAATATTAGAAAATTATTACACAAATAGACAAGTATGCATACATTGATGGCATAACCATACCATCAGTCAATTTACAAATACATTATACAAGCTTACATAACAAAAACCAAAAAAAAACAACTACATAACAACAACAAAAAAAAAAAAAAATTAAAAAAAGGGATGGGGGGGACGATGGTAACCAATAAATATCATATTTTGAAAAATTGTTCTGACCTATTTAAATTCTACTCTAGTTCACATAAATCATTCTAATTTCCTGATGACTCCCTAAAAGTCCTCCAGGGGCCCATACCTGGTGGCATTTTTCATATGTATCCAATTCATGTGCCAGGAGGGTCGCCATCCTCTCAATGTAATGCATTTCCATTATCCATTCCTTCACTGATGGGGATTGTATTGATTGCCAATGTCGTGAGATAACCAATCTTGCAGCTGTTAACCAGTGTCTGAGTAGACCCTTTTTAATATTTTTATAGGAACTTGGGAGAATCGATAGCAGAGTAATTTGTGGTGCATTGGGAACTGGCTCTCCTGTAACTGTAGTGTGCATCTGCATGATCCTGTCCCAAAAATTATGAATTTGGGGGCATTCCCATCAAATGTATAACGAACCCTTGGCAGAATGACACCGCCAACATATGTCAGATGCATCTGGGTATATACGCTGCAGGGATGATGGACAACAATACCAACGAGAAACAAGCTTATAGCTTGTTTCTTGGGCTTTAGTTGAAGGTGACAAGCAATGTGTGAAAATAAATGATTTCTCCCACTCTTTTGCTTCAATTTGAACATTAAGATCGTATGCCCATTTATTTGTAAATTCTGGAGGTTCAGGATGCTTTTTTGCAATAAGAATCTTATGTATTGCTGAAAGAACATGGTTTGGTTTAGTACTTTGTAGCAAAGTAGACTCAAACAAATTTAGATCTCTATTATAAGATTGGTTTAAGGGAGTATAAGACAGGAATGACAATACTTGCTGATATTTCAACCATTGCATAAGTGAGGGCTGTTGAGTAGAAATTAAATTCATTATGGATGGAAGTTTGCCCTGACAAAGAATCTGGCTCACTCTTCGGTGAGACTCCTTGTTCCATATTAAAAACTGTGACCAATCTACTGCGAGTTGCAATTGAGGATTGCCAAATAAGGGTGTCATAGGTTCTACTTGCGAGGAAAGCCCTAACCGCGAAATCATTTTATACCAAATGCTCAATAAATGAGATGTAAGAAAAGGTAAAGAAGAGAGCATGTCTTGTTGAGTACCACAGGAAGATACGTTTAACCAAGAAGGTGCCTGAAGATCAAACTGATTCAACCCCTAGTCTATTGATACCCATTGTTTGGTATCTGAATGGTTAAAACCAGTTCACTAATCTAGTCAGAACTGCCGCAACATAGTAATAATATAGATCTGGTACACTCGCTCGTTAATTCCTAAATATTTTAGTGTAGAGGAGCAGAATCTAAACAAAAAATTATTCTTCATTGCTGTCACTTGGTGTGATGAAAGTGACACATTAAGAATTTCTGATTTTGATACATTTACCTTGAAATAACTCAAAACTCCAAAACACTGGAATTCAGGTAAAATAGAAGGCATAGAAATATGTGAGTTCGTAACATAGAGTAACATATTATCAGCGAACAGGGCAAGTTTTATTTCCTGTTGATCTATCTTTATGCCAGTGATAAAAGAATTCTGTCTGATTGCTATTGCTAAGTTCTCCATTACTAGAACATAAAGCAAAGGAGACAGAGGGCATCCCTGGCCTGTACCATTTTGTACAGAGAAGCTTGTAGTCAATGATCCATTAATCCTTATTCTATCCTTGGGTTTAGAATATAACTCTAAGATCTTATTAAGCAAATTTGGGCCCATCCCTTTTTGCCTCAAGGAATGCTCAAGGAAAGGCCACCCAACCCGATCAAATGCCTTCTCCGCGTCGACCGAGAGAAAGCATGCTGGTATTTTAGCTATTTGGGCATAACCCATAAGTAAAAACTTTTTTTTTTTAACAATATGTTTATTGAATTTTTCACAGGGTATCAGTACAGAAGGTTGAGATAAATAGCAAACTTACATAGCTTAGTACATGGTATAGTGAACAATGTCATTCTGTAAGAGATATACATAGCGAATACATAGTCATAAAGTTGAAGTTCGATGAGTGAAGGTGCCACCACCATTCCCCGGCACCCCAACTGGGCACTTACTGTGCCATGGGACTAGAGGTAACGCCACCAATCATCCACCTGTCAGAGCTAGGTATCATGTAAAACCAGTAACATTCTAGATACATAAAACTGAAAACCGAAGAGCAAAGGCAACTTGTGGGCCTACTTGTTATAAGTATAGTACGTATTTTTAAGTCCCAACTTAAGTGGTAACTGGTAGGTGTGCCCCTAGGCGGAGCGGTGGGTTAGTGTGGGGGTTCCTATGTTCTGCAAATGTTAGATGTGAGGGGTTGTAGCAATCTGCGGGGGTTAAAGATTAGTAACATCAGATATTTCTCATCTTATAAAAAAAGAAAACAAAGAAAAAGAAAGAGACAAACAAGGTATTGTTGTAGTCCTTGGGTCATTGATCCATGGTTCCCAGTTAAGATAAGAGGAGGAAGTTGGGACTGTAAAATGAGGCACATGTGTGGTGTGCCTCCATCCCTGATTCAGAAGAGAAAAATGGGAGTTTTGGGACTTTAAATGAGGTCCATAGACAGCGTGGAGATTAATTGAATACAGTGTATTTATTGATCATAAATTGTATCAAACATATCTCAACAAAAACCACATAAGAGAAAAGCACATTATAATAAATGTCATTCCAAAATTGTTTATACACACATATGTATGTGCGCATACAATAGGGCATCGAGAGTACATCAATTATGTCAACAGGACGCCACATAGTGGTCGTAACTGATAAGTAGGTACATACAATGAATGCATATAATATACACGTAAAAACAGCACTAAGCGGTGAAAATAAAATTAATGACACAACATGAAACCATAATTGATTGAAGAAATATGTTCTAACTTGCTGGTGGATTGTGAGCATGTATCTGCGTGACAAAAATGCCCGACGCGTTTCGTGTAAACCGCTCATCAGGGGCAAGATGCTCAACAGTATCTGTAAAACGTAGTTAAAGTATCAATTAATATATGTGCTATATGCAACTGTTAATAACAGGGGGAAGTATATAGATCCCCCTGAGTACTTACATGAAGTCAGTACACGGAGATGCGGCAATGGTGGGACCGAGGCCAAGATGGTGGTCCTTACCGGGAGTTAAGGTGGGAAAGGCATGCGTTGGCGGAGCGCGTGCAAGAAAAGCCCCCACACACACATAGATTGGGTGACTAGGTCCTGGAATAATTCATGTATGGTACTATGCCAAATTGATAGCCAGAAAGGATCTGAAAACAAAAAACGGGGAAGTGCATGAATAAATGTGTCATGATATGCAAGAATCTAATATTGCATCAGGTTAAAAAAAAAAAAAGTGGACAGTCAATAAAAGGGAGAAAGGTGAACCATGTCCACTGGCCAAGTAGGTGGTATAATGAAAGGCTATGGAGACAGTACCTAATGGATAAGGACTGAATGGATAAAAAACAAAAACAAAAAAGGAACAAATAATGATGGAGTAAAGAAAGGGGAGGGGTAACCTGATATAGGCTTACATGTATCCCAAAGAAGTGGACGAGTGCTGTAATGAGGTCTGTCATTGTCAGTTTAAACACCCAAAATGTGTGAGCAGCGGCCATATATACATGCACCCGCCCCCACCACGCACACGCTGACACCGCCAGCGTCATGCCAAGCATGGCATGTGCAGGGAGGGGCCCTGATGTGGACGGGAGAACACCGCCCAAGGGAGATGCCCACATGACCCAGCTGGCCGGCTAGTGATGGAACACCTGATGCCTGCATGTACGCGACGTCAGTGGTGACGTCGCCCATGCGGCCGGAGGCGTGGCGCCGATGCGCTGTGGGCACCCGCCCACCCCCCTAGGCATGTACGCATCCCTCCCCGCCCCGGTGAAAGGGGGGGGAGGGGGAGGGGGAAAGAGGGGGGACACGCAGAGCGCATCGCAACTCCCGGGAGGCGGACAACAAGCCGGCCTGGGTACTCCAAAAGCCACATCTATCTAAAATGATATCTAAGTGAAATTGTGTCACAGCTAGGCTGAAAAAACTCATGGACACGTAATGATTGTGTCCATTGAGTGTACAGGATCCAGGTAAGGTACACTGCCCTCCAGACCCAGAAAACCTCACACATGGGTGGCAGGGGGACACTACCAACCCTGTCCATGGACCTTCATCCCTAATGCGAAGATAAGAGGAGGAAGTTGGGACTTTAAAATGAGGCACATGTGTGGTGTGCCTCCATCCCTGATTCAGAAGAGAAAAATGGGAGTTTTGGGACTTTTGGGATACATGTAAGCCTATATCAGGTTACCCCTCCCCTTTCTTTACTCCATCATTATTTGTTCCTTTTTTGTTTTTGTTTTTTATCCATTCAGTCCTTATCCATTAGGTACTGTCTCCATAGCCTTTCATTATACCACCTACTTGGCCAGTGGACATGGTTCACCTTTCTCCCTTTTATTGACTGTCCACTTTTTTTTTTTAACCTGATGCAATATTAGATTCTTGCATATCATGACACATTTATTCATGCACTTCCCCGTTTTTTGTTTTCAGATCCTTTCTGGCTATCAATTTGGCATAGTACCATACATGAATTATTCCAGGACCTAGTCACCCAATCTATGTGTGTGTGGGGGCTTTTCTTGCACGCGCTCCGCCAACGCATGCCTTTCCCACCTCAACTCCCGGTAAGGACCACCATCTTGGCCTTGGTCCCACCATTGCCGCATCTCCGTGTACTGACTTCATGTAAGTACTCAGGGGGATCTATATACTTCCCCCTGTTATTAACAGTTGCATATAGCACATATATTAATTGATACTTTAACTACGTTTTACAGATACTGTTGAGCATCTTGCCCCTGATGAGTGGTTTACACGAAACGCATCGGGCATTTTTGTCACGCAGATACATGCTCACAATCCACCAGCAAGTTAGAACATATTTCTTCAATCAATTATGGTTTCATGTTGTGTCATTAATTTTATTTTCACCGCTTAGTGCTGTTTTTACGTGTATATTATATGCATTCATTGTATGTACCTACTTATCAGTTACGACCACTATGTGGCGTCCTGTTGACATAATTGATGTACTCTCGATGCCCTATTGTATGCGCACATACATATGTGTGTATAAACAATTTTGGAATGACATTTATTATAATGTGCTTTTCTCTTATGTGGTTTTTGTTGAGATATGTTTGATACAATTTATGATCAATAAATACACTGTATTCAATTCATCTCCACGCTGTCTATGGACCTCATTTAAAGTCCCAAAACTCCCATTTTTCTCTTCTGAATCAGGGATGGAGGCACACCACACATGTGCCTCATTTTAAAGTCCCAACTTCCTCCTCTTATCTTCGCATTAGGGATGGAGGTCCATGGACAGGGTTGGTAGTGTCCCCCTGCCACCCATGTGTGAGGTTTTCAGGGTCTGGAGGGCAGTGTACCTTACCTGGATCCTGTACACTCAATGGACACAATCATTACGTGTCCATGAGTTTTTTCAGCCTAGCTGTGACACAATTTCACTTAGATATCATTTTAGATAGATGTGGCTTTTGGAGTACCCAGGCCGGCTTGTTGTCCGCCTCCCGGGAGTTGCGATGCGCTCTGCGTGTCCCCCCTCTTTCCCCCTCCCCCTCCCCCCCTTTCACCGGGGCGGGGAGGGATGCGTACATGCCTAGGGGGGGTGGGCGGGTGCCCACAGCGCATCGGCGCCATGCCTCCGGCCGCATGGGCGACGTCACCACTGATGTCGCGTACATGCAGGCATCAGGTGTTCCATCACTAGCCGGCCAGCTGGGTCATGTGGGCGTCTTCCTTGGGCGGTGTTCTCCCGTCCACGTCAGGGCCCCTCCCTGCACATGCCGTGCTTGGCGTGACGCTGGCGGTGTCAGCGTGTGCGTGGTGGGGGCGGGTGCATGTATATATGGCCGCTGCTCACACATTTTGGGTGTTTAAACTGACAATGACAGACCTCATTACAGCACTCGTCCACTTCTTTGGGATACATGTAAGCCTATATCAGGTTACCCCTCCCCTTTCTTTACTCCATCATTATTTGTTCCTTTTTTGTTTTTGTTTTTTATCCATTTAGTCCTTATCCATTAGGTACTGTCTCCATAGCCTTTCATTATACCACCTACTTGGCCAGTGGACATGGTTCACCTTTCTCCCTTTTATTGACTGTCCACTTTTTTTTTTTAACCTGATGCAATATTAGATTCTTGCATATCATGACACATTTATTCATGCACTTCCCCGTTTTTTGTTTTCAGATCCTTTCTGGCTATCAATTTGGCATAGTACCATACATGAATTATTCCAGGACCTAGTCACCCAATCTATGTGTGTGTGGGGGCTTTTCTTGCACGCGCTCCGCCAACGCATGCCTTTCCCACCTCAACTCCCGGTAAGGACCACCATCTTGGCCTCGGTCCCACCATTGCCGCATCTCCGTGTACTGACTTCATGTAAGTACTCAGGGGGATCTATATACTTCCCCCTGTTATTAACAGTTGCATATAGCACATATATTAATTGATACTTTAACTACGTTTTACAGATACTGTTGAGCATCTTGCCCCTGATGAGTGGTTTACACGAAACGCGTCAGGCATTTTTGTCACGCAGATACATGCTCACAATCCACCAGCAAGTTAGAACATATTTCTTCAATCAATTATGGTTTCATGTTGTGTCATTAATTTTATTTTCACCGCTTAGTGCTGTTTTTACGTGTATATTATATGCATTCATTGTATGTACCTACTTATCAGTTACGACCACTATGTGGCGTCCTGTTGACATAATTGATGTACTCTCGATGCCCTATTGTATGCGCACATACATATGTGTGTATAAACAATTTTGGAATGACATTTATTATAATGTGCTTTTCTCTTATGTGGTTTTTGTTGAGATATGTTTGATACAATTTATGATCAATAAATACACTGTATTCAATTCATCTCCACGCTGTCTATGGACCTCATTTAAAGTCCCAAAACTCCCATTTTTCTCTTCTGAATCAGGGATGGAGGCACACCACACATGTGCCTCATTTTAAAGTCCCAACTTCCTCCTCTTATCTTCGCATTAGGGATGGAGGTCCATGGACAGGGTTGGTAGTGTCCCCCTGCCACCCATGTGTGAGGTTTTCAGGGTCTGGAGGGCAGTGTACCTTACCTGGATCCTGTACACTCAATGGACACAATCATTACGTGTCCATGAGTTTTTTCAGCCTAGCTGTGACACAATTTCACTTAGATATCATTTTAGATAGATGTGGCTTTTGGAGTACCCAGGCCGGCTTGTTGTCCGCCTCCCGGGAGTTGCGATGCGCTCTGCGTGTCCCCCCTCTTTCCCCCTCCCCCTCCCCCCCTTTCACCGGGGCGGGGAGGGATGCGTACATGCCTAGGGGGGGTGGGCGGGTGCCCACAGCGCATCGGCGCCATGCCTCCGGCCGCATGGGCGACGTCACCACTGATGTCGCGTACATGCAGGCATCAGGTGTTCCATCACTAGCCGGCCAGCTGGGTCATGTGGGCGTCTTCCTTGGGCGGTGTTCTCCCGTCCACGTCAGGGCCCCTCCCTGCACATGCCGTGCTTGGCGTGACGCTGGCGGTGTCAGCGTGTGCGTGGTGGGGGCGGGTGCATGTATATATGGCCGCTGCTCACACATTTTGGGTGTTTAAACTGACAATGACAGACCTCATTACAGCACTCGTCCACTTCTTTGGGATACATGTAAGCCTATATCAGGTTACCCCTCCCCTTTCTTTACTCCATCATTATTTGTTCCTTTTTTGTTTTTGTTTTTTATCCATTTAGTCCTTATCCATTAGGTACTGTCTCCATAGCCTTTCATTATACCACCTACTTGGCCAGTGGACATGGTTCACCTTTCTCCCTTTTATTGACTGTCCACTTTTTTTTTTTAACCTGATGCAATATTAGATTCTTGCATATCATGACACATTTATTCATGCACTTCCCCGTTTTTTGTTTTCAGATCCTTTCTGGCTATCAATTTGGCATAGTACCATACATGAATTATTCCAGGACCTAGTCACCCAATCTATGTGTGTGTGGGGGCTTTTCTTGCACGCGCTCCGCCAACGCATGCCTTTCCCACCTCAACTCCCGGTAAGGACCACCATCTTGGCCTCGGTCCCACCATTGCCGCATCTCCGTGTACTGACTTCATGTAAGTACTCAGGGGGATCTATATACTTCCCCCTGTTATTAACAGTTGCATATAGCACATATATTAATTGATACTTTAACTACGTTTTACAGATACTGTTGAGCATCTTGCCCCTGATGAGTGGTTTACACGAAACGCGTCAGGCATTTTTGTCACGCAGATACATGCTCACAATCCACCAGCAAGTTAGAACATATTTCTTCAATCAATTATGGTTTCATGTTGTGTCATTAATTTTATTTTCACCGCTTAGTGCTGTTTTTACGTGTATATTATATGCATTCATTGTATGTACCTACTTATCAGCTACGACCACTATGTGGCGTCCTGTTGACATAATTGATGTACTCTCGATGCCCTATTGTATGCGCACATACATATGTGTGTATAAACAATTTTGGAATGACATTTATTATAATGTGCTTTTCTCTTATGTGGTTTTTGTTGAGATATGTTTGATACAATTTATGATCAATAAATACACTGTATTCAATTCATCTCCACGCTGTCTATGGACCTCATGGTTCCCAGTTGAGACGAAATGTTGCGGTAGACATGTTGGCCTTAGCAAAGGAGGATTCCATTTGGAAGTGGTTGTTTAGTAGAGCAATGAGTTCCAATCCAGTGGGGGGTTGTGAGGCTTTCCATTTTTTCGCTAGAGCTAATCGAGCTGCAATGAGTATATGAGTCACCAGAACTCTGACATTTTTGGGCCAATTGGGGATGTTAAGACCCAGGAGGAGGTCCAGTGGGGATAACGGCAAAGGGATTTTGCAGAGCTGTGAGATGAGGACAGAGACCTCCTTCCAGTACTTGTAGATGTTAGGGCAGTCCCACCATATGTGCCGCAGGGTGCCTTTTCCTGTACAGTTTCTCCAGCATTGAGAGGAGGTAGCTGGGTAAATATTTGCCAATCTGGCTGGGGTGAAGTACCACTTGTGAAATAGTTTTTGCATCGATTCCCAATGAGAGATGCATTTTGAAGCTCGAAGAGGGATAGTCAGGGCTTTGTGCCACAGTGAGGGCTTTGGTGGAGAGTTTGTGAAGGTAGACCAAAATGTGATGGATGAAGAGGTGTGATCTTCGGAGAGCGTTGTCAACAACTTGTATATCCATGCAATGTCTTTAACTGCTGGATTAGGGGTATTGTAAAATTTCAGGATGTCAGCCAGTTGGGACTCACATACTGTGATATCAAGTTTAGCGAGGATAGATCGGAGCCTCATATATAAAAAAGAGGTATTGGCAGGTAGGTCAAAAGTTTGTTGTAGATGTGGGAATGGGTGTGGTCCAGATGTAGAAATTAGTTGTCCCAGGTTGGTGAGTCCTTTTTGTATCCATGCCTTAAGGGATAAGTTAGGAGAGATCAACTCTAGTGCTTGAATATGTAGTTTAGAAAGGATAGATTTGGAAATGCCTTTGGATTTTTTGTGCAGTGGCCAACCACACTCGCATGGCTGCAGTTACCAAAAGTAGGAAGTGCCAATGTGGTTGCAAGCTGAGTAGCGCAGCCATTAGGGCGTGTTGCGGATTTGTGTTAAGAGCCACGGTTTCGATTTGTGTCCATGTCTTGGTCGAGGTGGGCGACCACCATTCCCGTAGTTGATCCAGTATAACTGCCTTGTAGTATGCGTGGATGTTGGGGGCTCCCATTCCTCCATTTTGTACAGGAGATAAGAGAATGCCTTTTTTGAGCCTGGGATGTTTATGTTGCCAAATGTGTGCATTGAGTATACCTTGTAACTGCGCCAGTTGTTGGGGTAGCATAGGTAAGGGGAGCGTGCGAAACATATATAAAATATGTGGCAATAGATACATTTTGGCTTGAGCTAATCTACCTGTCAGGAGCCAGGGAGCGTCTCCGCTCGCTGGGCTCCGGTGCGCATGTGCGGGGGACTGGCGCTTCGCCGCACACCCGTCCGCGGCCTGATGGTGCGGCGCGCGCGGGTGCACGGCGGTCCCCGTGTACGTGCCGTCGCCCGTGCGGGTGCCCGGTAGCGCGTCACACTGACGCACTCGCCGGGCAGGGAGACTATTTCTGACAGCTCCAGCGCCCAGTCGGGTTGCTGGTTCGTCGTCAGCTCTCCCTGATTCCCTGTGCCTGTGATACCCTGATCTCTGCCTGTCTCTGTGTACTGAACCTTGGCTTGTTAAACCACTACTCTGCCGGATTGCCCCACTATCTGCCTGTCTCTGTGTACTGAACCTTGGCTTGTTAACCACTACTCTGCTGGATTGCCCCATTATCTGCTTGTCTCTGTGTACTGAACCTTGGCTTGTTAACCACTACTCTGCTGGATTGCCCCATTATCTGCTTGTCTCTGTGTACTGAACCTTGGCTTGTTAACCACTACTCTACTGGATTGCCTGATACCCTGACCTCTGCCTGTGTAACGGACTTGTCTCCACCCGATTGCCTGATACCCTGACCTCTGCCTGCATTAAACAGACTTCCTACTGTTTAATCTGCCTGCTACACATCTGACCCCTGCTCATAATTACAGTCCTGCATCTGCCTATACTCAGTCCTTATCTCTGGTCCCTCCTACAGATCCCAGAGCACCCGCTTCCAATCTCCGGACCTCCTACCTCCCGGAAGCCCGTGCCTCCGCGTGCCCCCAGCTCTCTGTACCCACTTCAGGGGTCTGGGTGCGCGTGGTCATAAGGGCGAGCCGCTCTCGGCATCTCGGCCTCGTTGAGTATTAGTCTGTGACACTACCAGCCCAAGAAACAGTATAGTTACACATATCTTTGGAGATGCGCAGAAGCTTTTCTTGCAGGGCAGCATAGTTTAGTTGAAGCATAGACTTACTTGGGAAGGTTAGTTGAATTCCCAGGTATGGGAGTGAGGAGTTTTTAGCCCAAGTGAAAGGTGTGTTTGTCGAGATATGATGTGAAGTTTGAGGGTCTATCCCTAGGTTCAGCATGGTGGATTTGCTGTGATTTATTTTATATAGAGAGACTGAGCTAAATTGTTCCAAAGTCTTTTGGATATTGGGAAGGGAGGATCGGGGATTTGTGAGGGTAATAATAACATCGTCCGCGTAAAGACCAATTTTATGTTCAACATCCCCCACAGTGATGCCCGATATTGTTGGCGTGGATCTAATGGCTTGTGCAAGTGATTCCAACACCATGGCAAAAATCAGGGGGGAAAGTGGGCATCCCTGTCTAGTGCCATTAGTGATGAGAAAGGGGTCTGATATTATGCCTGAGGTCCATACTCGGGCACTGGGGGAGGAGTAAAGGTTGAGTATAGCCTGGAGGATGTTCCCTGACAGTCCGAACTTGGACATTACTTTTTCCATATATGTCCAGTGCACCCTGTCAAACGCCTTCTCTGTGTCCAGTGAGAGGAAGAGAGAAGGCGTTTGACTGTGTTCCACCCATTGGATCAAATCAATAAGGCATCTGGTACCATCGGAGGCCTGCCTGCTGGGTACAAATCCGACTTGGTCCGGGTGAATGAGAAGGGGGATGATTTTGGATAAATGTTGGGCTAGTAATTTTGCATATATTTTGGTATCAGTATTGAAGAGTGAGATTGGGCGGTAGTTGGCTGGGTTATCAGGGGGTTTGCCTGGTTTGGGTATGGTGACTATGAGGGCTTCCAGGGCTTCTGTGGGGATTTTGCCTGTATGAGTATACTGGTTAAAGGTGGTGCATAAGTGTGGGGTGATAACGTCAGAAAAGTGTTTGTAATATTCGTTTGGGAATCCATCAGGTCCCGGGGCCTTGTGTAGGGGTAATCGTTTGATGGCCATGCGGACTTCCTCGGGGGAGAAAGGCATAGAGATGGAGTCTAGTTGTTCGGTGGATAATGAGGGAAGGTGAATAGAGGAGAGAAACGCATCTATATCTTCTAATTTTGGCTTGGTTTCTTGGTCTAGGTCATTGAGATTGTAAAGTTTGGCGTAAAAGGCACTAAATTCATTCGCTATATCTAGAGGATTATGAACTTTTTTACCTTGGGAGTTGGATAAGT
Organism: Aquarana catesbeiana; assembly: GCF_042186555.1. Classification (NCBI taxonomy): domain Eukaryota; kingdom Metazoa; phylum Chordata; class Amphibia; order Anura; family Ranidae; genus Aquarana; species Aquarana catesbeiana. Next base: position 779,434,452 of record NC_133324.1, read on the forward strand.
ATTGTATCTTATTATTGGCTCGGTGTTTTTGTAGTTGCTTGGCTAGGAACGCTCCTGACTTGTTGGCTGAGGAGTAATATTGTAGTCTAAGGCGTTTAACGTAATAATCAAATTTTTTGTGGAGGTGTTCGCTAAGGTCGTGTCTTAGATTTTTGAGGTCTAGGGATAGTTTGGCAGATGGAGTTTGTTTATTGGCATGTTCTAATGCTCTGATCTGTTTCCGTAGTGGCCATTTGTTGTTTTTTAGTTTGTGCTCCGTATTTAATAAGGAGGCCCCGTGAGAAAGCTTTATGATGATGCCAAACAATAGATTGGTCAGCAAGAGAATGTACATTATTATCAAAGTAGGTCTCAATCTTGGATCGAAGCTCGTTCTTAAAGGATGGGTTGGTAAGGAGGGACGTGTTTAGTCTCCAAATGTTATGGCTTGTAGTCTTTTTGCAATTGAATAGCGTGATGGATATGGGCGCGTGATCCGACCACGTGATTGTACCTATGTGTGCTTCAGTGATCGATTGGAGGAGAAATTTATCTGTGAGGAACATATCGATCCGAGAGTAAGACTGCTGGGGGCTGGAGAAGAAGGTGTAATCTCGCTCTGTATCATGGGTACATCTCCAAGGGTCATAAAGGTCTTCTTTGTGTAGAAGGGAGGACAAGGCGGAGGGCCTACGTTTAGTTGGGTTGGAGGTGTCTAGGGATATGTCAACAATTTCATAAAAGTCTCCACATAATATCACTGGGTTAGATCTATACAGTGTCAATTTGGAGATCAGTGTATTGAAAAATTTTTTTTGGCCAGTGTTAGGGGCATATAGATTTACCAGGGTGAGACGTTGGTTTTCAGTCGTTGCCGAGAGAATTAGGTACCTGCCGTCTTCGTCAGTCTCACAGTGGTGTAGCTGAAAGGAGACAGAGGAATTAATCGCTATCAATATTTCCTTTTTTTTGGTGGGGGCACTAGCAAAAAAGCAGTGTGGGTAACGCTTGTGTGAGCATTTTGGGGAGCTATCTTTAGCGAAATGCGTTTCTTGAACGCAAAATACGTCAGCGTGATGGGATAGTGCCTCTTTCCAGAGGAGGTTGCGTTTGAATGGGGAGTTTAGGCCCTTTACTTTTAAGGAGGTGATTTTGAGGGCCATGATAGTGGGGAGTGACCCGGGTTGATGATAAAAGGAGCGAGATTCCACACCTCTTCTGTTCGCCCTGACTATATAGGAAACAAACGATAGAGTAGGCAAGTATACAGAGTATGGCTGTTATACACAAAAATCGTACTAGAGACACCTGTTGAAGTTACTCAGGATTGTCAGAGGTGATACAATGCAAAAGTAAGTCAAACGGTGAGTAGATCTTACGTTCGGTATGAACGCGCAAACAATATTAAGAGAACCACAAAAAAAAAAAGAGAAAATCAATATATATCGTTAAGAACAGAAAGTCAACAAAACAATTATATCAGTGTGCTTGGCACACTATAACCTTAGGGAGTGGATGTGTTTCTGTAACGTGCATTCCGTTTCGTGCTGGTGGAGGACGCGAGTAGGAGCCCCTGTATTCGTTTTGGTTGGCAGATACGGGCAGAAATCCCCAATTGGTCAGCTTTTTGTACCCATCTTTGGGAGTGAGGATGGGAATTATCTGTTGCTGGTAGGTTACCAGTAGCTTGGTAGGGAAACCCCATTTATATGTAATTTTCTTCTCCTGTAACACAGAGGTTACAGGGGTGAATGCTCTTCTCATCTCCATTGTGGCCTTGGAAAGGTCACTAAACATGAGGACATTTGTATATGGTGCTGGCAGCGGTTTAGTGGTTTTGGCAATTTGTAGTATCTGCTCCTTAACCTGAAAGTAATGCACTCTTGCTAGTATGTCCCTGGGGGTGTCAGGGGGGAGGTGTGCTGGCTTGGCGATTCTGTGTGCTCTATCAATCGTGATATCTCGTGCGTATAAGCGAGGTAGTAAACTGGAGAACATCTGTTGTAGGTAGGGCGTGATTTCATTCGGCTTAACAGATTCGGGAACACCCCTGAATTTAATATTGTTCCTTCTGGAACGGTCTTCCAAATCCGCTAATTTCAGCTTCATATGGTGTATTTCAGACGCATGATGTTCATGTGCGTTCAGTTGCTTCATTGTGGGCCCTGACGTGGTCCTGCATATTGTCCTCAAGTACAGTCGTTCTTTCCTCCAGATGATCTACCCTGAAATGTATTTGAGAGACAGAGAGTTGCAGTTCTCTGTGTAGGTCTCTTTGCAGGGTAAGGAGCATGGCTTTCAGCATTGATTCTGTCACAGGGCTGTCAGATGCAGGGATGGTCGCTAGAGCTGGGATGTGTGCTGTGTCAAGGTCCCTGTCAGCCCATTGATGTCTTTTATATTGTGGCTCCTTACTGGGGGAGATGGCTGGGGAAGATGTCAGTCTCTTACCTCTATCTGTGCCATGTTGCGAGGAGGAGACGTCTGGTGATGGGAGGGTATCCATGTCCTCCCTGTGAGAGAGATCAGGTGGCTGGAGCAGAAGATCGTCCTGAGGGGGAGCTGCTAGCTGTGCCTCAGATTGTGCGGTGCGGGACGCTCCTGAGGTGATGTTCCTGGCGTCGGCGCCATCTTGGGCCTCGTTCATGGCTGCAGGGGGGTAATAGTCTGTGAGGCGGCGAGGTGCTGGCGGCTTATTCCGCCTTCTAGACATGCCCAGAATAGTCCCGCTGTCTTCCCCCCTCCGTGTGACCGGGATGGAGGTCGGATCGTGGCGTACAGTTGCTTCAGATCCCATCAGCGGCGTGGAGCTCAGGCTTTAGGCATCCATCATGGTCCGCGTCAGGCCACGCCCCAAGAAAAACTTTTTTAACGTGTTGTCACGTGTTTCTCTTCCTTGAACAAATCCAGTCTGGAGATTGGAGACGTGCCGCAATCAATTTGGAGTACATTTTTATATCTACTCCAATTAAAGATATTGGACGATAGCTGGAACATAGTGTCAAATCATTGTATATTTTTTTAAAGCAAATGCCCTACAGATTAAAATGGTGGGTGTTGCAATTTTTTTTTTCACACAGTATTTGTGCAGCGATTTTTCAAACGCAATTTTTTTCGAAAAAAACACCTTTTGAATTCGAATGCACTAAAACACACTATAGTGCCCAAACGTTTAGTAAAATATAAAAGATGATCTTATGCCGAGTACATAGATACCAAACACGACATGCTTTAAAATTGCGCACAACCGTGCAGCAACGACAAACTACATACATTTTTAAAAGCCTTTAAAAGCCTTTACAGGTTACCACTTTAGATTTGCAGAGGAAGTCAACTGCTAAAATGACTGCCCTCGATCTGATGTTTGTGGTGATACCTCACGTGCATGGTGCAATTGCTGTTTATATATGACACGAGACCGACGCTTGCGCTCGCCATTGGACAGGGGTGCTTTTTTTCATGATTTATTTTTTATTTTATTTTTACACTGTTCCTTTTCATTTTTTTGTATCATTTTTATTGTTATCACAGGGTATGTAAGTAGCCCCTATGATAGCAATAGGTAGTGACAAGTACTCCCCCAATGGATTCCTATGGATGCACGGCATCTCGTGGGGGCGGCGAGCGCGAGAAGCACAGCCTCGCAGCAGTGATTTCCGGCGTGATTCCATCGTGCTGGAAACACAATATCGGCGGCAGGTACTGTAGTGGCTAATTAGCCGCTAGGATTGCTTTTACATGAGAGCTGACCGCTGGCTGAAAAGAATGATACTAAGATGATACCTAAACCTGCAGGCATCATTCTGGTTAGGGATGAGCCGAACACCCCCCGGTTCGGTTCGCACCAGAACCTGCGAACGGACCGAAAATTCGCACGAACGTTAGAACCCCATTGACGTCTATGGGACTCGAACGTTCGAAATAAAAAGTGCTCATTTTAAAGAATAATTTGCATGGTATTGTCCTAAAAAGGGTTTGGGGACCCAGGTCCTGCCCCAGGGGACATGTATCAATGCAAAAAAAACTTTTAAAAACTGACGTTTTTTCGGGAGCAGTGATTTTAATGATGCTTAAAGTTAAAAAAAAGTGAAATATTCCTTTAACCACTTCAATACCAGGCACTTAGACACCTTCCCGCCCAGGCCAATTTTCAGCTTTCAGCGCTGTCGCAATTTGAATGACAATTGCGCGGTCATGCTACACTGTATCCAAACAAATTTTTTATCATTTTGTTCCCACAAATAGAACTTTCTTTTGGTGGTATTTGATCACCTCTGCGGTTTTTTATTTTTTGCACAACAAATAAAAAAAGACAGAAAATTTTGAAAAAAAACAAGTTTTTCTTTGTTTCTGTTAAAACTTTTTGTAAATAAGTACGTTTTCTTCTTCAATGACGGGCACTGGTATGGCTGCACTGACGGGCACTGGTACGGCGGCACTGATGGGCACCGATGAGGTGGCACCAATGAGGTGGCACTGATGAGGTGGCACTGATGGGCACTGATGATGGGCACTGATAGGCGGCACTGATAGGCACTGATAGGTGGCACTGATGGGCACTGATAGGTGGCACTGATGGGCACTGATAGGTGGCACTGGTATGTGGCACTGATAGGCACTCATAGGTGGCATGGATGGGTACTTATAGGCGGCACTGATGGGCACTCGTAGGTGGCATTGATGGGCACTCGTAGGTGGCATTGATGGTTACTTATGGGTGGCACTGATAGTTGGCACAGATGGGCATGAATGGACACTGATGGGTGGCACTGATGGCACTGCTTGTTTGCAGTGATGCCCCCAAGGGTGGCATTGCTGGGCATCACTGCAACATAATGGTGCCAATCAGTGCCCATTTGTGGGCACTGATTGGCACAGATTTGGCACACTGGGCACATGTGGATGGCCATGGGGTACATACCTGGCCATCCATATGTTGCCCCTTCCCTGGTGGTCCTAGTGACGATCCCTGGTGGTCCAGTGTGGTGATCTGCGGGGGGGGCTGCGCTGATAAACAATCAGCGCAGACCCCCCCTGCCAGGAGAGCCGCCGATCGGCTCTCCTCTACTCGCATCTGGTAGACGCGAGTGAGAAAGAGCCGATCAACGGCTCTTCCTATTGACAGCGTGATCAGCCGTGATTGGACACGGCTGATCACGTGGTAAAGAGCCTCCGCCGGAGGCTCTTTACCAAGATCGGTGGAGCGGTGTGTCAGACTGACACACCGCTCCACCGATCACCGCGATGCGCGCCCCCGGGGGCGCGCTGCGGCATGTTATCCTGCTGGATGTCAAATGACGTCCAGTCAGGATAACAGAACCACTTCCCGGACATCAATCCGCCATAGGGCGGGCGGGAAGTGGTTAAATATCGTACCTGGGGGGTGTCTATAGTATGCCTGTAAAGTGGCGCATGTTTCCTGTGCTTAGAACAGTCCCTGCACAAAATGTCATTTTTAAAGGAAAAAAAGTCATTTAAAACTGCTTGCAGCAATGTCGGGTCCTGGCAATATGGATGAAATTCAGTGAGACAAACAGCATGGGTACCCCCCAGTCCATTGCCAGGCCCTTTGGGTCTTGTATGGATATTAAGGGGAACCCCGCACCTAAATTAAAAAAAGGAAAGGCGTGGGGCCACCAGGCCCTATATACTCTGAACAGCAGTATACAGGCGGTGCAAACAAGACAGGGACTGTAGGTTTGTTGTTAAGTAGAATCTGTTTGTAATTTTGAACTGGTACATTTTTAACGTGTTTAGCTCCAGCCAAAAAATCTATTTTAAGCTTTTTGGAAAACATAGGGAAGGGTTATCACCCCTGTGACATTTGTTTTACTGTCTGTGCTCCTCTTCGGAAGATTTCACCTCATTTTTTGTCCCAATGACAAATGTTTTTTGAAAATTTGGGGTTTTTTGTGAAACAAGGATTGGTGATAAAGCATCAGTGGAAAGGAGAAACGTTTTTCCCATATTAACTTTTACAGGAGAGAATTTCCCTTCCTAGGGGTAGATTTCATCTCACTTCCTGTTGTCTCCTTCCGTTTGCAAGTAGGAGTCGTTTGTAAGTTAGATGTTTTAAAGTAGGGGCCTGCCCTATATATTCAGCAGAAATTTGGGCCTTAGGTGGTGTTGTGGCCACAACAATGTAAGCCCTCACAGGGCCCTGCTGTGAAATATTAGATCAAGAATTGTAATTACATGCCCCTGTTGAACAGGGGCTGAAAAATTGGGCCTTAGGCAATGGTCCTGGTGCCACAACACTGCAACTCCTCACAGATACTCTAGTTAGAACGCAGAAACGAGCCCTGCTGCAAAGTATTGCATCAAAAATTGTAATTACACTCCCCTGTTAAACAGGGGCTGAAAAATTGGGCCTTAGACACTGGTGCTGGTGCCACAACACTGCAACCCCTCACAGATACTCTAGTTGGAACGCAGGAACGAGCGCTGCTGCAAAGTATTGCATCAAAAGTTGTAATTACACTCCCCTGTTAAACAGGGGCTGAAAAATTGGGCCTTAGACACTAGTCCTGGTGCCACAACACTGCAACCCCTCACAGATACTCTAGTTGGAACGCAGAAACGAGCCCTGCTGCAAAGTATTGCATCAAAAATTGTAATTACACTCCCTGTTAAACAGGGGCTGAAAAATTGGGCCTTAGACACCGGTCCTGGGGTCCTGGTGCCACAACACTGCAACCCCTCACAGATACTCTAGTTGGAACGCAGGAACGAGCGCTGCTGCAAAGTATTGCATCAAAAATTGTAATTGCACAACCCTGTTAAACAGGGGCTGAAAAATTGGGCCTTAGGCACTGGTGCAGGTGCCACAACACTGCAACCCCTCATAGACACTCTAGTTGGAACGCAGGAATGAGCCCTGCTGCAAAGTATTGCATCAAAAATTGTAATTACACAACCCTGTTAAACAGGGGCTGAAAAATTGGGTCTTAGGCACTGGTGCTGGTGCCACAACACTGCAACCCCTCACAGACACTCTAGTTGGAATGCAGAAATGAGCCCTGCTGCAAAGTATTGCATCAAAAATTGTAATTACACTCCCCTGTTAAACAGGGGCTGAAAAATTGGGCCTTAGGCACTGGTGGTGGTGCCCAGAACCAAAAATGTTCTTACAAGCTATCAGCGTGATCATTGAGGAGGAAGAGGATAATTACTCAGGATAGTCACTAAGCATCAGCATAGGCAGTCTTTGAAGGGATCTGAGATTTCAAAAAAAATTATTCGGTTACATCAGCATCAGGTGCTTGGTAGCTGGTGGTGATCCAAGACTGATTCATTTTTATGAAGATCAGTCGATCGACCAAGTCGGTGGACAGACACACCCTGTGATCAGTTACAAAGCCTCCAGCAGCACTGAATGTGCGTTCTGAAAGAACGCTGGATGCAGGACAGGCCAGTAGCTCAATTGCATACTGTGCAAGCTCTGGCCAGTGATCCATCCTCAAGACCCAGTAACCCAGAGGATTTTCGGTGGGAAAGGTGTCCAAGTCAGATCTTGCCCCTAGGTATTCCTGTACCATGTGAAACAGATGCTGGCGATGGTTGCTGGAACCGATCATACCTTGGGGCTGCGGACCAAAAAATTGTCTGAACCCATCGGTCAGACGGCCACCTTCTCCACCACTCCTTCTTTGACTGACCGAAGCCTCAGCAACACGTTGTAAAGAAACAGGAGTTTGTAACCTCCCAGTCTCTGGGAACGCGTTGCACAGATCTTTCTGCAAGGCCTCCCGAAGATGTTTCATCCTCTGCTCCCTCTGGGATGGCAAGATAAGGTCTGCAACCTTACCCTTGTAACGTGGATCAAGGAGGGTTGCCAGCCAGTATTGGTCCTTCTCCTTGATACCATGAATACGAGGATCCTTACACAGGCTTTGCAGGATCAGGGAGGCCATGCAGCATAGGTTTGCTGAGGCATTCAGTCCGGAGTCCTCTGGGTCACTAAGGACGACATGTCGGCAGCCACCTCCTCCCAGCCACGTACAAGTCCATGTGTTTCTTGGGACTGATCCCTTAAAGACTGCTGCTGATGCTGAGTGCCAGGTTCCACCTCCATACTGACACAATCCTCCTCCTCTTCCTCCTTCTCCTCATCCTCTTCCTGTGTGATTGGTGGGCACGCAGGAACACTATCTGGATAAAGGGGGCCTTGAGAGCTAAGGAAGTCCTCCTCTTCCTGCCTCTGTTCTGCCTCAAGTGCCCTGTCCATTATTCCACGCAGCGTGTGCTCCAACAGGTGGACAAGGGGGACAGTGTCACTGATGCATGCACTGTCACTGCTCACCATCCTCGTGGCCTCCTCAAATGGTGACAGGACAGTGCATGCATCCCTGATCATGGCCCACTGGCGTGGGGAGAAAAAACAAGCTCCCCTGACCCTGTCTTGGTGCCATAGTCGCACAGGTGCTCATTGATGGCCCTCTGCTGCATGTGCAGCTGCTGCAGCATGGCCAAAGTTGAGTTCCACCTGGTGGGCATGTCACAGATTAGACGGTTCTTGGGCAGGTTAAACTCCTTTTGGAGGTCTGCCAGCCGAGCAGAAATGCACACAATCTTTCCTGGCCTGCCTCTGGACATCCTGTAAGCCCGGGTACCTGCCCAAGAGCTGCTGCACCACCAAGTTAAGGACGTGAGCCAAACAGGGCACATGGGTCAATTGTCCTTGTCGGAGGGCAGAGAGGAGGTTGGTGCCATTGTCGCAAACCACCATTCCTGCCTTAAGTTGGCGTGGCATCAACCACCTCTGCACCTGCCCCTGCAGAGCTGACAGAACCACAGAACCTCTGCCCCAGTGTGGCTCCTGTCCCCCAAGCACACCAGCTCAAGCACCGCATGGCATCTTTTGGCCTGCATACTTGCGTAGCCCCTTGAACGGCTACGGAGCACCGCTGGTTCCGAGGACAAAGCACAGGAAGAGGCCATGGAGGAAGAAGAAGAGGAGGGGGTGGAGGAGAGAGGTGTGTCACAATGATTAGTAGTGGCATTTTGGAGGCATGGTGGCGGAACAACCTCCAACACTACTGCACCTTGTCCTGCATCCTTCCCAGCTGCCAGCAGAGTCACCCAATGTGCAGAGAAACTTCTGGACCATGAGTCAGTGGTAATATGCACCTTACCGCTGATTGCCCTGTCTAGCGAGGCCAAGACATTGCCTTCCACATGCCGGTAGAGAGCCAGAATCGCCTTCCGTGAGAAAAAGTGGCATTTGGGTACCTGCCACTGAGAAACCACACATTCCACAAACTCACGGAAGGGGACAGAGTCTACCAACTGAAAAGGCAGCAGTTGAAGTGCTAGCAATTTTGCCAAGCTAGCATTCAACCGCTGGGCATGTGGATGGCTGGGAGCGAACTTCTTTCGACGGTGCAGCAGCTGGGGCAGGGAAATTTGCCTGGTACAATCTGACGTCGGTGTACCGAAAGCAGATTGCCCACAAATACTTGGCTGTGACACACCTAATTCTACACCTTCATTCCTCTCAATGCAGGTCTCAGAGAGGACTGAAGGTATAGTGGGGTTGGAGATCTCAGCTGATGAGGAGCAAGGAGAGGTCCTCTTTGTTCTTTGGTGTGGGTCTTTTAAATACACTTGCCAACGAACTGCATGGCAGGTCAACATATGTCTGGTCAAGCATGTGGTGCCCAAGCGGGAGATGTTTTGGCCACGCGAGATACGCTTGAGACATATGTTGCAAATAGCGGCGGTGCAATCTGATGCACTTGTCTCAAAATAGGCTGTCACGGGCCTGGCCAGAGCGGAGGCTGTTGGAGAGGACTGTGTGCAAGCCTGTTGCCCACCGATTATGGGCCCTAGCATTTGAGGTGAATGAGAAATCCAGTCTGAACTGTATTAATCGGACTCAGTCATGTATATATTGTATGGGGACTCCTTACTGTATATTTGTGTCCCTGAAGAGGGAGGGGGGATTCCTCCAGCAGCCCCCTGCTGATAAGACTGATTCATTCTGCTGGGACACATCCTGTGAGGAGATGCTGGTGTTATCAACATGTGTTTATGTTAATTGAGAGAGCTGATCACATTAGCCACCAGCCCTGGCTAATAGACGAATGGTCTAGGTTGAGGAGGGGGGAGATTGTTGTTTGTATTGTTAATTGTATTAATGTGTGAAGCTCGGTGCCCACAAGACTGTCATCTGGTCTGGGTACATTTTGTAGTAAATTAGGTCATGTTAACCACTTAAGGACCGCCTAACGCCGATTTACGTCGGCAAGGCGGCACGGGCAGGCAAAATCACGTACATGTACGTGATTTGCCTCTCGCGGGTGGGGGGTCCGATCGGACCCCCCCCCGGTGCCCGAAGCGGTCCCGTTCTGTTCCCCGGCGATCCGAGATGAGGGGGAGGCCATCCGTTCGTGGCCCCCCCCTCGCGATCGCCGCCGGCCAATGGGAACACTCCTTTGCTGCTGTATGCTAAACAGCAGCAAAGGAAATGATGTCATCTCCCCTCGGCTCGGTATTTTCCGTTCCAGCGCCGAGGGGAGAAGACATCAATGTGAGTGCACAACACACTACACACACAGTAGAACATGCCAGGCATACAAAACACCCCGATCCCCCCCCCGATCGCCCCCCGATCCCCCCCCAATCACCCCCCCCCCCCTGTCACAAACTGACACCAGCAGGTTTTTTTTTTTTTTTTTTTTTTTTTTTTCTGATTACTGCATAGTGTCAGTTTGTGACAGTTACAGTGTTGGGACAGTGAGTATTACCCCCCTTTAGGTCTAGGGTACCCCCCTAACCCCCCCTAATAAAGTTTTAACCCCTTGATCACCCCCTGTCACCAGTGTTGCTAAGCGATCATTTTTCTGATCGCTGTATTAGTGTCGCTGGTGACGCTAGTTAGTGAGGTAAATATTTAGGTTCGCCGTCAGCGTTTTATAGTGACAGGGACCCCCATATACTACCTAATAAATGTTTTAACCCCTTGATTGCCCCCTAGTTAACCCTTTCACCACTGATCACCGTATAACCGTTACGGGTGACGCAGGTTAGTTCGTTTATTTTTTATAGTGTCAGGGCACCCGCCGTTTATTACCTAATAAAGGTTTAGCCCCCTGATCGCCCGGCGGTGATATGCGTCGCCCCAGGCAGCGTCAGATTAGCGCCAGTACCGCTAACACCCACGCACGCAGCATGCGCCTCCCTTAGTGGTATAGTATCTGAACGGATCAATATCTGATCTGATCAGATCTATACTAGCGTCCCCAGCAGTTTAGGGTTCCCAAAAACACAGTGTTAGCGGGATCAGCCCAGATACCTGCTAGCACCTGCGTTTTGCCCCTCCGCCCAGCCCACCCAAGTGCAGTATCGATCGATCACTGTCACTTACAAAACACTAAACGCATAACTGCAGCGTTCACAGAGTCAGGCCTGATCCCTGCGATCGCTAACAGTTTTTTTTGTAGTATTTTGGTGAACTGGCAAGCAAGCACCAGGCAGCGTCAGGTTAGCGCCAGTACCGCTAACACCCACGCACGCACCGTACACCTCCCTTAGTGGTATAGTATCTGATCGGATCAATATCTGATCCGATCAGATCTATACTAGCGTCCCCAGCAGTTTAGGGTTCCCAAAAACGCAGTGTTAGTGGGATCAGCCCAGATACCTGCTAGCACCTGCGTTGTGCCCCTCCGCCCGGCCCAGCCCAGCCCACCCAAGTGCAGTATCGATCGATCACTGACACTTACAAGGCACTAAACGCATAACTGCAGCGTTCGCAGAGTCAGGCCTGATCCCTGCGATCGCTAACAGTTTTTTTGGTAGCATTTTGGTGAACTAGCAAGCACCGGCCCCAGGCAGCGTCAGGTTAGCGCCAGTACCACTAACACCCACGCACGCAGCATACGCCTCCTTTAGTGGTATAGTATCTGAACGGATCAATATCTGATCCGATCAGATCAGATCTATACTAGCGTCCCCAGCAGTTTAGGGTTCCCAAAAACGCAGTGTTAGCGGGATCAGCCCAGATACCTGCTAGCACCTGCGTTTTGCCCCTCCGCCCGGCCCAGTCCAGCCCACCCAAGTGCAGTATCAATCGATCACTGTCACTTACAAAACACTAAACGCATAACTGCAGCGTTCGCAGAGTCAGGCCTGATCCCTGCGATCGCTAACAGTTTTTTTGGAAGCTTTTTATTGAACTGGCAAGCACCAGCGGCCTAGTACACCCCGATCGTAGTCAAACCAGCACTGCAGTAACACTTGGTGACGTGGCGAGTCCCATAAGTGCAGTTCAAGCTGGTGAGGTGACAAGCACAAGTAGTGTCCCGCTGCCACCAAAAAGACAAACACAGGCCCGTCGTGCCCATAATGCCCTTCCTGCTGCATTCGCCAATCCTAATTGGGAACCCACCACTTCTGCAGCGCCCGTACTTCCCCCATTCACATCCCCCAACGAAATGCAGTCGGCTGCATGAGAGGCATTTTTATGTGCTCCCGAGTACCCCTACCCAACGAACCCCCCCCAAAAAGATGTTGTGTCTGCAGCAAACGCGGATATAGGCGTGACACCCGCTATTATTGTCCCTCCTGTCCTGACAATCCTGGTCTTTGCATTGGTGAATGTTTTGAACGCTACCATACACTAGTTGAGTATTAGCGTAGGGTACAGCATTGCACAGACTAGGCACACTTTCACAGGGTCTCCCAAGATGCCATCGCATTTTGAGAGACCCGAACCTGGAACCGGTTACAGTTATAAAAGTTAGTTACAAAAAAAGTGTAAAAAAAAAAAAAATATATATAAAATAAAAAAAAATAGTTGTCGTTTTATTGTTCTCTCTCTCTATTCTCTCTATTGTTCTGCTCTTTTTTTACTGTATTCTATTCTGCAGTGTTTTATTGTTATTGTTATTGTTATTATGTTTTATCATGTTTGTTTTTCAGGTATGTAATTATTTATACTTTATTGTTTACTGTGCTTTATTGTTAACCATTTTTTTGTCTTCAGGTACGCCATTCACAACTTTGAGTGGTTATACCAGAATGATGCCTGCAGGTTTAGGTATCATCTTGGTATCATTCTTTTCAGCCAGCGGTCGGCTTTCATGTAAAAGCAATCCTAGCGGCTAATTAGCCTCTAGACTGCCTTTACAAGCCGTGGGAGGGAATGCCCCCCCCCCCCCCCCACCGTCTTCCGTGTTTTTCTCTGGCTCTCCTGTCTCAACAGGGAACCTGAGAATGCAGCCGGTGATTCAGCCAGCTGACCATAGAGCTGATCAGAGACAAGAGTGGCTCCAAACATCTCTATGGCCTAAGAAACCGGAAGCTACGAGCATTTTATGACTTAGATTTCGCCGGATGTAAATAGCGCCATTGGGAAATTGGGGAAGCATTTTATCACACCGATCTTGGTGTGGTCAGATGCTTTGAGGGCAGAGGAGAGATCTAGGGTCTAATAGACCCCAATTTTTTCAAAAAAGAGTACCTGTCACTACCTATTGCTATCATAGGGGATATTTACATTCCCCGAGATAACAATAAAAATGATTTAAAAAAAAAAAAAAATGAAAGGAACAGTTTAAAAATAAGATAAAAAAGCAAAAAAATAATAAAGAAAAAAAAAAAAAAAAAAAAAAGCACCCCTGTCGCCCCCTGCTCTTGCGCTAAGGCGAACGCAAGCGGCGGTCTGTCGTCAAACGTAAACAGCAATTGCACCATGCATGTGAGGTATCGCCGCGAAGGTCAGATCGAGGGCAGTAATTTTTGCAGTAGACCTCCTCTGTAGATCTAAAGTGGTAACCTGTAAAGGCTTTTAAAGGCTTTTAAAAATGTATTTATTTTGTTGCCACTGCACGTTTGTGCGCAATTGTAAAGCATGTCATGTTTGGTATCCATGTACTCGGTCTAAGATCATCTTTTTTATTTCATCAAACATTTGGGCAATATAGTGTGTTTTAGTGCATTAAAATTTAAAAAAGTGTGTTTTTTCCCCAAAAAATGCGTTTGAAAAATCGCTGCGCAAATACTGTGTGAAAAAAAAAAATGAAACACCCACCATTTTAATCTGTAGGGCATTTGCTTTAAAAAAATATATAATGTTTGGGGGTTCAAAGTAATTTTCTTGCAAAAAAAAAAAAACTTTTTCATGTAAAAAATAAGTGTCAGAAAGGGCTTTGTCTTCAAGTGGTTAGAAGAGTGGGTGATGTGTGACATAAGCTTCTAAATGTTGTGCATAAAATGCCAGGACAGTTCAAAACCCCCCCAAATGACCCCATTTTGGAAAGTAGACACCCCAAGCTATTTGCTGAGAGGCATGTCGAGTCCATGGAATATTTTATATTGCGACACAAGTTGCGGGAAAGAGACAAATTTTTTTTTTTTTTTTTTTTTTTTTGCACAAAGTTGTCACTAAATGATATATTGCTCAAACATGCCATGGGAATATGTGAAATTACACCCCAAAATACATTCTGCTGCTTCTCCTGAGTACGGGGATACCATATGTGTGAGACTTTTTGGGAGCCTAGCCGTGTACGGGACCCCGAAAACCAAGCACCGCCTTCAGGCTTTCTAAGGGGCGTGAATTTTTGATTTCACTCTTCACTGCCTATCACAGTTTCGGAGGCCATGGAATGCCCAGGTGGCACAAAACCCCCCCAAATGACCCCATTTTGGAAAGTAGACACCCCAAGCTATTTGCTGAGAGGTATAGTGAGTATTTTGCAGACCTCACTTTTTGTCACAAAGTTTTGAAATTTGAAAAAAGAAAAAAAAAAAAAGTTTTTTCTTGTCTTTCTTCATTTTCAAAAACAAATGAGAGCTGCAAAATACTCACCATGCCTCTCAGCAAATAGCTTGGGGTGTCTACTTTCCAAAATGGGGTCATTTGGGGGGGGTTTGTGCCACCTGGGCATTCCATGGCCTCCGAAACGGTGTTAGGCAGTGAAGAGTAAAATCAAAAATTCACGCCCTTAAAAACGCTGAAGGCGGTGATTGGTTTTCGGGGCCCCGTACGCGGCTAGGCTCCCAAAAAGTCCCACACATGTGGTATCCCCATACTCAGGAGAAGCAGCTAAATGTATTTTGGGGTGCAATTCCACATAGGCCCATGGCCTGTGTGAGCAATATATCATTTAGTGACAACTTTGTGCAAAAAAAAAAAAAAAAAAAAAAAAAGTGTCACTTTCCCGCAACTTGTGTCAAAATATAAAATATTCCATGGACTCAATATGCCTCTCAGCAAATAGCTTGGGGTGTCTACTTTCCAAAATGGGGTCATTTGGGGGGGGGTTGTGCCACCTGGGCATTCCATGGCCTCCGAAACTGTGATAGGCAGTGAAGAGTGAAATCAAAAAGTTACACCCTTAGAAATCCTGAAGGCGGTGATTGGTTTTCGGGGTCCCATACGCGGCTAGGCTCCCAAAAAGTCCCACACATGTGGTATCCCCGTACTCAGGAGAAGTAGCTGAATATATTTTGGGGTGCAATTCCACATAGGCCCATGGCCTGTGTGAGCAATATATCATTTAGTGACAACTTTTTGTAAATATTTTTTTTTTTTTTTTTTTTTGTCATTATTCAATCACTTGGGACAAAAAAAATAAATATTCAATGGGTTCAACATGCCTATCAGCAATTTCCTTGGGGTGTCTACTTTCCAAAATGGGGTCATTTGGGGGGGTTTTGTACTGCCCTGCCATTTTAGCACCTCAAGAAATGACATAGGCAGTCATAAACTAAAAGCTGTGTAAATTCCAGAAAATGTACCCTAGTTTGTAGACGCTATAACTTTTGCGCAAACCAATAAATATACGCTTATTGACATTTTTTTTACCAAAGACATGTGGCCGAATACATTTTGGCCTAAATGTATGACTAAAATTGAGTTTATTGGATTTTTTTTATAACAAAAAGTAGAAAATATCATTTTTTTTCAAAATTTTCGGTCTTTTTCCGTTTATAGCGCAAAAAATAAAAACTGCAGAAGTGATCAAATACCATCAAAAGAAAGCTCTATTTGTGGGAAGAAAAGGACGCAAATTTCGTTTGGGTACAGCATTGCATAACCGCGCAATTAGCAGTTAAAGCGACGCAGTGCCAAATTGGAAAAAGACCTCTGGTCCTTAGGCAGCATAATGGTCCGGGGCTCAAGTGGTTAATTAGGTTAGCTTTGAGTCATCCCTGCTGTATAAAGGTCTGTGAGATCTCAAAATAAAGGTAGTTCTGATGTACTCCAAGACTGGTGTTGTCTAGTTCTTGGGGTTCCTATAGCCAGATCCATTGGACTCGTGTTCCAGAACTTAGGAAGCGGTATATGACGGAAGCACTCAAGCGGAGTGTGGGGCGTTCCGTGACATTGGTGGCAAGCAGCGGGAAAGCTTCCTGAAGTCTGAAGTCTGGGACATCCAAACCTCCAACTGCATCCAAGATCAGCATAGCAGACTTCAGTCACCCCAGCGGAGATATGGACCTGGCATCAGAATTCCCGGGGCTGCTGCGGATCATCCTTTCAACGTACACCAGGACTGTGTCTGAGGATGAATACCTGGAGCTCAGGCAGCTGATTCGGGTGGAGCTCTGGATTGCAGCCCTCCGTCTCGCTGGTATAAAACAGGGCAAGTGCTTTCCAACCCAAGAGCAACGGGCCAGTGACCAACGGGCATTGCGGATGGCATTCCTGGGAGAGCAGCCCCAGGAGCAATGGGTGACTGAGTTGGACAGGTTGGTCCAGCAGGAGATAGAGCTGGACAATCGATATCGGGCTCTGCAATGGCACGCAGAGGAGGGATATTTAGGGGAGACAACAGAATGCTCTCCGGAGGGATATGACTTTGGCGGCCCTGGATTGCTGTGGGAGAACCTTACAGATCTTTTTATGTTTGGCGATGAAGGGGAACCTGACCTTGAGGACATGAGAGACTATAGAGAGTCTATGCTCGGTCTTGCAGGGGTCTCAGAGCTCAAACCTGATCTGGACCATTTGCTAAGGAAGGAACAGCATCTGGAAAGGGCATACAGGAAACTGCTAGAACAAGTTCAGCAGCATGCCAGAGAATCGGCAGTGGAAAATCCGGAGATTGCCGTCCCCAAACCTGAAGTGCTGACAACAGGGCAGAGCTCTGCTAACCTCTGTCCAGAAATGATAACATCTTCTGGGTTCCATGGACAGGAGATGGTGAACCCCTATTCCCCGACATCAGTTGCAGAGACATGGGATTTGATAGACTTTTCTGCTGAGGAAGAACAACCTGATGAGCCTCCAGCAGAAGAGCTGCTATCAGGGCCAAAGTTCACTGTGTTCTGCCCAGCACCAACAGTGGCTTCGGCTTTCCTGAGAGAAGAGGTAGTCGGCCTTTCTCCCACAACACTGACAGGGACATGTGATTTTCTGCCAGCAGCATCTATGGAGTTAAAACAAACTTCTCCAGCTGAAGATCTGGTAACTGAACAGAGGGTCCAAGACCTCTGTCCCACACTTTTACCACTTCCAGAGACTGGGGATTTAATAGACATTTCTGTAGAGGAGGAACCACCTAGCAAACCCCCAGCAGAAGTGCTGGCAACCGGACAGAGGGTCCAAGACCTCTGCCCCACACCTGCAGCAATTGTGGAGGCTCAGGGTGAGAAGATGGCAATCACTTCCCAGCAGCAGATACAGGGGGAGAAGGGAGAGGAGGTGTGTGTTGTCCCTCCCCAACAGTTGGCCAGGGTGGAGGAAGTGGGCTTTCCTCCCCAGCAAAGATCCGTGTACCTGGGAGACAGTACCATCGACATGTCGTCCCAGCAGCCAGATGAGGGAATGGAAAAGGAAGCAGCCGGCTCACCTCCCCAATGGCAGCTACACAGTTTGGGAGTGGAGGAAGCCAGCTGCCTGCCCCAACAGTTAGCCGGAGCAGAGGATGCGGAGTCCCCAGCAGAAGTGCTGGCAACAGGGCAGAGTGCTACCAACCTCTGCCCAGCACCGGCAACAACTACAGAGTTCCAGGGAGGCGGGGCAGTCGGCCTCCCTCTCCAACAGTTAGCCGGAACAGATGGTGTGGGGTTTCCAGCAGAAGGGCTGGCAACAGGGCCGAGGACTGCTGGACTCTGCCCTCAACTAACAGAGGATGGATTTCCTGTGAAGGTGGATGGGACTTCAGTCTCCACCTGTATACCCCAGGGATGCTGGGCAGTGGGCCCAGATCCCCAACAGCATGACAGAGTGAGCCCAGTCACCCTGTCTTCTCTCCAGCGGCAGAAAGGATTCCAGGGAGAAGGGCCAGTCCGGGCCTCTCCCCAGCGGCAGATATGTTCTCTGAGAGAGGCAGAGGATGGCTGGGTGAGTAATGCACTGTTTGGGATGATTTGTTTGGGGTACTGTGTGGGTACAGGCAGTAGAGGACTGGAGCTGTGGACTAACTTCGGAGTCAACTCGTCTGGGGTCTCCTCCTGTGTTAGTCTCCTGCCGAAAGGGGAGAAATGTCACGGGCATGGCCAGAGCGGAGGCTGTTGGAGAGGACTGTGTGCAAGCCTGTTGCCCACCGATTATGGGCCCTAGCATTTGAGGTGAATGAGAAATCCAGTCTGAACTGTATTAATCGGACTCAGTCATGTATATATTGTATGGGGACTCCTTACTGTATATTTGTGTCCCTGAAGAGGGAGGGGGGATTCCTCCAGCAGCCCCCTGCTGATAAGACTGATTCATTCTGCTGGGACACATCCTGTGAGGAGATGCTGGTGTTATCAACATGTGTTTATGTTAATTGAGAGAGCTGATCACATTAGCCACCAGCCCTGGCTAATAGACGAATGGTCTAGGCTGAGGAGGGGGGAGATTGTTGTTTGTATTGTTAATTGTATTAATGTGTGAAGCTCGGTGCCCACAAGACTGTCATCTGGTCTGGGTACATTTTGTAGTAAATTAGGTCATGTTAATTAGGTTAGCTTTGAGTCATCCCTGCTGTATAAAGGTCTGTGAGATCTCAAAATAAAGGTAGTTCTGATGTACTCCAAGACTGGTGTTGTCTAGTTCTTGGGGTTCCTATAGCCAGATCCATTGGACTCGTGTTCCAGAACTTAGGAAGCGGTATATGACGGAAGCACTCAAGCGGAGTGTGGGGCGTTCCGTGACATAGGCCCACACCAAATAACTTTTTGAATAATGCGCAGAGACTGCAGCGCCCTGCACATGCGGAGCTTTGGGGTGTGATACAGTCAGTGTGCTGCCCTTAGGCTGGCCCCTGGAGGGCATCCTGCCTCGTTGGTGATGTGCCGCCTCCTCCTCCTCCCCTCTCCTATCAGGCACCCACGTTGAGTCAGTGACCTCATCATCCCCTCCCTCCTCATCACTGGAGCAAATCTGGCAGTATGCTGCAGCAGGGGGAGCATGACTGCCAGATTGCTGTCCTTCTTGGGCACCCCTCTGTCCGTGCTCACGTTACTGTCTTCATCTAGCTCAGTATCATCATCAGAGCCTTCCAAACGCTGGGCATCCTCCTGGAACATGTACCCAACTATGTGGTCAAACAGTTCGAGGGACTCCTCAGGAGGACATGGTGGGGCTAGGGAAGGAGTCACTGATGACATTGAGCCGAGGGAAGAGGCCGCTGCTTTGCCAGACAAAGTACCCTGAGCATGGGTGAGAGAGGATGAGGAGGATGAGGACGGCTTGGTCATCCACTCGACCAAGTCTTCCGCATGTTGTGGCTCAACACGGCCAGCTGCCGAAAAAAAGGCCAAGCGTGTCCCACGGCCACGTGCTGATGAGGATGCACCGTCTCCACGGCCAGCACTGTTGCCTCTAGACACAGAGCCTGCTTGCCCTCTTTTATTGGCTTGTGACTGTCTGCCTCTGCTTGTTGGCCTTCCAGACATACTAATGGCCTGTAGCTGCACTAAGCTGGGATATATATATATATATATATATATATATATATATATATATACTGATACTGCAGCTAGCAAAATCAATTGCCTGCCTGTAGTATGAGAACACCACCAACCTTCTACAGGTAGCTTTAGCTGAACACTGTGCAGAGCTTGCAAAAAACTAACTTGTAGCTTATTTAGCTGCCTGTGGTAGTGATAGGATCAGGAAAACACCACCAACCTTCTACAGGTAGCTTTAGGTGAACACTGTGCAGAGCTCGCCAAAAAATAACTTGTAGCTTATTTAGCTGCCTGTGGTAGTGATAGGATCAGGAAAATACCACCAACCTTCTACAGGTAGCTTTAGGTGAACACTGTGCAGAGCTCGCACTACACTAACTTGTAGCTTATTTAGCTGCCTGCGATAGTGAGAGGATCAAGAAAACACCACCAACCTTCTACAGGTAGCTTTAGCTGAACACTGTGCAGAGCTCGCAAAAAAATAACTAGTAGGTTTAGCTGAACACTGTGAGGAGGACGCACTACACTAACTTGTAGCTTTAGCTGAACACTGTGCAGAGGTCTCACTACACTAACTTGTAGCTTTAGCTGAACACTGTGCAGAGGTCGCACTACACTAACTTGTAGTTTTAGCTGAACACTGTGAGCAGGACGCACTACACTAACTTGTAGCTTTAGCTGAACACCATGCCGAGGTCTCACTACACTAACTTGTAGCTTTAGCTGAACACTGTGCAGAGGTCTCACTACACTAACTTGTAGTTTTAGCTGAACACTGTGAGCAGGACGCACTACACTAACTTGTAGCTTTAGCTGAGCACTGTGCAGAGGTCTCACTACACTAACTTGTAGTTTTAGCTGAACACTGTGAGGAGGACGCACTACACTAACTTGTAGCTTTAGCTGAACACTGTGCAGAGGTCTCACTACACTAACTTGTAGCTTTAACTGAACACTGTGAGGAGGATGCACTACACTAACTGTAAATATTCTAGCTGCCTGACTGTGGTACTAATAGAATCAAAAGAACACCAGCAATTTTCTTCAGGTAGCTGTAAATACTGTAACAAGACAAGCCTGCCTGTCAGTAGGAAGATAACAGGAACGGATCTAGCTAAACTGAATACAGTGTATATATATATATATGCAACACCTGGGATGCATATATATACACAATACACTATAAGTGCAGCTAACTCACTGACTGTCCTGCCTAATCTAGCTAACTCAAATGAAATTACACTGTCTCTCTCTCTCTATCTAAGCACGCCGGAACACACTACACAGGACTGCTGTGCAGGCGGCCTTATATAGTGTGGGGCGTGTTCTAAATCCCCTGAGCCATAATTGGCCAAAGCCACCCTGGCTTTGGCCAATTACAGCTCTCTCTACTGACGGCGCTGTGATTGGCCAAGCATGTGGGTCATAGTGCATGCTTGGCCAATCATCAGTCAGCAATGCACTGCGATGCCACAGTGAATTATGGCCCGTGACGCGCCACATGAATTTGGCGCGAACGGCCCATAACGTTCGCAATTCGGCGAATGATCGAACAGCTGATGTTTGAGTCGAACATGGGTTCGACTCAAACGCGAAGCTCTTCCCTAATTCTGGTATAACCACTCAAAGCCCAGCAACATACCAGGACGTTGCGGGTCCTTGTTTGGGCATATATTGTAATGTTCTTTTTTTTCATGCAACCTGTGGGCTGAACAAAAAAAAGATTGATAGGTGGGTATCCCCACCATTAGAATACCACCCTGAATCCACCCACTTATGATGGGCATACATGCACCAGTTTTTTTTTTTAACTGTGGTGGTGAAATCACCTCCTTGTCAGAAACCATGAAATCAGGGATCAAAGTAGTGGATCAGCAAGCAGGACCTGTAGCCTGAAGGGATGTCAGCAAAGCCAGTCTTTAAACAGGAACGCAGGAGATAATTTCTTGCAATGTGTCCAAGGCGAAGGCAGAGCTCCTCTGGACTGGACGGCTTAAGTAGGCAGGACTGACAAGCAGGTTCAACACCAGGTGGGTAACTGTGAAGAGAGATGGGAGCTAGCAATTAGCCAACAGATAAGCGTCTAGCTCAGAGGAGGGGCTGAGCCCAGCCCTGACACTCCTACAGCGCTGGAGTCACTGATTTACACATCAAGAGAGCAAGCACTATTGCTGTCAATATAAGTAAATCAGTGCTGCAGTTAAATGGCGTACCTGAAAAGCAAACAATGGTAACAATAAAACATTAACTCAATAAAACAACAACAATCTATGCCAAAAAAAGAGTAAAAAATATATGCCAAAGTATTGGGGTAATCCGCCCCTAATGTTAGGGGCAAATTGCCCCTCCACCCAACCCCAATGCTTCGGCATATATGCTCATTATTTTTTTTTAACTGTAGTGGTAAAATCACCTCCTACAGTGGTGGAGTCGATGAATTATGTATTGTGAGAGCAAATACTGTTGCTGTCAAGATAAATAAATCAGTGCTGCAGCTGAATGGCGTACCTGAAAATAAAATAATGGTTAACAATAAAACACAGTAAACAGTAAAGTATAAAAGAATTACTTACCTGAAAAGCAAACATGATAAAACATAGTAACAATAAAACATTGCAGTCAAAAAATACAGTAAAACAGAGCAGAACAATAGAGAGAGAACAATAGAGAGAGTAGAGAAAGAATAAAACAACAAATATTTTGGCTTTTTTATTTGTTTTGGGGGGGTTTAATTTTTTTTATATACTTTTATTTGTAACTGTAACTGTAATGCCGTGTACACACGATCGGAATTTCGGTCCGCAAAAGACCGATGAGAGTTTTTCGTCTGAAAATGTGATCATGTGTATACTCCATCGGTCTTTTGCTGGCAAAATTCCAGCCAGCAAAAGATTGAGAGCATGCTCTCAATTTTTCGGTCGGGAAAAGTTCCTATCCAAAAATGCGATCATCTGTGGCAATTCCGACGTGCAAAATCCCTACGCATGCTCGGAAACAATTTGATGCATGCTCGGAAGCATTGAACTTCATTTTCTCGGCTCGTCGTAGTGTTGTACGTCACTGCATTCTTGATGGTCGTGATTTCAGCAAACTTTTGCGTGACCGTGTGTATGCAAGGCAAACTTGAGTGGAATCCCGTCGGAAAAGCCAGCATATCTTTTTCCGACAAGAAATCTGCTCGTGTGTACGTGGCATAACTGTTCCAGGTTTGGGTCTCTAAAAATGCAATGGCATCTTTGGAGACCCTGTGAAAGTGTTTTCTAGTCTGTGCAGTGCTGTACCCTACGCTAATACTCCACTATTGTGTGGTAACGTTCAAAACATTCAATGATGCAGAGACCAGGTTGGACAGGAAAGGAGGGAGAACAATAGTGGGTGTCATGTCTAAATTCACGCTTGCCACAGACACGTTATCTTCTTTGGGGTGATCGATTGGTAGGGGTACCTGGGAAGATATACAGAAAATGCCTCCCATGCAGCCAGTTCATTGCATTTGCGTTGGGAAGGAGTGCCACAGCACTAAAAGATAATGTAAAAGAAGGCAAGAAGCGCCAATCTAAGTGCAGTATCATAAAGACTTTAATTTAAAATATATAAAAACAACAGCCAAATGGCTACTCACAAGGACAGGATAAATACAGGCAAGGACATATAATGGGTCCAGGGACGTCCTCCTCAGATGTTATAAAGGTGCATAGTGCAGGTTCCGGTGGAGAAGCTGTCAGCGCTGTGGTATGCAGGTGATCTGTGAGGTCTCTGCTATGGGTGCTGGACTGCAAGGAAGATGGAGGGGTCCGGGTGTCTGCAAAGAGAGCCGGCATCTAATCTCCTGTCATAGGTGATCATTCACTTCCTGTCTCATCTGCAGTTGATCACATAAACCAGTCTTCACTCCATTCCTCTGAACTTCGTCCCCTTTTTCCTCCCATTTTACCTTCTTCTCTCAAACCTTCCGCCACCATTTATGCTGAACATGTTTTTACTAATCCTGATCAATCCTCCACTGATTCTATTTGCTCATCTACCACCAACAAAAACCCCATAAAAGATACTAGGGGGAGTGAGCATCTCTCCCTCGACATATCCACTTCGCCTTTTTTAGTCCAGACCCCCTCATCCAGCCTAACTCCATCCCAATCAAAAAGAAAAAACGTAGAAGAGGCAGGCGAGGGGGACACCGTAAATCCAGAACAATTCCGCCCACAAAAAGTGCGGAAACTATAAAAATCTTTAATTTATCCTCTTACACACTTAATGAACATGAAACCTCTTTGTTATCCCGAGGCCTCAATTTTGTCCCTACTACTCTCCCCAATCCATTTACCTTATTTAAGGACTTAAATAAATTCATTCGTGACCTCACACTCAATAGACATTTCAATATTAAAGATAAAAAAAACCCCGCCACAGCTATCTCTATGCTGGATGACCTGCATCTTCCGCTGGACAATTCAGCGGACCAACAAGCTATTCTAGATTTATGCGAACTTTGGAATATTAATGAGGATGATGACCTGATAGCATGGTCCCAATATTCCCAGCCCACCTTACCAACACAAAACACTTCCTTCAGACCAAAATCCATATTCAACCCTACCCAGTCTAAAGGCCCTTTCCTAACAACCTTTTATCAAGTCGTTTACAAGGACCTCTTAGGTCTCTGTTCTTCTGAATCTTCCAAAAATCCATATTCCACTCGTAATCTCAATCCTCAGGAACTCACAGCATTAAAATCCCTCAGTACTAATATGGATATCATTATCAAATCCGCCGATAAAGGGGGAGGGATCGTGCTACAGAATAGATCCGATTACCTCCAGGAGACTTACCGTCTCTTATCTGATACCTAAACTTACGAGAAATTGAAAACAGACCCACTAGCCAAATTCATTGAGGAGTCCAAGGTTCTAGTCACACTAGCATTAGGACAGGGTATTCTGACCAAATTAGAAGCAGCATTTTTTTCTAAAACCCTTTTTTCAGGTCCCCTACCTTTATCATTTGCCCAAGATACACAAAGATCCCAATAAACCACCCGGTCGCCCCATAGTAGCATCCATGAACAGCATCACCACCAGCTACTCACTATACATTGATCAGTTTTTACAGCCATTGGCCCAGTCCCTCCCTTCTTATATCAAAGATGGTACCCATCTGATAGATCTTTTACATCTCTATAGATGGGAGTCTTCTTACTTGTGGGTCTCCTTGGATGTTTGTTCACTTTATACCTCCATACCTCACCAAATAGGGCTTCAAGCCATTTCACACTATCTTCACTCTAATCCCCTTCTGAACCCATCCCAGATTGAATTTATTATTTCTGCCACTAAGTTCTGTTTAGAACACAATTATTTTACTTTTGACGGGCAATTCTATCTACCGAAACAGGGGACAGCCATGGGCGCGAACTTCGCGCCTAGCTATGCAAACCTGACTATGGGACTGTGGGAGACCAGGTACATTTGGGAGAACAACCCCTTCTCTGCACACCTGGTCTTCTACGGTCGCTATATAGATGACATCATCATCATCTGGGACGGTTCTCCTAGTTCCGTGCAAGACTTCATCACCCACTGTAATAACAATTCTTTTGGTCTATCATTTACATCGACTATGAATCCCGAATCGATCTGCTTCTTAGATTTAGAACTATTCCATATTAATGACCAGATTGCCACCAAAAACTATACTAAACCAGCAGCTGGTAATTCTTTCTAGCATTTTTCCAGTTGTCACCATCCTAGGTGGGTGAAAAACATACCCAAAAGCCATTTCCATCGGCTCAGGAGGAATTGCACTAGATTAGAAGATTACAACTCCCAATGCACCACTCTTTCCAAAAAGTTCATAGACAAAGGTTATCCCTCCAGTACCATTAATGAAGCCGCCTCTTTCTATCTGACAGACACCCTACCTAATCCCAAGACTCAGAGAACAGAACCTACCACCAGATTCATTACTCAGTTCCATGCTAGTCACAAAAGAATGGAACGGATCATAAAAAAACATTGGCCGATTTTAGCTCAAGACCCCCATTTAGCACCTTCCTTACCCACTGTCCCTCAGTTTGCTTACCGGAGGGCCCCCAATGTGAAGACTAAGATTGCTCCTAGTAAAATCCCAGTTCAGAAAAAATCTTCCATATCCAAACAACTTACCCTCATTCCACTAGTAGGTATGTACCGGTGCAAGAAAGCATTATGCCTCACTTGTTCCCATGTCACACATGGCAAAAAAACTTTCAACACCAATGGGAATCAATACACCCTAAAGTAATTTTTCAATTGTTCCACTACCTATGTCGTATATTGTATTTTCTGCCCCTGTGGGCTGTTGTATGTAGGCAGAACCATCAGGACCCTGCGTGTCAGGTTTGGGGAACACAGAGGAGCAGTACAGGCGAACAATCCTTTATATAGTACTGCTTTGCATTTCACTACTCATCACCATCAAAATATTGCAGATTTAACCACTTGCCGACCGCCTAACGTATATATACGTCGGCAGAATGGCACGGGCAGGCAGAATCACGTACCTGTACGTGATCTGCCTCCCGCAGGTGGGGGGTCCGATCGGACCCCCCCCCGGTGCCAGCGGCGGTCGGCATTTGACTGGGAGCGTCGGGAGGCGAGGGGGAGACCATCCGATCGTGGCCCCCCCCTCGCGATCGCTCCCAGCCAATCGGAATCCTCCCCTGCCTGTGTGTAGTTTCACACAGGCAGAGGATGTGATGTCATCTCTCCTCGGCTCGGCAGTTTCCGTCCAGCGCCGAGGAGAGAAGACATGTAAGTGCACAACACACACAAACACACACAGTAGAACATGCCAGGCATACTTTACACCCCCGATCCCCCCCGGATCGCCCCCCGATCCCCCCCAATCACCCCCCCCCGTCACAAACTGACAGCAAGCAGTATTTTTTTTTTTTTTTTTCTGATTACTGCATGGTGTCAGTTTGTGACAGTTACAGTGTTAGGGCAGTGAATATTACCCCCCTTTAGGTCTAGGATACCCCCCTAACCCCCCCTAATAAAGTTTTAACCCCTTGATCACCCCCTGTCACCAGTGTCACTAAGCGATCATTTTTCTGATCGCTGTATTAGTGTCGCTGGTGACGCTAGTTAGGAACGTAAATATTTAGGTTCGCTGTCAGCGTTTTATAGTGACAGGGACCCCCATATACTACCTAATAAATGTTTTAACCCCTTGATTGCCCCCTAGTTAACCCTTTCACCACTGATCACCGTATAACCGTTACGGGTGACGCTGGTTAGTTCGTTTATTTTTTATAGTGTCAGGGGACCCGCCGTTTATTACCTAATAAAGGTTTAGCCCCCTGATCGCCCGGCGGTGATATACGTCGCCCCAGGCAGCGTCAGATTAGCGCCAGTACCGCTAACACCCACGCACGCAGCATACGCCTCCCTTAGTGGTATAGTATCTGTACGGATCAATATCTGATCCGATCAGATCTATACTAGTGTCCCCAGCAGTTTAGGGTTCCCAAAAACGCAGTGTTAGCGGGATCAGCCCAGATACCCACTAGCACCTGCGTTCTTCCCCTCCGCCCGGCCCAGCCCAAGTGCAGTATCGATCGATCACTGTCACTTACAAAACACTAAACGCATAACTGCAGCGTTCGCAGAGTCAGGCCTGATCCCTGCGATCGCTAACAGTTTTCTTGGTAGCGTTTTGGTGAACTGGCAAGCACCAGCCCCAGGCAGCGTCAGGTTAGCGCCAGTACCGCTAACACCCACGCACGCACCGTACACCTCCCTTAGTGGTATAGTATCTGAACGCATCAATATCTGATCCGATCAGATCTATACTAGCGTCCCCAGCAGTTTAGGGTTCCCACAAACGCAGTGTTAGCGGGATCAGCCCAGATACCTGCTAGCACCTGCGTTTTGCCCCTCCGCCCGGCCCAGCCCACCCAAGTGCAGTATCGATCGATCACTGACACTTACAAAACACTAAACGCATAACTGCAGCATTCGCAGAGTCAGGCCTGATCCCTGCGATCGCTAACAGTTTTTTTGGTAGCGTTTTGGTGAACTGGCAAGCACCAGCCCCAGGCAGCATCAGGTTAGCGCCAGTACCACTAACACCCACGCACGCACCGTACACCTCCCTTAGTGGTATAGTATCTGATCGGATCAATATCTGATCTGATCAGATCTATACTAGCGTCCCCAGCAGTTTAGGGTTCCCACAAACGCAGTGTTAGTGGGATCAGCCCAGATACCTGCTAGCACCTGCGTTTTGCCCCTCCGCCCGGCCCAGCCCAGCCCAGCCCACCCAAGTGCAGTATCGATCGATCACTGTCACTTACAAAACACTAAACGCATAACTGCAGCGTTCGCAGAGTCAGGCCTGATCCCTGCGATCGCTAACAGTTTTTTTGGTAGCGTTTTGGTGAACTGGCAAGCACCAGCAGCCTAGTACACCCCGGTCGTAGTCAAACCAGCACTGCAGTAACACTTGGTGACATGGCGAGTCCCATAAATGCAGTTCAAGCTGGTGAGGTGGCAAGCACAAGTAGTGTCCCGCTGCCACCAAAAAGACAAACACAGGCCCGTCGTGCCCATAGTGCCCTTCCTGCTGCATTCGCCAATCCTAATTGGGAACCCACCACTTCTGCAGCGCCCGTACTTCCCCCATTCACATCCCCAACCAAATGCAGTCGGCTGCATGAGAGGCATTTTCTTTATGTCCTCCCGAGTACCCCTACCCAACGAACCCCCCCAAAAAAGATGTCGTGTCTGCAGCAAGCGCGGATATAGGCGTGACACCCTCTATTATTGTCCCTCCTGTCCTGACAATCCTGGTCTTTGCATTGGTGAATGTTTTGAACGCTACCATTCACTAGTTGTGTATTAGCGTAGGGTACAGCACTGCACAGACTAGGCACACTTTCACAGGGTCTCCCAAGATGCCATCGCATTTTGAGAGACCCGAACCTGGAACCGGTTACAGTTATAAAAGTTAGTTACAAAAAAAAGTGTAAAAAAAAAAAAAAAACACAAACAAAAATATAAAATAAAAAAAAAATAGTTGTTGTTTTATTGTTCTCTCTCTCTATTCTCTCTCTATTGTTCTGCTCTTTTTTACTGTATTCTATTCTGCAATGTTTTATTGTTGTTATGTTTTATCATGTTTGCTTTTCATGTTTATCATGTTTGCAATTTTTTATACCTTACCGTTTACTGTGCTTTATTGTTAACCATTTTTTTGTCTTCAGGTACGCCATTCACGACTTTGAGTGGTTATACCAGAATGATGCCTGCAGGTTTAGGTATCATCTTGGTATCATTCTTTTCAGCCAGCGATTGGCTTTCATGTAAAAGCAATCCTAGCAGCTAATTAGCCTCTAGACTGCTTTTACAAGCAGTGGGAGGGAATGCCCCCCCCCAACGTCTTCCGTGTTTTTCTCTGGCTCTCCTGTCTCAACAGGGAACCTGAGAATGCAGCCGGTGATTCAGCCAGCTGACCATAGAGCTGATCAGAGACCAGAGTGGCTCCAAACATCTCTATGGCCTAAGAAACCGGAAGCTACGAGCATTTTATGACTTAGATTTCGCCGGATGTAAACAGCGCCATTGGGAAATTGGGAAAGCATTTTATCACACCGATCTTGGTGTGGTCAGATGCTTTGAGGGCAGAGGAGAAATCTAGGGTCTAATAGACCCCAATTTTTGCAAAAAAGAGTACCTGTCACTACCTATTGATATGATAGGGGATATTTACATTCCCTGAGATAACAATAAAAATGATTTAAAAAAAAAAAAATGAAAGGAACAGTTTAAAAATAAGATAAAAAAATAATAATAATAAAGAAAAAAAAAAAAAAAAAAAAAAAAAGCACCCCTGTCCCCCCTGCTCTCGTGCTAAGGCGAATGCAAGCGTCGGTCTGGCGTCAAATGTAAACAGCAATTGCACCATGCATGTGAGGTATCACCGCGAACGTCAGATCGAGGGCAGTAATTTTAGCAGTAGACCTCCTCTGTAAATCTAAAGTGGTAACCTGTAAAGGCTTTTAAAGGCTTTTAAAAATGTATTTAGTTTGTCGCCACTGCACGTTTGTGCGCAATTTTAAAGCATGTCATGTTTGGTATCCATGTACTCGGCCTAAGATCATCTTTTTTATTTCATCAAACATTTGGGCAATATAGTGTGTTTTAGTGCATTAAAATTTAAAAAAGTGTGTTTTTTCCCCCAAAAATGCGTTTGAAAAATCGCTGCGCAAATACTGTGTGAAAAAAAAAAATGAAACACCCACCATTTTAATCTGTAGGGCATTTGCTTTAAAAAAATATATAATGTTTGGGGGTTCAAAGTAATTTTCTTGCAAAAAAAAATTATTTTTTTATGTAATCAAAAAGTGTCAGAAAGGGCTTTGTCTTCTAGTGGTTAGAAGAGTGTGTGATGTGTGACATAAGCTTCTAGATGTTGTGCATAAAATGCCAGGACAGTTCAAAACCCCCCCAAATGACCCCATTTTGGAAAGTAGACACCCCAAGCTATTTGCTGAGAGGCATGTCGAGTCCATGGAATATTTTATATTGTGACACA
This sequence comes from Aquarana catesbeiana, assembly GCF_042186555.1. Classification (NCBI taxonomy): domain Eukaryota; kingdom Metazoa; phylum Chordata; class Amphibia; order Anura; family Ranidae; genus Aquarana; species Aquarana catesbeiana. The sequence continues at coordinate 779,464,857 of NC_133324.1, forward strand.
AGTTGCGGGAAAGAGACAATTTTTTATTTTTTTTATTTTTTTTTGCGCAAAGTTGTCACAAAATGATATATTGCTCAAACATGCCATGGGAATATGTGAAATTACACCCCAAAATGCATTCTGTTGCTTCTCCTGAGTACGGGGATACCACATGTGTGAGACTTTTTGGGAGCCTAGCCGCGTACGGGACCCCGAAAACCAAGCACCGCCTTCAGGCTTTCTAAGGCCGTAAATTTTTGATTTCACTCTTCACTGCCTATCACAGTCTCGGAGGCCATGGAATGCCCAGGTGGCAAAACCCCCCCCCAAATGACCCCATTTTGGAAAGTAGACACCCCAAGCTATTTGATGAGAGGTATAGTGAGTATTTTGCAGACCTCACTTTTTGTCACAAAGTTTTGAAAATTGAAAAAAGAAAAAAAAATTTTTTTTTCTCGTCTTTCTTTATTTTCAAAAACAAATGAGAGCTGCAAAATACTCACCATGCCTCTCAGCAAATAGCTTGGGGTGTCTACTTTCCAAAATGGGGTCATTTGGGGGGGGTTTGTGCCACCTGGGCATTCCATGGCCTCCGAAACTGTGATAGGTAGTGAGGAGTAAAATCAAAAATGTACGCCCTTAGAAATCCTGAAGGCACTGATTGGTTTTCGGGGCCCCGTACGCGGCTAGGCTCCCAAAAAGTCCCACACATGTGGTATCCCCGTACTCAGGAGAAGCAGCTAAATGTATTTTGGGGTGCAATTCCACATATGCCCATGGCCTGTGTGAGCAATATATCATTTAGTGACAACTTTGTGCAAAAAAAAAAAAAAATTTGTCACTTTCCCGCAACTTGTGTCAAAATATAAAACATTCCATGGACTCAACATGCCTCAAAGCAAATAGCTTGGGGTGTCTACTTTCCAAAATGGGGTCATTTGGGGTTTTTTTTTGCCATCTGGGCATTTTATGGCCTTCAAAACTGTGATAGGTAGTGAGGAGTAAAATCAAAAATGTACGCCCTTAGAAATCCTGAAGGCAGTGATTGGTTTTCGGGGGCCCCGTACGCGGCTAGGCTCCCAAAAAGTCCCACACATGTGGTATCCCCATACTCAGGAGAAGCAGCTAAATGTATTTTGGGGTGCAATTCCACATATGCCCATGGCCTGTGTGAGAAATATATCATTTAGTGATAACTTTTTGTAATTTTTTTTTTTTTTTTGTCATTATTCAATCACTTGGGACAAAAAAAATGAATATTCAATGGGCTCAACATGCCTCCCAGCAAATTCCTTGGGGTGTCTACTTTCCAAAATGGGGTCATTTGTGGGGGTTTTGTACTGCCCTGCCATTTTAGCACCTCAAGAAACGACATAGGCAGTCATAAATTAAAGGCTGTGTAAATTCCAGAAAATGTACCCTAGTTTGTAGGCGCTATAACTTTTGCGCAAACCAATAAATATACACTTATTGACATTTTTTCTACCAAAGACATGTGGCCGAATACATTTTGGCCTAAATGTATGACTAAAATTGAGTTTATTGGATTTTTTTTAGAACAAAAAGTAGAAAATATCATTTTTTTTCAAAATTTTCGGTCTTTTTCCGTGTATAGCGCAAAAAATAAAAACGGCAGAGGTGATCAAATACCATCAAAAGAAAGCTCTATTTGTGGGAAGAAAAGGACGCAAATTTCGTTTGGGTACAGCATTGCATGACCGCGCAATTAGCAGTTAAAGCGACGCAGTGCCGAATTGTAAAAAGTGCTCTGGTCAGGAAGGGGGTAAAACCTTCCGGGGCTGAAGTGGTTAAATCTGTGGGCGATTGAATCTATATCAGACCATTTTACCCCTGCGGAAAGATTCCAACGCCTCTGCAGGCAAGAAACTTTCTGGATCTTTACCCTAAATAGCATGGCACCTAATGGTCTCAACGAAGATATAGAGATCAATACAGTTATATAGTATAGAATGCCTCTGCCTTAAGGATTGATCAATATCATATATACAGCACATAATAATTTTTGTAGGTTCACTCCCCTTTTCCTTTTTGATCATCTATTTATATTCTTCATAGTTCCCTTCCTTCATTTTTCCTTCCACTGTACCCCACCTATTTATATAGGTTGTTTTCTCATTGCCCCTTTTTCTTCCCTTTTTTTCTGATGCATGGGGGTTTTCTCATATACCCTATTAGCTTATAGCTATACTCATTTATGCTATCTTTGGGCCAAACTTTTTTCACACATCATTTTAATTCATTTTGATTTTTGTGTGTATACATGCATATATGTGTGCATATGTATATGCATGGGTGTGTGTATGTATGCTTACTTATGTGTGCCAATGCTATCATTTTAGGTTGTTTCTGAATTCTCATTTTTTGGGTTCACTATATCCATTTATATGCATGTATTTATGTAAAATTTTTTTACATATATGTTTCTTATACCTATACGTTTCTAAATAATCAATAACTCACACTTTTCCTTTTTCTATATCTATCTTTAGGTTTTTTCTTTCTTTTTTCATCATTTTTTCTTTCATACTATATTTTATTTATTTATTTATTTATTTTTTTTAAATATATATTTTTCACATATTTTTTTCTATATATTTTTTATATTTTATTATTATTATTATTATTGATATATTGTTGTATTAATATATAATATATTAATATATTAATATATTTTATTTATATATTTTTTCTTTCTTTTTATATATATACTTTATATATTTTTCTTATCATCTTTTTCTTATCATTATTCTTATCATTTACTTGAATTTTTCTTATTATTATTTTCCTTATCATTTATTTTTTATTATTTTTCTTATCATTTACTCATTTATTCCCGTTATCATTTCACATATCTTATTTTATTTTATATATTTTTTTATTTTTTATTTTTTTATTCTATTTTATTATTATTATTATTATTATTATTATTTCTTCTCATTTTTTCATTTCTTATATTTTTTTTAAATTTATTCACACTTTTTTTTCTTCTATATTTTTCATTTTTTCTTCTATATCTTTATCTTTATTATAAATCATTCATCATTTACCATTTATTATTTTTCACCATTTTTTATCTATTCATATTTCTTTTTCCCCTCATATATTTTTATCTCCTTCAACATTAACTTTTTCTTCATTCTATTCTTATATTTGCTTGGTGTACTTAATTCTTATACTCCATTCCACCTTTTCATTGTACTCAGTATGTTGTGCTCGGTTCAGTTTGTTGCCTAGCAACCGACTCCTCAGTTCCCATATAAAGGACACTTGCTCCACTAGCTTGTTAGATCTGAAGAAAATGCGGAAGCATTGAAACGCGTCATCTGACACGTCCATACTTCACTTCCGCCATTTGGTTCCTGGAACATTGTTTGCGCTCCACGCCGGTCTCCATCCGGTTCCTGCTTCCTGCTACGGCCCTGGCTCTCCATGTCCCATTAGATGCCAGCTCTCTTTGCGGACACCTGGACCCCTCCATCTTCCTTGCAGTCCAGCACCCATAGCAGAGACCTCACAGACCACCTGCATACCACAGCGCTGACAGCTTCTCCACCGGAACCTGCACTATGCACTATGGACCCATTATATGTCCTTGCCTGTATTTATCCTGTCCTTGTGAGTAGCCATTTGGCTGTTGTTTTTATATATTTTAAATTAAAGTCTTTATGATACTGCACTTAGATTGGCGTTTCTTGCCTTCTTTTACATTATCTTTCAGAGCTGTTTGCTTCCACTCTCAAGTAAGCTGCCGCTGGTGCACAGTATCAGATTCCTTTGAACTAATTTTTTCATTGATTTTATATTTTTTCATTGACTATTATTTTTGTCTCTCTCTGGACGTTTGGCTGAGTTTATATATATATTTTTACAGTTTTGATTTTGCATATTCAGGAGATTTAGTTACACCGCCCCTTTTATCCTGGATTTGTTTTTATGTTCATGTATATTATTTTCTATTATTCATGTTTGATGTGTGTTCTTGCGCCATTTATCTCTTTTGTTTACAGTGCCACAGCACTGTCTGGAAACAGAAGGGCTGTGATGATCTCTTCCTGGAATTTAAGAAAGGATCCAGTTCACCCTGAAGCTTTGTATAGCACATTGGAATAAGTGTACAGACACTTTTTTGTACCAGCATCTGGCCTTATGGTCAATTAAGTACAATTAAGTACGGCGCCATCAACTGGTCATTGAGGTCCACCCCCCCATATTAAGGTTGTATTCGTGGACACAGAGGGGTTTCTTCACAACACCAGTCACTGTAGGAATTTGGACCGTCGTGTCTGCGTGAAGGGAGGACAGAACGAAAACATTCTAATTATCCCTGCACTTCACAGCGAGCAAATTATTACATCTCAAGCATGCTCTTTCTCCCAGCCTAAGATGGGAATCTACAAGCCGCTGGGGTAGGCCCCGGCGATTAGATCGCACGCCACATGCACCAATTCCATGATCAAACAAGTGACTAAAAAGTGGCACGATTGTGTAATAATTGTCCACGTACAAGTGGTATCCCTTTCTGAATAAGGGTGACACCAAATCCCACACAATCTTCCCAGCACTCCCTACGTAGTCTGGGCAGTTCCCTGCCTCTATGTACTGTAACTATCTCTTCCCTGTTGCCCTCACAGAGCTTATACATCTTGACCCCATATCTGGCACGCTTGCTGGGAAGATACTGTCTGAATCACAAGCGGCCAGTAAACTTAATCAGGCACTCATCAACGCAGACAACTTGATTGGGAGTAAACAAGGCATCAAATTGTTGGTTGAAGTGGTTTACGAGGGGCCGAATTTTGTAGGGCCGATCATATTCAGGGTAACCCCGAGGCCACCAGAGTTCATTGTCATTAAAATGCATGAACTGCAAGATCTGCTTGTATCATGTCCTGGTCATGGAGGCAGAGAACACGGGAATATGGTGAATTGGGTCAGTGGACCAATATGACCGCAACTCACTTTTTTTAGTTGCCCAAAAAAATGCCCATGAGGAGGGATACGCCCAGGAAGGTCTTAAATTCGGAGACTGTGATAGGTCTCCAATCTCTGGCAAGGGTCAACTGGGGATTAGCGGTGATGAATTGACCAACATACAAATTGCTTTGGCCCATGATAGATCTATAGAGATCTTCCGTGAAAAGCAGTGAATAAAAATCAAGTGATGTAAAATCAACTGTTTCCACCTGAATGCCAGGTTGGCCAGTGAATGGGGGAAGTACGGGTGCTGCAGAAGTTTTGGCTCCCAATTCGGATTGGCAAATGCAGAAGGAAGGGCACTATGGGCTCGACGGCCTGTCTTTGTCTTCTTGGTGGCTGCGGGATACTACTCGTGCTAGCCACCTCACCAGCTTGAACTGCACTTATGGGATTTACCACGTCACCAAGTGTTACTGCAGTGCTGGATGTACGACCAGGATGTACTAGCCTGGAGCTTGCCAGTTCACCAGAAGGATGAGCGGCACTAGTACTGGCTCTCTGCTCCATGCAGATCTTGCACCTCAACAACAGCAGAAGAACGGGGTCAGGTATGCCTGAGTGTGGTAGGGCCCACTACTCCGTCGTCAGAGCTATCTGTCAGGGTACCACTGCTGTCTACAGGATTGTATTCTGATTGAATCTGACAGGTGGGTGACTTCCTCTTCACTCTCAACAGCTATTGGCTACTGACTATCAACTTCCTTATTTTAGTCTGGTCGTACGTCATCACGTACAAATTCGTCAGACTTTGGTGTGATCGTGTGTAGCCAAGTCCGTTTGTTAGAAAGTCTGTCGGAAGTGCATCAAAAGTCCGATGACAGTCCATCGGAAAGACCGTCGGACCTTTGATGCTGAAAAGTCTGTCCGTGCGTACACAGCATTAGCGTTCACAGGGATCAGGCCTGACTGTAGATATGTGTTTAGTGTATTATAAGTGACATTGATTGATTGATACTACACTTGGGTGGGCTGGGCTGGGCTGGGCAGAGGGGCTGAATGCAGGTGCTAGCAGGTATCTGGGCTGATCCCGCTAACACTGCGCTGTTGGGAACCTTAAACTACTGGAGACGCTAGTATAGATCTGATCAGATCAAAGATATTGATCCGTTCAGACACTGTACTACTAAGGAAGGTGTATGGTGTGTGCGTGGGCACTACTATGGTGTGTGCGTTAGCACTACTGATACTAATCTGACACTGCCTGGGGCGACACAGACCCTAACTGATGCTAAAACCTAATTTTAATAACCCGCCGGGTTATCCGGGTTTAAACCTTTATTTAGGTAATATACGGTGGGTACCCTGATGCTGTAAAAAAAATAACTAACTAACCAGAGTCACCCGTAACAATAATACGGTAATCAAGGGGTTAAACCTTTATTGGGGGGGGTAAGGGGAGTACCCTAAAGCTACCTGGGCCTACTACTAACTGCCCTAATGCTGATTAGTGCCACAAATGACACCAGTACAGTGATCAGTGAAAAATCTGACAACTGCACTGGGTGACACTGTAACAGGGGTTAACTGAGGGGGGGCAATCGGGGTAGATCAGGGGGATGAAAAGTGTGCCTACGTGTACTGGTGTTAGTGTAGTGTTGGTGCAACTTACTATGAGATGTCTCCTCTCCTCTCTCTGTAACGAAAAGAGTTCCACGAGGGGAGATGACATCACTTCCCTTTTACAGGCAGGGGAAGGATTTCATTCGCCAGAACCGATCAACAGGTCCACGCCATAAATCATTGACCTGGACCTGAAGATTGATTGGTTCTAGAACTAATCCGATGGTCGCGCACACGGCAGGGGGCACGTGTGCACGCACACAGCAGGGGGCACATGTGCGTGCCCCGTACATGTACAGGGTTTCACGCAGTGGTGCCATTGTGCCGTGTATATGTACGCAAGCCGGTCGGGAACCCGGTTAAAGTTACATTGTCACCATTGTGCACATAGCAGATTAAGCCTACCCTTAACTTTAGGCACTGAGCTGTTATTGAAGCAGCCTTTCTCTTGTCAAGTAATTTTCTCATTCTTATGGATCCACTTTTTCTACATTTACAGGATTTATATAGTGACAACAGTTTGTGCAAAAGTGGCAGCCATTGGCTCCTGCTGCTTTCAAACAAATCCTGTGAGGAGGGAGCAGAGGGTGAGGCCAAGCTGCACTGTGTGCCTATGGACTCACACAGCTCGGCTCAGGAGCAAGACTGCAAATGTGCCCCCATAGCAAGCAGCTTGCTTTAGGGACACATAGAGGAGGAGCAGACAATTAATTATTGGTGAGGTGGATAAGTCTGGCAGCCGCATTTCTGTTAGAGTGGGGTAGCCTTGTGTATGTGTGTGTATATATGTGCATTACTAAAATATTCAGACCCCCTTCACTTTTATAGAGAGGTGCGTGCCTCATGTCCAATCAATTTAATTTACCACAGGTGGACTTTTCATGTGTTGCTGCAAAGTGTCTAAATACTAATGCCAATGTGATATTTCAGTTTTTCCTTTTTCATACATTTGCAAACTTTTCTAGAATTCTGTTTTCACTTTGTCATTATGAGGTAGATTAATAAGAAAATAAAATTAATTGAATCACCCGTAGTATCAGGCTGCAACATAACAAAACTGCAAAAAGTGAAGGGGCTCTGAATACTCTATGAATGCATTATAGATATATAGATATACACAATGCAGTTGATTTACTAAAACTGAAGATTGCACAATCTGGTGCAGTTGTGCATTGTAGCGAAGCACCTTCTAACTTCAGCTTGTTCAATTAAGCATTGACAAAAAAACCTGGAAGCTGATTGGCTATCAACAACTGCACCAATTTTAGTAAATCAACCCCAGTGTGCTTAACGACTTGAGGACAGGAAGGATTTGTCCCCTTAATGACCAGGCCATTTTTTGTGATACGGCACTGCGTCGCTTTAACTGACAATTGCGCGGTTGTCTCAACGCGATACCCAAACAAAATCGACATCCTTTTTTCCCACAAATAGCTTTCTTTTGGTGGTATTTGATCACCTCTGCGGTTTTTATTTTTTGCGCTATAAACAAATAAAGAGCAACAATTTTGAAAAAAAAACTATTTTTTTTAACTTTTTGCTATAATACATATCCCCAAAAAATATATAAAAAAACAAATTTATTCATGAGTTTAGGCCAATATATTTTCTTCTACATATTTTTGGTAAAAAAAAAATCTCAATAGGTGTATATTGATTAGTTTGAGCAGAAGTTATCGTGTCTGCTAACTATGGGATAGATTTAGGGACTTTTATTTTTTTATTGTTTTTACTAGTAATGGCGGCGATCTGCGATTTTTAGCGCAACTGGGACATTGCGGCTGACAAATCTGACCCAAAATTACACTTTTTGGGGACCAGTGACATTATTACATTGATCAGTGCTATAAAAATGCGCTGATCAATGTTCTGCCTCTGTACTAGGTGATCGCGGGTCGTCGGCGAACATTAATTCCACCCGACCCACCGCCACGCTTGCAGCGCGCCTGCGCAAGCCGCCGTACAGCTATGGTGATTAGTTCAGGAGAGCCTACCTGCCACCATATAACGATGGCGGCTGGTCGGCAAGTGGTTAAGCTGGAGACACACAAACAATTCTAATTCCTCATGTCTTTGTTGAACACACCCATTAAATCTTTAAAGTGTTGGAGGAAAAAGTAAGTGATCAGGCCTGCACAACGTTAAGGTAACATTTTTCACAGTTCCTCTTTACAAAACTGCTTCAGCTCAGACACATTTGTAGGATAAATGTATAATAAAATGCTATCTGTGCATATATGTACAAAATACTGAATATGTATTCCACAGCTAAGCTGATTCTGAAAAAGTGTCAATATTCATATACCATGTGATTAAAAACTATAAAAAAGAAATGATCACTGCTATGGATATGCTCAAGTACTTTATACTGTATAGGCAGTCCCCTAGTTACAAACATCCGACTTACAAATGACTCCTACTTACAGACGGAGGGAGACAACAGGGAGTGAGAGGAAATCTACCCCTAGGAAGGGAAATTCACTCCTGTAAGAGTTATTATGAGGAAAATGTACCTCCACTGATGCTTAATCACCAAGGCTTGTTTCCACAACAACCAAAAATTTTCAAAAGCCAATTGTCATTGGGACAGAAAGTGAGGTGAAATCTTCTGAATGGGGCACAGACAGCAAAACAAACGTTACAGGGGTGTTAATCCTTACCTATGCTATCCAAAAAGTCTAAAAATAGTTTTTTGTCTGGAGCTACACTTAAAAAATGTACCTGATCTTACTTACAAACAGATTCAACTTAAGAACAAACCTACAGTCCCTATCTTGTTTGTAACCCGCGGACCGCCTGTATATAAGTAAATAATAAATATGTAAACCAATGAGAGATGTCTAATATTTCAACACACCTTTCTGCTATCACACATTTAAAAAAATCTAACATACTGTATATAGAACAGTCGCAACGAGTGATTGTAGCAGCCTTCACTGTGCACATGCTTGCTTACAAAACCAGAGTACTCCAAACATGTCCAGTGCCGCACTCCCTCTTATATGTAATGACTCTGCCAGAACATGGGTCAAATTACACTTAATTGTGTGGACCATGCACCTTCTGCCTCGTTCTGCCACCTTCAGTGACCTCTCCTGTCAGCTGTTCCAAAATAATATTTTTGGTGACTTCTAGTATCTTCTTGGCACTGTTTACCTCTGTTGTTAGGCAGTGAGGTGGTGGCACTGTGATGGGTGATGTCCAGTGAAGACACCTACTGGGTGTTAATGGCTCACCAGATGTTTTGAATACTCCTTTGCTGCCAGTTCCAGCAGCGTCTTATCTCTACTTCCTCCCAAATCACTGTGAATCACTTTTTTGGGACTGTTCTATATGTCCTATATTTTTCGAAGAACATGTATAATAGCAAAATAGTGTGTTGGAATATTAGGCACTTATCATTGGTTTACATTTGTAGGATGTCTGGTGTGAACAGCTCTCTTGAGGTAATTCCATAGCATCTCTAGGGGGTTAAGGTCTGATCTTTGACTGAACCACTTCAAAAGGTGCATTTTCTCTTTCTGAAGCCAGTGTGAGGTTGATTCACTTTGATGCTTAGGGTCATTGTCCTACTAATCTTCAGCTGGTAGACAGCCACCCTAACATTATCCTGTATGATATTTTAGTAAACTTGGGAATTCATCTTCCCCTCAATGATGATAAATGGCCCAGGCCCAGAGGCAGCCAAGCAAGCCCAAATTATGATGTTCCCTCCGCTATTACTTTACAGATGGAATGATGTTTTGATGTGGGTAAACTGTGCTGAATATTCTTCCCAAACAATTCAACTTTTTTCATCAGTTCACAAAACATTTAGCAGCACTGTGGCTTGCCAAGGTGCAGCAGCTTCCTCCGTGGTGTTCTGCTATAGTTACTCTATCTGTTCAAAGACTTACATATGGTAGACTCATGAACAGTGATGTTTGCCCATTACAGTGATGTCTTCAAGCCTTTAGCTGCTACTCATGGGTTCTTCTTTACCTCATTCAGAATTCTTCGTTGTGCCTTAGAAGTCATTTTGGCTGGGCACCCACTTCTAGGAAGAGTAGCCACACTACTAAACTGTCTCTATTTGGAGACAAAATTAAAGAAAAAAAGTTAAAGAAAAAAACAGTGCAGCTCTGGACAAGTATTACAAGTGAAAAAAAATGGTGAAAAAATTGATTCAAAAATTACGTATAAACTAAACAAAAATAATAAGTGACAATAAATAATAAATAAGTGAACAACCAAACCAAAGTCCATAGGTGATAAAAAACAAATGCAATAAAAATTAAAAGTTCTAAATATAGTGTAGGTGAAATCCAGAAATTATTCAATACGGAAATCTTGATCCATTGACCACCGCCAGTGCTGCCCACCACCTGGTGATAAAGTAGTAAAGGCTTACCAGAGAGCCTGCGACCGCCCTTAATCAGGGGGGTCAAAACAGGCTTAGTAGACAGAGATGTGGGATGGACTTCAGGGGATGTCCCATAGGAGACTCTGTGGGGAATCTCGCCAACGTCTTTCCTGGGTGGCTCCACAGCAACAACAGGGCGTCAATTCAGAAGATGTAGCGCCAAAGATGCTTCTGCTAGTAGACTCAAGCCAGGTGTAGGTAAACGGACTTTGCTCTGTACTGGAGAGGTTTTAAGTCGGGGAGGGCCCAGGTAACGGCCATGGAATCTGTGGAAAAAACCCGGCTATGTCTAAAGGGGAGCAAGGGCTGCCAGATAATGATGTTTATCTTATGTGGAAAGAGATCCCTGGAGTGGCAGCGTGTCCTGGATTTCACCTACACTATATTAATAACTTTTAATTTTTATTGCACTTGTTTTTTACCACCTATGGACTTTGGTTTGGTTGTTCATTTATTTATTATTTATTGTCACTTATTATTGTTGTTTAGTTTATACGTAATTTTTGAATCAATTTTTTCACCATTTTTTTTTTCACTTGTAATACTTGTCCAGCGCTGCACTGTTTTTTTCTTTAATTTTATTTCTTGTGCCCTTGTATTGGGGTTATAGTGTCCAGCAGCAGGACCTCCTTCACGGTTCACTTTATCATATTTTGATTTTCCATGTATATAATCTTTTTGAGCACCTAGCGCAATTCTTTTTCTTTTTTTCTATTTGGAGACAGTTTGTCTAAATTTCAACTGATGGATGCCTAAACGCTTTGAGATTGTTTTGTATCCCTTTCCAACCCTATGCAGATCAACTACGCTTGATCATAGATCTAATCTATCAGATAATCCTAGAGACCAAAATAGTATTGGCATCACATCCCAATATGTAACAGACAAAAGAAGAACTATAAACCGGATTTTGTAAGGCACCAATAGACAACACTAATATGGTAAAATCCAAAAGAGTTTATTGTATAACAAGTAAAAAACCAATATATGGATACACGTTCATACAAAGTGCAAATACATGATCTGTATAGAGAATAAAAACCAAAAAGATCTCCATCCATCCCAAGTGCATAAAAGCCCAGGTGAGACCCCTACCTGTTTCAACTCACTGAGTCTTCTTCAGGGAGTTCTTTTGATTGATAAGATGGATAGAATCTGTGAGATAAATAACAGCCAACAAGTAAAATACAAAAAGCACAAAAATGTATCAGTATACAACATGTAATCATCACAAACATGACTCACAGTATGTCAGTCGTAGATAAGATATATGCAGTCACCGCTGGGGTGTTTCCAGCTAGCTCTACAGCCAGGGGGTAATTCAAGGGATAATGGTGTGGTAGCAAAAAGTGTCCAACATTATGTATAAAAAAGGGGAGGAAAGATTTATGGGACTTTCCAAGATGCAAAACTGGATATGAGATATATAGGGCTCAATAGAGCCAACCCCCCAAACAAAAATAATTGGATACATTTACAGTGGGGACTTATTATAAAGGATTGTCATATATACTTACTGAGTAAGTGAGATCAAAATACATACATCCAGACTATACATCCAGACTGGGAATTGGTGTTATATTCAAATCTTGCAGTTGCAAGTGTGAAGGAGGCACTGAATGAAGCCAGAGTATGTCAGGCAAATATCTAAACAAAACCCAAATTGAAAGGGCAGGGTTGCCACTAAAAAACCCCAAATAAAATAATAAATAAAAAAATAAATATTTAGATTATAAACCAGATTACAGGTTATTATTATGTATTATTATACAGGATGCATATAGCGCCGACAGTGTACGCAGCGCTTTACAACATTAGGGCAGGCAGTACAAGTACAATACAATTCAATACAGGAGGAATCAGAGGGCCCTGCTCGTTAAAGCTTACAATCTAGGAGGGAGGGTCCAGTTATACAAAAGGGTAATAGCTGTGGGGGATGAGCTAATGGAGAAAATAGTGCAGTTGTTAGATGGAGGCAGGATAGGCTTCTCTGAAGAGGAAAGTTTTCAGGGATCGCCTAAAAGTGGATAAATTTGGAGACAGTGTGACAGATTGGGGTAGGGAATTCCAGAGGATGGACGAGGCTCAGGAGAAGTCCTGGAGGCGGATATGGGAGGAGGTGATGGGGAGCTAGAGAGCAGGAGGTCTTGGGAGGAACGGAGATGGCGATTAGGTTGGTATTTTGAGACTAGGTTAGTGATGTAGCTGGGGGCAGAGTTGTGGATGGCTTTGTAACTTATTGTTAGTATTTTGAATTTAATTTGTTGGGCGAGTGGCAGCCAATGGAGGGATTGGCAGAGAGGGGTAGCAGACACTGAGCGGTTTGTAAGGTGGATGAGTCTGGCAGCAGCATTCATGATGGACTGAAGGGGGGATAGTCTATTTAAAGGTAAGCCAATGAGCAGTGAGTTGCAGTAGTCAAGGCGAGAGATAACCAGGGAGTGAATCAGGAGCTTTGTGGTTTCATTGGTTAGAAAGGGACGTAGTTTAGAGATGTTGCAGAGGTTGAGGCGGCAAGCTTTGGAAAGTGATTGCATGTGGGGCTGAAAGGAGAGTTCAGAGTCCAGGATAACACCTAGCACCCTGACATGTGGGGACGGGTGGATGATTTTGCCATTGCTCTTGACAGAGAAGTCAGGGGAAGAGGCACGTGGGGGAGGAAATATTATAAGCTCGGTTTTGGACAAGTTGAGTTTGAGGAAGTGGTGTGACATCCATACAGATATGTTGGTTAGTAAGGAAAGATATAATTGTTAAAGAAGCAGGAATTCCACTAGATCCACAAAGTGGGTGGACATCTATCACCTATATTAAGAAGCAAAATAGTGGTGTAAGCAGCCACAGATAAGAAGAGCCATAAAAACGGCAGGGTATCAGCAGATGGCTTACCTCAAATGAACATCCAGACCCAACATGCCAAATGGACTGAACAGATTGGAAAATCCCAGGATGTTGCTGACAAACCTGTAGCTTCAGCTCATATAGCATCACAAAAGGCGTGGAGATTAAGAGTACCAATGGCAGTCCCTTATAATGAATTAGCCCCCATTCACCATAACTAAGCAGCAAAACGTGATGGACAAGGGGGAGGGCTTAATATACACCCAGAAAATCCTGATTGACAGGTATGTAAGCCCCTGTTGTAATGGACCAAAACAAGTATTGCGGCAAACATAGCAGGAAAACCCACTGCATGACACATGTGGTGCACTTGGTAACCGCCACAGTGGCGCACTTGGAGGTGGCGTGCTTGGAGGCCGCCATAGTGTCCGCCACCTCAAGCCCAGCAGGCCAACAGGCGGTACGACGGAACCTCCGGCTTTTCTTATATGTGGCTACTTACACTATTTGGCTTCTTAATATAGGTGGTAGACGTCCCCCTGTTTTGTGGATCTAGTGGAATTTCTGCTTCCTTAACAATCGTATCTTTCCTTACCTGTAATCTGGTTTGGGTAAATACCTTTCTTTTTTTTTTTTTTGGGTTCTTTAGTGGCAAGGTACATTTGCTCTGTGTGCTGCAGTAGCCTGTTTGCAACCACTGCTCCCCTCAATTTGGGTTTTCCTTAGATATTTACCTGACATTCTCTGGCTTCATACATTGCCTCACCTTTGACAGTTCCCACATGTCTGGACGTATGCACTTTGATCTCACTTGCTCAGTAAGTATATATGGCAATCCTGTATAATAAGCCCCCACTGTAAACGTATCCAATTATTTTTGTTTGGGGGGTTGGCCTGGGCTTTTATGCCCTTGGGATGGATGGAGTTTTTGTTGGTTTTTATTCTCTATACAGATCATGTATTTGCACTTTGTATGAACGTGTATCCATATATTGTTTTTTAACTTGTTATACAATAAACTCTTTTGGATTTTACTATATTAGTGTTGTCTATTGGTGCCTTAAAAAATCCTGTCCATAGTTCTTCTTTTGCCTATGTTTGATCATATGCCTTCAGAGAGCTCCTTTTTTGCAAGGCATAGTTCACATCAGCTGATGTTTCTTATAAACCCCAATCTTAAAATGTTTGAATGTCTTTTATAAATTAAAGTAACTTTAAACCACACCTCCAGAATAATTTTATTAATTGGACTCCAGGTGTGCAAACCAATAAGCTTTTGTTGAAATAATTAGTCTATGGGTTAATTTACTTTTTCCTCCAGCACAGTCAATGTTTAATGGGTGTTTTCAATAAAGACACAATAAATTAGAATTGTTTGTGTGTTATCAGCTTAATTACATTGGGGTGGCCAATCAGCTTCTAACTTCAAATGGTTCAATTAAGCTTTGACAAAAAAAAACCTGGAAGCTGATTGTTTTTTATGCAGAGCTGCACCAGATTTTGAACTCGCCAGTTCTATTAAATCCACCCCATTGTGTTTGTCTATTGTTGGGACTAGAGGGTCAGATACAATATTATGGCAAAATTCTAGATTGTAAGCTCTAACGAGCAGGGCCCCCTGATCCCTCCTGTACTCCTGTATTGATTTGTATTGTAAGTGTACTGTCTGCCCTCATGTTGTAAAGCACTGCGCAAACTGTTGGCGCTATATAAATCCTGTATAATAATAATATAATAATAATTACTGCAGAAACCAGTTAATTCCAAGTGGTTCACCAGCTTTTTCTTGCCACTGCATATTGTTTTACGTACTTAAAACATTTGTATTTCTGTTTATCCATTCCTGAAATATATTTAGTTCTGCCACAAAGGACTATAGACCCAATTTTTCTCTACTGCAGTTAGTAACCCTTCTAGTCCATGGCAGAACAGTTTAAGAAAAGCAGCACATTGATGTGCTCATACCTCACTTTGCTTTCTTTTTCTGTTAGCATGTTCCCTGTAACCACATCAACTGTAGCATAACTGACTGGTTCTTTGCACTACTTCCCCCTCTCCGAGTCTAAGCACTGCTAGAGAGGGGAGTGAAGGAGGCTAATATCTGGTGAAATTCAGGTACTGTATTTACATTGCTTCCATTAAAAATGACATTTAATGATGTAATAATTAATAGAGAGTTGCAATAATTTCTGTTTCTTTTTTGCATATTTGCTTTGAGTTCTGCTTGATACCTGGCTATGCACATTTTTGAGTAAGCCTACTGTAGTTGTAACCAGTTTTATTTCTGTCCAAGAAAGAGGAATATTTCATGCTAGGTCAGCCATTATTGGTTGGCTTTGAGCAAAATTCTGACTTAACTGTAATGCTTAACAAATAAAAACATTTACAATGTGTGTGTTGATTGCACAGATTTCCAAGCAAATCTCAGTAGATTATACATTTAAAATGCTGTCACTGAGAATTCCCTTCACAGAATAGTTTTGCTGATCCTGGGGAAAGATAACACTGAACAGTAAATCAGCCAAATTTTACTAGTTCTACACTCTGCAGTCCTTGTGCTGCAAGAAACAAACTCTTCCAGAGCAATAATTGTGTGTGACCCAACTGCAAATGGATCTATGTAGCACTGGATCAGCATATTTTCTGTATGTTTTGTACTTAAAACAAGGTCTCAAGGTCTCAGGTTGGATTTGTTTAATTATTTTGTGTTTAAGTCAGCCATAAAATAGCATGCTGATGTGAGATAACACCAATGAACATGTTTTAGTTTTTATGAATAAGACATGCTTTGTGAGCCTAGGGAGCCCAAATTCTCAGCTTTATAGAACATAGTTTGTGTACTTTAACCCTCAAATTATGTTAGAAACAATTACATCTACCCTGTTGCCCCGAAAATAAGACCTAGTGTGATTGTCGGTGATGGCTGCAATATAAGCCATACCCCCCAAATAAGTCCTACCCTGTTTCCCCGAAAATAAGCCCTACCCTGAAAATAAGACCTACAAGGACTTTAACTAGGTCTTATTTGGGGGGTAGGGCTTATATTGCAGCCATCACCGACAATCACGCTAGGTCTTATTTTGGGGGAAACAGGGTATTATGTCACAAGTCAAATTGACCAGCATAGTACATATTAACACATACCAATGTTGACAGAAAGTTTAATCTTGCTTAACTGACCAAGAATAATCTAAAATAGTTTTCATGGCATTAAACAAAAAATGAACATGTACATTATTTATTTTATTTGCAATGTGTGGATATCAAGACAGATTTACAACTTAATCACAGGTATTTAGGCATCTCAGATTAATTTTGCTTACATTTTTTTCTGTTCATTTTTATAGTCCAGTGGTTGAACAGTAAGCGTGAATTAAGTTTTTGCAAATGTATTTCTTGCATCTCCCATATGTACTGCTTTTGCAGTCCAGGCAAAGTGAGCAGATGTGATATCTTACATATTTTCTGTCAGCACCGGTGTCCATATTAGCTGAAGTGGAGGAGTTCTCAGATGCATCAACCTGAATTCTGTTTACAATGGTTGCAGCAGCACATGATCATGGTAGCTGGCCCCATGTCTTGATCAGTGGATTGACAACTATCTTGCCGAGTTCTTTCAAGAATATCCTATACCAATAAAGCTTCAAGTTCCTACGGGAATATCCTTTGCTAATCCAGTTTACAGTCAATCCAGTTCTGGTTGTTTTCATGCAATGTATGCAAAAATATTAACAATGTCCATTGAGCAGTTGTTAACTGGCAATTGAGCATTGTTGTTACCTTGTCAGTATTGTCCACTACTCCAAGGATCATTTGAGACTTAATATCCCTCCTCCTGCTCAAAGAAGCTTTATTATGCACAGTGCTCATAATAAGGACATTATTGTATAGGGCACTTTATGGTGTGATCCTTTCCTAGTTGACACCTTGGGAATGGTGCGATCATTCAATATACATAAGGAGGAGTGGGAGGAGCTTGGTTGGTTGGTTGGTTGGTTGGTTGGTGGTACAGTGGAGGAGCAGTTGAAGGGGGAATTCTTCTTTGAGAGTGAAAGTACATGACCAAAATGTGAGTTTTCAGGGACTTTATCTCCCCTTCAGGGAAGTGGGGCTGCCCCAGTAGAAGGCAGAGACAAAGGAATGAACTTAAACCAGCACTGTTGTTTCTTTAAAAAAAAAATTTAGAATAATTCAAAGGTCTTTCTAACACAGTCATAAGGTCTTTGGGAGCTCTGACGTATGTTTCCTTACAGTTCTTAACATGGTCAGTCTCTTTTTAAGTTTAACTCCCTGTTTGTAGGATGTAAAGGAATTGTCAAATGTGATTCTCTGATCTTGCATCGTAAACTCACATCTAGCATCACTTACCGTCCCTTGGACAGCCCTTGGTTTCAGCTATTCCACCTAGTGCCTTTTCAATGTAGACCAGCATCTCAGAATTAGATAGATTTGGCATCTAATACTGTCCAAATTGTGATACCATATTACCCAGGTTTTATGGGCATGTGCTGCCTAAAGGGACATCTTCTTCTTAAAGGTCCAAGTTGTTTATCCTCTGTACTGAGTGGTCCAGGATTATACACTAAATGTAGGATCTCTATATATCTATCCCACACATCCTTAAGTTCTGCCAGCTTGTCTCTCTTGCATCAATGAGGTATAATACTATGGTTGTCAAAGTGAATTATTCAAATTGATCAGCAACACGATGTGAAGAGTAATACTATACAAGGTATGTATGTAAAAAGAACATCGATATGCCTCTCTTTTTAATGCATTGCATCCCAGTGTAAAAAAAAAAATTGCCTGTGAAGAAATAGAACGTTTTAGTGACCCACAGATACTAATCATATCATCCTCATTGACCAGACCTGGAATTTATGCTAGGATCCAATACGAGATAAGTACCGTATTTATCGGCATATAGCACGCACAGGCGTATAACACGCACCTTCATTTTGTGAGGGAAGTTTCAGGAAAAAAACTTACATTTTAAATAATTAACTTTGAAGCAAAATAAGGGTCAGTGCCCATCAATGTAGCCTAAGCAGTGCCCATCTTCAGCCTCACCAGTGCCCATCAATGCAGCCTCACCATTGCCCATCATTGCAGCCTGATCTGTGCCCGTATGCAGCCTCCCCATTGTCCATCATTGCAGCCTGATCTATGTCCATATGCAGCCTAACCATTGCCCATCATTGCAGCTTGATCAGTGCCGGATTACATAGAGCCAGGATCTCCTGTGTACTCAGTGCTCACAGTCACACACAGTTCTGCCTCCTTGGCTGGCTCTTATGATAGACAGAACACAGGTCCAATGCCGGGACATGTGACATCTATCCTAAGAGCCGGTCTAGGAGGCGGGACTGTGTGTGACCGTGAGTGCCGAGTACACAGGAGATCCTGGCTCTGTGTAATGCGGCTGTGCTCACCCCCCCTTCCCTCCAAGGCAGCCAGGTACAATATTGGCGTATAACACACACACATGATTTGCCCCATATTTTCAGGGGGAAAAAGTGCATGTTATACACCGATAAATATGGTATATGGTACAAAAAATGCAGCAGAAAGTTGTGTCACATGACTATTAGAAAAAAAATATCAGTAGATAGCTCACAGGGTTCATTCAGTATGTAGAAAACACAGTTAAGTAACAAATACTTTGTTACTGAGGATTGCCCTTTCAAGGCCTTTTTGTTTGGAAACTGCAGTTGTGAATGTACTTCAGCAGTATTAGGATATTCATTTTGTTATTTTTTGTATATTAGCAAAACACCACAGTCAAAACTAAATATTTAACTTCCAAACGCGTACAGGAAGCAAAGCCTTCCTTCTCAGTACTTTTCATTTACCAATTTGTGTAGTGCCCCGTTCTACTCTACTTAAAAGAATGTAAGTGTATACAAGCCTAAAATTCATCTTCACTTCCAGTATTGCAATTTACATGTACATATGTGTGTAAACATGTGTACGCACTTAAATTACTGTACTCAAACTTAAAATTTTCTATTTTTGTTTCACAGCTCTGTACTTCATCGTTCTATTACTGATATTTATGCAGCTGCATGTATGGTTTCAGACGACATAGCATCTACAGTATCTCACAAAAGTGAGTACACCCCTCACATTTTTGTAAATATTTTATTATATATTTTCATGTGACAACACTGAAGAAATTACACTTTGCTACAATGTAAAGTAGTGAGTGTACAGCTGGTGTAGTGGGTAGCACTTTCGCCTAGCAGTAAGAAGGGTCGCTGGTTCGAATCCCAACCACGACACTACCTGCCTGGAGTTTGCATGTTCTCCCTGTGCCTGCGTGGGTTTCCTCCGGGTACTCCAGTTTCCTCCCACACTCCAAAGACATGCTAGTAGGTGAATTGGATCCTGTCTAAATTGTCCCTAGTATGTATGAATGTGCTGCTCCTTGAGGGTAGGGACTGATGTGAATGTACTATGTATATGTAAAGCGCTGCGTAAATTGACGCGCTATATAAGTACCTAAAATAAAATAAATAAAAAATAAATAACAGTGTAAATTTGCTGTCCCCTCAAAATAACTCAATACACAGTCATTAATGTCTAAACCTCTGGCAACAAAAGTAAGTACATCCCTAAGTGAAAATGTCCAAATTGGGCCCAATTAGCCATTTTCTCTCCCCAGTGTCATGTGACTCGTTAGTTTTACAAGGTCTCAGGTGTGAATGGGGAGCAGGTGTGTTAAACTTGGTGTTATCGCTCTCACTCTCTCATACTGGTCACTGGAAGTTCAACATGGCACCTCATGGCAAAGAACTCCCTGAGGATCTGAAAAAAATCATTCAGAGACTGGGCCGCAGGGCAGTATTCCAACATGATAACGACCCAAAACACATCTCCAAGACAACCACTGCCTTGTTAAAGAAGCTGAAGGTAAAGGTGATGGACTGGCCAAGCATGTCTCCAGACTTAAACCCTATTGAGCATCTGTGGGGCATCCTCAAATGAAAGGTGGAGGAGCGCAAGGTCTCTAACATCCACCAGCTCTGTGATGTCGTCATGGAGGAGTGGAAGAGAACTCCAGGGGCAACCTGTGAAGCTCTGGTGAACTCTATTCCCAAGAGGGCTAAGGCAGGGCTGGAAAATAATGGTGGCCACACAAAATATTGACACTTTGGGCCAATTTGGACATTTTCACTTAGGGGTGTACTCCTTTTGTTGCCAGCGGTTTAGACATTAATGGCTTTGTGTTGAGTTATTTTCTTCAGTGTTGTCACGTGAAAAGATATAATAAAATATTTACAAAAATGAGAGGGGTATACTCACTTTTGTAAGATACTGTAAATCCAGATTAGTAAAAAGTTTGACTTTTTTAGTCTCGTGTGCAAGAGACATATCATTCACCAATCAGATTCAAATACTTTTTTAAAAGTTTGAATGTGACTAATGATGCAGGAAAAGAAAGAGGGAGTTACCAGTCGTGGCTGGTGCTCAATTTTCTTGGAGGAGCGGCCTGCGGCCCCCTCCCAGCCAGCTCCGGTGGCTTACCACCTGTGTCTCCTCCCAAGTCCTGGTGGTCGCTTCTTCTCCCAGCCAATCAGGACTTAGGAATTGCTGCCAATCGGGTCTTAGGACTCCCGGCCAATCGAGTCTCAGGACCCGCTTCCTGATTGGCTGGGAGGAGAAACAGGAAGACATTAGCGAATATTAATTCGCTAATGTCACACAACTGGGTGGGCTCTGCGCCCTGAGCCTACCCTTTTTGAAGCCTATTAGAGCCTTAAACTCTTATCATTTGCTTCAAAAAAAATTTGAAATCCATGCGTCTGACGCCCTGCATGTACATTAGAGGCCGGGCGCATGTAATAAGGTGACGCCCCGTATGAGTGGCCGCCCCTGGGAGTTACACATATTTTAGGAAGGATGCTCCTTCTTTCCCAGCGAGAAGCTCCCCCAAGGGCTGGATACAAGAATCTAGGAAATAACACAGAAGTCTGACTAAAATATATTGAGTGTAATTTCTGATATAATACCGTTGCTGTGTTTACAGGTCATTACTAGCAGGCAGCTCACTGAATGTTTAGGCTTGTTGCTGTTCTAATTCATAATGATGCATATTTTACACATATTTTCCTGACTTTTTAATTAGTAATTTTCTCTTTACTATACAAAATATTTCCATTTGTTTGACATGTTAAAAATGTATGACACATAATACATATTGAATGAAAAATAAATAAAAGACTGCACTGCAGCGTGCTAATATGAACTACTTCCATAAAAAAATTAAAAAAAAGAGTTCTCTCTGTGTGTTCCATGAGGCGTCTGAAGGTCACTGTTCTACTGTAAACTGCTCAAGGGTGAACAAGGTCCTACTGAATAAGCTAGCAAGATTTAAAACAATATATCCATAGCCCTGACTCTGTCTTTGCTACTAAATGAGAGCTTAAGTATTTTCTTCAGTTCTTACAGTTTTTCTTTTTTTTATTGATGATGGCAACGTATTGAAAGGATCATTGAAAGTTTAACTGTGGGTGACAGTACTTTTTTTGGAATGTAATGATGTCACCATCTGCAGTCTAATCACTCTTATCCTTAAGAGATCTCAGTTCTGGAGCCCCCCAGGCTTATAAGAGAGAATCTAGGACAGACCTTGATAGATGTCACTCTGGTCACACATCTTACATCTCCCAAAACTTAATTGCATTTCTTATAATTGCTTCCCCAGCACATAACTAATATGCACACCCTCTATAATTTCTACCTACAGTGGATTTAATTAACTATCCTCTGTATTGTTGATGCTAAGTTACAGTCATTGTACTAGTGTAAAAGACATGAAAAAAGGAAGGCATTTACAAACTATTCCATTCAGAGACCTCACATTCCACCTCATAGATTAATGGAATCCCCGAAGGACAGCTCTTACACAACAAACATAATGAGTTTAATGATACAACGCTTGAAAAACATGCTAACTGGGTTATCAATAAAACACATGAACCAGAAAACCCACAATGCTTTATTTTAAGAACAAAATTAGGATTCAAATATCTTTAAGTGAATATCTGCCATTAATGTTTAACTATAGTCAACAAGAACAGCTAAAGGCAAACACATCATTATAATAACTATTTTCAAAATGCTTACTACTGCATATATTACAAAAATAATGCATTTGTGAGATTTATTACAAATAGGGGGTGATTTACGAAAGCTGTGGGCCATCAGTAGAGGCGCACGGCGTGGCGCAATGCACATTTGCATATTTACGAAATGGTGCGTCGGTAACAGATCGCGAATCCCCCCATTTACTATAGCGATCTTGGCGCATGGGAGAATGCAATCTGTGTGCCACTATGGACATGACTCATGGCATCTCCAAATCCATATTGACAGAAGATGGAGGTGCCAATATTATGGGGTGATGTGAGGAAGTTTAGTAACAACTGCCCAAGCAACAAATATGCCCAAAATAGAATGAGAAAGTAACTTTTTCAGAGAAAGCCTGCTGTGCCTGCAAGTACGTTTAGAACTGCGTGAGATCAATGTAAGCAGTGCGCTTGCACAAGCTGCTATTGCGCTCATTCACATGCGTTTGTTCACTGTGTGGCCAAAATCTTAGTAAATGTAAGAGACGAACAGGCAATTGCATGGGTTGAATGGGCGCACCTCTAAACTTGACGTTTTTTTTTTTTTTTACGCTGGTTCACCTTTATGTATTTTTTTTAAGGAGATTTGCACACAGGTCATGTTAGCATGCTATGTTGCCCACGTGTGACATGCACCTTGTTAAAATTATGTAAAAAGACTCTCGCTCCTCTAGCTCCTCCTAAAAGGACATTTAACCTCCCCCCTCTAATGCAAATGATTGCATTGAGCTAGCTTTTGCTTTTAACGGGGAACTCCATTCTACAATGCTCTTGTCTCCCTCCTCTAACCCCTTGAATTTCCATGGGCTAACTTGTGCTTTTAAAGGGGAACTCCACACTCCATTCTACAATGCTCTTGTCTCCCCCCTCTAACCCCTTGGATTTCCATGGGCTAACTTTTGCTTTTAAAGGGGAACTCCACACTCCATTCTACAATGCTCTTGTCCCCCCCCCCCTCTAACCCCTTAGATTTCCATGGGCTAACTTTTGCTTTTAAAGGGGAACTCCACACTCCATTCTACAATGCTCTTGTCTCCCCCCTCCAACCCCTTGGATTTCCATGGGCTAACTTTTGCTTTTAAAGGGGAACTCCACACTCCATTCTACAATGCTCTTGTCTCCCCCCTCTAATGTATGTGATTTCCTTGGGCTAGCTTTTTCTTTTAAAGAGGAACTCCACACTCCATTCTCCAATGCTCTTGTCTCCCCCCTCTAACCCCTTGGATTTCCATGGGCTAACTTTTGCTTTTAAAGGGGAACTCCACACACCACTCTATTCTCAAAAGGCTGTGAGCTGCCTTCACCAGTCCAAACCACATCCTTTTTTAGAGCATACAACAGGGCCAGCTAGGAAAGGGGCGAGAAGAGCGATCGCCCAACCCCCTCCTGAACCATACAAGGCCGCATGCACTCAACATAGCTGGCTGCCTTTGGGACATGTTGCATTCAGCCCAATACCAACCACAAAGCACCTTGTACCCACTAGTTTAAAGGGGTTTTCCACATTCAGTAAAGCCCCCTGTCTGCAGCCCCCACAACCCCAGCCTAGGGTTGTGTGGAAGAGGCCCTTGTCCCCCCGAATTTGGGAACAAGGTGGTTGACTTTTGGGGTGCCCGGGCCCCTCCTGCCACCAAGCATCCACCCCTTTCATGGGCTGGCTTTCTGTGTGTTTGGCTAGGGGTTTGTTAGTGTGTGGGATGGGCACAATATTTTTTTAGTTTGGGGTGGTATCTTTCACATGGGGATTCTCATTTTAAACCTTAACAGACCCAAATGGCCTTGCATGTTTTGGGGGGGCAGGCTACTTTTTGTTTTGGGTTAAAATCTTGCAGTTGCAATGTAGATTTGTTTTCTCTAAAGCCGTAGATCTTTAAAGCAGCATTTTGGAAACATGCTACAGATGCACCACTTTACAAGCAGAGTAAGCCCCCCCCCCCCAAGTTACTAGCTTTTAGGTAATTTTGCATCTTTAAAGGCACTTCTCCTTGTTTCGTTTTTCGGGCTGTCCAAATTGGTGACATTGATATATGTCCCTCAGGGTGGGACCCGGGCCCCCATACCCATTTTCAGGCCAATAACTAGAATATAAGCCAGCCAAGTGGGGACTAGCACAATTAACAAGTCAGTTCCCATAGCATGCAATGGTATTTGTTGTATAACTTTTGCCCATATTAGGCTCTTTGTTTGCCCCCCTGGACCGGGGGGGGGGGGGGTTGTCCCATCTGTAATTTTGTAGCATGCTGGATGATGTGATTAATTTTGGACAGGGGGTGGCTTATTTTATGCTAGCTGCATTTGGTTTGTTTTGGGCATGCTCAGGGATAGGGATGAGCTTCGAGTTCGAGTCGAACTCATGTTCGACTCGAACATTGGCTGTTCGACTCGAACATTGGCTGTTCGCAAGTTCACCGAACAGCGAACAATTTGGGGTGTTCGCGGCAAATTCGAATGCCGCGGAACACCCTTTAAAAGTCTATGGGAGAAATCAAAAGTGCTAATTTTAAAGGCTAATATGCAAGTTATTGTCATAAAAAGTGTTTGGGGACCTGGGTCCTGCCCCAGGGGACATGGATCAATGCAAAAAAAAGTTTTAAAAACGGCCGTTTTTTCAGGAGCAGTGATTTTAATAATGCTTAAAGTCAATCAATAAAAGTGTAATATCCCTTTAAATTTCGTACCTGGGGGGTGTCTATAGTGTGCCTGTAAAGGGGCGCATGTTTCCTGTGTTTAGAACAGTCTGACAGCAAAATGACATTTTGAAGGAAAAAACTCATTTAAAACTACTCGCGGCTATTGCATTGCCGACAATACACATAGAAGTTCATTGATAAAAACGGCATGGGAATTCCCCAAAGGGGAACCCCGAACCAAAATTAAAAAAAAAAAATGACGTGGGAGTCCCCCTAAATTCCATACCAGGCCCTTCAGGTCTGGTATGGATATTAAGGGGAACCCCGGCCAAAATTTAAAAAAAAAAATGACGTGGGGTTCCCCCTAAATTCCATACCAGACCCTTCAGGTCTGGTATGGATTTTAAGGGGAACCCCGCGCCAAAAAAAAAAAAAAAAACGGCGTGGGGTCCCCCCAAAGATCCATACCAGACCCTTATCCGAGCACGCAACCTGGCAGGCCGCAGGAAAAGAGGGGGGGACGAGAGTGCGGCCCCCCCTCCCTCCTGAACCGTACCAGGCCACATGCCCTCAACATTGGGAGGGTGCTTTGGGGTAGCCCCCCAAAACACCTTGTCCCCATGTTGATGAGGACAAGGGCCTCATCCCCACAACCCTGGCCGGTGGTTGTGGGGGTCTGCGGGCGGAGGGCTTATCGGAATCTGGAAGCCCCCTTTAACAAGGTGACCCCCAGATCCCGGCCCCCCCCCTGTGTGAAATGGTAAGGGGGTACATAAGTACCCCTACCATTTCACGAAGAAAGTGTCAAAAATGTTAAAAATGACAAGAGACAGTTTTTGACAATTCCTTTATTTAAATGCTTCTTCTTTCTTCTATCTTCCTTCATATTCTGGTTCTTCTGGTTCTTCTGGCTCTTCTGGTTCTTCCTCCGGCGTTCTCGTCCAGCATCTCCTCCGCGGCGTCTTCTATCTTCTTCTCCTCGGGCCGCTCCGCACCCATGGCATGGGGGGGAGGCTCCCGCTCTTCTCTTCTTCTTTTCTTCTCTTCTTCTCTTCTTCTTTTCTTCTTTTCTTCTCCGGGCCGCTCCGCAATCCATGCTGGCATGGAGGGAGGCTCCCGCTGTGTGACGGCGCTCCTCGTCTGACAGTTCTTAAATAACGGGGGGGGCGGGGCCACCCGGTGACCCCGCCCCCCTCTGACGCACGGTGACTTGACGGGACTTCCCTGTGACGTCACGGGGAATGCCACAGGGAAGTCCCGTCAAGTCACCGTGCGTCAGAGGGGGGCGGGGTCACCGGGTGGCCCCGCCCCCCCTCGTTATTTAAGAACTGTCAGACGAGGAGCGCCGTCACACAGCGGGAGCCTCCCTCCATGCCAGCATGGATTGCGGAGCGGCCCGGAGAAGAAAAGAAGAAAAGAAGAAGAGAAGAAGAGAAGAAAAGAAGAAGAGAAGAGCGGGAGCCTCCCCCCCATGCCATGGGTGCGGAGCGGCCCGAGGAGAAGAAGACAGAAGACGCCGCAGAGGAGATGCTGGACGAGAACGCCGGAGGAAGAACCAGAAGAGCCAGAAGAACCAGAAGAACCAGAAGATGAAGGAAGATAGAAGAAAGAAGAAGCATTTAAATAAAGGAATTGTCAAAAACTGTCTCTTGTCATTTTTAACATTTTTGACACTTTCTTCGTGAAATGGTAGGGGTACTTATGTACCCCCTTACCATTTCACACAGGGGGGGGGCCGGGATCTGGGGGTCACCTTGTTAAAGGGGGCTTCCAGATTCCGATAAGCCCCCCGCCCGCAGACCCCCACAACCACCGGCCAGGGTTGTGGGGATGAGGCCCTTGTCCTCATCAACATGGGGACAAGGTGTTTTGGGGGGCTACCCCAAAGCACCCTCCCAATGTTGAGGGCATGTGGCCTGGTACGGTTCAGGAGGGAGGGGGGGCCGCACTCTCGTCCCCCCCTCTTTTCCTGCGGCCTGCCAGGTTGCGTGCTCGGATAAGGGTCTGGTATGGATTTTTGGGGGGACCCCACGCCGTTTTTTTTTTTTTTTTTTTTGGCGCGGGGTTCCCCTTAAAATCCATACCAGACCTGAAGGGTCTGGTATGGAATTTAGGGGGAACCCCACGTCGTTTTTTTTTTAAATTTTGGCCGGGGTTCCCCTTAATATCCATACCAGACCTGAAGGGCCTGGTATGGAATTTAGGAGGACTCCCACGTCATTTTTTTTTTTTAATTTTGGTTCGGGGTTCCCCTTTGGGGAATTCCCATGCCGTTTTTATCAATGAACTTCTATGTGTATTGTCGGCAATGCAATAGCCGCGAGTAGTTTTAAATGAGTTTTTTCCTTCAAAATGTCATTTTGCTGTCAGACTGTTCTAAACACAGGAAACATGCGCCCCTTTACAGGCATACTATAGACACCCCCCAGGTACGAAATTTAAAGGGATATTACACTTTTATTGTTTGACTTTAAGCATTATTAAAATCACTGCTCCTGAAAAAACGGCCGTTTTTAAAACTTTTTTTTGCATTGATCCATGTCCCCTGGGGCAGGACCCAGGTCCCCAAACACTTTTTATGACAATAACTTTCATATAAGCCTTTAAAATTAGCACTTTTGATTATTCATGTTCGTGTCCCATAGACTTTAACGGTGTTCGCATGTTCGAACGAACTTTTTTCCTGTTCGCATGTTCTGGTGCGAACCGAACAGGGGGGTGTTCGGCTCATCCCTACTCAGGGACTTTGGTTTTTTGCTGTGGCTTTTGGTGTGTGAAATGTATTTGGGTTGTTCTGGGCATGCTCAGGGTTAGTAATTTAAGGATATCCTTAACAGGTGTACCCACTTTGAAGTTATGTCTCTACATTGGGTAAACTTGCATTTTGTGTGTTTCATGGACTGAGCATGTGTTTTCAATTCCCTCATAGCACACAAACCTATGTTATATAAAGCTTGCAGATAGCACTCTTTACCTTGCCCTGAAAAGAGGCAAGATAGCTTGATGGTGTGTGTGTGTGTGTGTAGCACGCTCTGTGATCAGTCAGTCTTTGAGACTCGCTGGATCACAGATCAGAGTAAGAGGTGGATCCCCACCTCTTACCACGTGATCAGCTGTTGGCCAATGACAGCTGATCATGTGATGTAAACAGAGCTGGTAATCGGCTATTTTTTCTCCTCACGCTAATAGCCGATCACCGGCAGCTGTCAGAGGGACATCGGTCCCAATCAAGGAGAGCAGCCACCAGCTCTACCTGCCAGTGCCAACTACCAGTGCACAACAGTGCCACCTACCAGTCCCCACGAGCGCCACCTAGCATTGCCCACAGTGCCACCTATCAGTGTCCACAGTGCCACCTTTCAATGTCACCAATCAGTGCCTCATCAGCAGTGCTGCCCATCAGTGTCACCTACAAGTGCCCATCAGTGCCACCTATCAGTGCCCATCAGTGCCATCTATCAGTGGTACCTATCAGTGCCCATAAGTGCCACCCATCAGGGCCCATCAGTGCCATCTTATCAGTGGCCATCAGTGCCACCTTATCTGTGCCTATCAGTGCCCATCAGTGCAGCCTATCAGTGCTGCCTCATCAGCGCATATCAATAAAGGAGAAAAATGACCTGTTCGCAATATTTTATAACAAACTATGAAACATGATTTTTTTTTTTCAAAATGTTCCTTTTTTTTGTTGTTTAGCAAAAAATAAAAACCCCAGTGGTGATTAAATACCACTAAAAGAAAGCTCTATTTGTGTGAAAAAAAATTATAAAAATTTAATTTGGGTACAGTGTTGCATGATTGCGCAATTGTCATTTAAACAGTGACAGCGCTAAAAGCTGAAAATTGGTCTGGGCAGGAAGGAGGTTTAAGTGCCCAGTAAGCAAGTGGTTAGGAGACTGTCCATTTGTGGGCACAGTCCTTTTAACTCCTGTTAATTTCCTCTAGAAAATGGTCAGACCTCCCAGAGGGGAAGCACTGGTGATTTTATCATCCAATCATGTTGAAGCAAAGATGCAGTTTTTTTTATTTTCCTTGAATGTCCCCCTTGGATCTCCAGCAACTGCACTTGTAGTGCAAAGTGGATTTGCCTTTAGTAAATAAACCCCAAAGTCCAAGATACCTAATAATTTGTAGTGTACACAGCAAAGTGCTAGAGTGCAATTTACCTAATGGGGAAACTATTTAGTTTGACCGGTGTGTCCCCAAGGAAAGACATTGGTAGGGTTTTACCCTCACTTCCTGTTTGGCTATGTGACAGGAAGTGAATAAATTTGAAGGAGAAACTGGCAAAATTTGGGAGGTGTCTTCACCCTATCAGGGGTGCAGACATCCTCAAAAACTGACAAGACTTCTAATCCCTCTGCACTCTATCCCCAAGCAAAAATAAGAAAGGATTTTTTCATTTAGTTTAACGTTGCAAAGACACATTCCTAAGTTCAACTGTGATGCATGTCAATGGCCCATTTAGACCTTGTTTAATAGAAAACACCAGTTGCCTTTAACTAGAAACATTTGTTAGTCCAGTCCTGGAAATCACTACACTACACTTTAATGAAATTTTTATCATTTTTTTCCCCACAAATAGAGCTTTCCTTTGATGGTATTTGATCACCTCTGCGGTTTTTATTTATTGCGCTATAAACAAAAGAGGGACAAGTTTGAAAAAACACAATATTTTTTACTTTTTGCTATAATAAATATCCAATTTTTTTTTAAACACATTTTTTCCTCAGTTTAGGCCGATTCTTCTACATATTTTTGGTAAAAATCGCAATAAGTGTATATTGATTGGTTTGCGCAAAAGTTATAGCGTCTACAAAATAGGGGATAGATTTACAGCATTTTTATTATTTTTTTTTTTTACTAGTCATGGCAGCGATCTGCGATTTTTATTGTGACTGCAATATTGAGGCGGACATATCAGATACTTTTGACACATTTTTGGGACCATTCACATTTGTACAGCAATCCGTGCTATAAAAATGCATTGATTACTGTGTAAATGTGACTGGCAGGGAAGGGGTTAACACTGGGTGGTGATCGAGGGGTTAATGTGTGTCCTAGGGAGGTGATTCTAACTGTGGGGGGAGGGGACTGACTGGGGAAGGTGACCGATCGGTGTCCCTATGTACAAGGGACACACATTGGTCTCCTCTCCTCTCTGACAGTACGTGGATCTGTGTGTTTACACACACAGATCCACGGTCCTGCTCAGTTACTGGGCAATCGCGGGTGCCCGGCGGACATCGCGGCCGCTGGGCACGTGCATCAGGTCCCCAGTGACGCGGCAGGAAGGCCTAGTGGCTCGGGAAGGCGATCACATCAAATGATGTCCGCCCAGAACGAGAGCTGCCTCGTCCCACCGTCATATAACAGTGGGTGGGCAGCTAGTGGTTAAGGGACCGAAAGTAATGGGACAATTGGCTGCTCAGCTGTTCCATGGGCAGGTCTGTGTTATTCCCTCATTATCCAATTTACAAGGAGCAGATAAAAGATTCAGAGTTAATTTCAAGTGTGCTATTTGCATTTGGAAACTGCTGCTGTCAACTTTCAATATGAGATCCAAAGAGCTGTCACTATTAGTGAAGCAAGCCATCATTAGGCTGAAAAAAAAAAACAAACCCATCAGAGAGATAGCAAAAACATTAGGTGTGGCCAAATCAACTGTTTGGAACATCCTTAAAAAGAAAGAACGCACTGGTGAGCTCAGCAACACCAAAAGACCCGGAAGACCACGGAAAACAAAAATTGTGGATGACCAAACAATTCTTTCCCTGGTGAAGAAAACACCCTTCACAACAGTTGGCCAGATCAAGAACACTCTCCAGGAGGTAGGTGTATGTGTGTCAAAGTCAACAATCAAGAGAAGACTTCACTAGAGTGAATACAGAGGATTCACCACAAGATGTAAACCATTGGTGAGCCCTAAGAAACAGGAAGGCCAGATTAGAGTTTGCCAAACAACATCTAAAAAAGCCTTCACAGTTCTGGAACAACATCCTATGGACAGATGAGACCAAGATCAACTTGTACCAGAGTGATGGGAAGAGAAGAGTATGGAGAAGGAAAGGAACTGCTCATGGTCCAAAGCATACCACCTCATCAGTGAAGCATGGAGGTGGTAGTGTCATGGCATGTATGGCTGCCAATGGAACTGGTTCTCTTGTATTTATTGATGATGTGACTGCTGACAAAAGCAGCATGATGAATTCTGAAGTGTTTCGGGCATTATATTATCTGCTCATATTCAGCAAAATGCTTCAGAACTCATTGGATGGCGCTTCACAGTGCAGATGGACAATGACCCGAAGCATACTGCGAAAACAACCAAAGAGTTTTTTAAGTTAAAGAAGTGGAATGTTATGCAATGGCCACGTCAATCACCTGGCCTGAATCCGATTGAGCATGCATTTCACTTGCTGAAGACAAAACTGAAGGGAAAATGCCCGCAGAACAAGCAGGAACTGAAGACAGTTGCAGTAGAGGCCTGGCAGAGCATCACCAGGGATGAAACCCAGCATCTGGTGATGTCTATGCGTTCCAGACTGTAGGCTGTAATTGACTGCAAAGGATTTGCAACCAAGTATTAAAAAGTGAGTTTGATGGATGATTGTTAATCTGTCCCATTACTTTTGGTCCCTTAAAAGTGGGAGGCACATATACAAACTGTTGTAATTTCTACACCGTTCACCTGATTTGGATGTAAATACCCTCAAATTAAAGCTGAAAGTCCGCAGTTAAAGCAGTATCTCACAAAAGTGAGTACACCCCTCAAATTTTTGTAAATATTTTATTATATCTTTTCATGTGACAACACTGAAGAAATTACGCTTTGCTACAATGTAAAGTGATGAGTGTACAACTTGTATAACAGTGTAAATTTGCTGTCCCCTCTAAAAAACACAACACACAGCCATTAATGTCTAAACCGCTGGCAGCAAAAGTGAGTACACCCCTAAGTGAAAATGTCCAAATTGGGATCAATTATCCATTTTCCCTCCCTGGTGCCATGTGACTCTTTAGTGTTACAAGGTCTCAGGTGTGAATTGGGAGCAGGTGTGTTAAATTTGTTGTTATCACTCTCACTATCTCATACTGGTCACTGGAAGTTCAACGTGGCACCTCATGGCCAAGAACTCTCTGAGGATCTGAAAAAAAAGAATTGTTGCTCTATATAAAGAGTGTTCATAATGATTAGCCTGCCCTCAACACATAACTGTAGATAAGTAACTTGATCCGTAAGAAGGATGCTCAAGGATAATCTGTAACTCATTTCACCATTATTTGCACCATTTTGTAACCTTGAATGCAATTGTAATAACACAGGTGTGCTCGCTTTACTGGAACCTGACCTATAAAACAACTCATCTCCTGCAGCAGCTAGTCAGCAAGGGCTGCAGTACTTCTCCATGTAAATACCTAGCACAAAGATGAAGGCTCCCATTTCAGAGAGATGGTGGAATGTGGTAATCTGGCTCTAGTTAGATAATTTGGTTAAGTAAAGAGTTAAGATATATACAGTGGGGTAATAACTTGGAGAGCAGCTAAAAAAAACTGTTTTAAGATAGTAAAAAAATGTAACATGGGCACATGGATTAAGTGGTGCTGGGGCAAAAGAAAAGTGAGCATGTGTAACTTGTGGGACATTTTTTTTTTGACCAGACATTAATCCTAGAATGTTTTTTAAAGAAAGAAGAGACCTAGCATAGCATAGCATGGATTAGGCACAAGTCCCTGCAGCAGGTTGTTTCTGTATTTTATTCAAATGTGGATGGGGCATGGGGTCACTGCTGTAGTAAATAGTTGAGGGGTCTAATCTCACCTTTTCTAGGTTGGTGAGAAAAAGTTAGCAACTAACCTGCTTTTTTCAGGTGGAGGTAGTTAAATCGTGGCCAAAATGGAATGTGTTTCTAATAAAACATACCTTGAGCACTAGGGATGTATCACTGAATCAGACTGAGACAGAAGTGCAGTAAAAATCACACTATTTAATAAAATAGTAAGATGGTATCAACAGAGCAAACGTAGTCAAAACATAGACAGAGTTCAGTAACCAGGACGGTTATTCAGAGGGCGTTGTACCGAAGTGGTGAAACGGTTGCATACTAAAGGTTTTAATAAGGAGACATGAAATATATTTGAAATACACATATTAGAAGAAAGGTCTAAAGCATAAGCCATGGGGTTGATCCTATGGAGAATACGGAAAGGCCCAATAAACCATGGTGTCAGTTTTAATGAGGGAACACGGAGTCAGAGGTTGCAAGATGACAGCCAGACCCTGTCCCCAACTTGGCAGGAAGGTGCAGGCAGGCTTCTGCGGTCAGAATGGAGTCTGTACCTATCATTGGCACTTTGCAAGGACTCTTAGACCTGTACCCAAGTGGAACGAAGACCACAGAGATGCTCCTCCAATGCAGGAATGCTCTGAGGAACAAATGTGTCAGGCAACATGGTTGGTTGGAAACCATAATTTGCCATGAATGCAGACAAGTGGAATTGATGACACTATTGTGAGCAAACTCTGCCCAAGGTAAGAGGTCTAACCAGTTGTTATGGTGGTCAGAAATGTAGCAATGTAAAAACTGTTCCAAGGACTGGTTGGCTCGTTCTGCGGCCCCATTGGATTGCGGGTGATACGCAGAGGAGAAAGAAAGCTGAATTCTCAACTGTGCACAAAAGGCTCGCCAGAACCTGGACACAAAGTGACTACCCCTATCCGAGATGATCACCTTGGGAAGCCCATATAAGCGAAAAATCTCCAAAGCAAAAATGGAAGCCAGTTTTTTAGATGTGGACAACTTCTTAAGTGGAATACAATGAGATATTTTGGAAAACCGGTCAACCACCATAAGGATAACTGTGTTGCCCTGAGAGTTGGGTAACTCCATAATGAAATCCATAGACAAGTGGGTCCAAGGCCTCTCCATTGTATATGGGTTGTAGGAGGCCCACTGGAAGGTGTCTTACTCTGAGCACACACGGAACAAGCAGCTACGAAGGTGGCTACATTAGCACGTAGACTAGGCCACCAGAATTGTTGGAAAATAGCCCAAAAGAGTTGAATCTTCCCTGGGTGGCAAGCAACTTTGGGAGAATGGTAAATCTGGAGCAATGGAGGTATAGACTTTCAGGAACAAAGTAGTGGTCACAAGGTTTCTCAGGAGGAGAATGGATCTTAGTGGCAAGAATTTTGTCACCCAAAGAAGAAGTGAGACTAGTGCGAACTGTAGCCAGAATACGATCGGGAGGAATCATAGGAACAGGAACCGACTCCATCTTGGAAGTGGAGGAAAACTGTTGCGACAAAGCATCAGCCCTTACATTCTTAGTACCGGGTAAGAATGAGACCATGTGATTGAAACTTGACAAGAAAAGAGCCCATCGGGCCCTTCTGGGAGAGAGGCATTAAGCCTCAGACAAGAATGTGAGGTTCTTACGGGCAGTCAGAATAAGAACACAGTAGTACCTTCGAGGAGATGCCTCCATTCTTTAAGGGCTAAAATGATCACTAACAACTCTCTGTCCCCAATCTCATTGCATTCCACAGAAGATAATTTCTTGGAAAAGTAGCCACAAGGATGCATAGCGCTCTCAGAGGTAAGTTTCCCTGGGTCTATCGAAATACCAGCAGTGGAAATGACATAACCCAGGAATTTAACTGTTCACAATGAAACTCGCACTTCTCCAATTTGCAATACTGGTTATCTCTTAGCCTCTGTAGCACATGGTGGACATCTGTAGGATGGCTTTCTGGGGACTTGGAAAATATGAGAATATCTTCAAGATAAACCACCACACATAGCTGCAAAAAATCTCAGAGGACATCATTGATAAATTCCTAGAAAACTGCCGGAGCTTTGCAAATACCAAAGAGCATAACCAGGTATTCATAGTGGCCTGTTCTGGTATTAAATGCAGTTTTCCATTTGTCACCCTCCTTGATCCTCACGAGACTGTATGCCCCTCTCAAATCAAGCTTCATAAAAACCTTTGCTCCCTTGAGGTGGTCAAATAACTCTGTAATCAAAGGAATCAGATACGCATTCTTAACCGTGAAGCGATTGAGACCCCTATAAACAATAAAAGGTCTCAGTTCACCACTCTTCTTTTTCACAAAGAAGAAACCAGCACCAGCAGGAGATGAGGATGGGAGGGGGAGCGAACCATACCAGGCCTCTTGCCCTCAACATGGGGAGGATGCTTTGGAGTCCCCCCAAAGCAATTTGTCCCCATGTTGATGGGGACAGGGACCTATTCCCGACAACCCTGGCCATTGGTTGTTGGGGTCTGCGGGTGGGGGCTTATCGGAATCGGGAAGCCCCCTTTAACAAGGGGGCCCCCAGATCCCACCCTCCCCCCTGTGAATGGGTATGGGGTACATTGTACCCCTACCCATTCACCCAAAAAAAGTCAAAAAGTAAAAACCACAATAGACAGTTTTTGACAATTCCTTTATTAAAAAAAAATTATAAAGTTTCCTGCAATGTCCATCCATCTTCAATCACGGCACCCGACAGACAGAAAAATATTTTTAAAAAAGCTCCACCTCGGTGGGAGGCCTCCTGGTGACTGCTATCTCTTGGCTGTGACAGCTGTTATATTGGCAAGGACGGTGCCACCCGGTGACATAACCGAGTGACCCCGCCCCATATGACATCATGTGGCAGTGGGAAGGAGTCACTCGGTTACATCAGCGGTGGCCTCGCCCTTGCCTATATAACAGCTGTCACAGAGATAGCAATTGGCGGGAGGCCTCCCATGGAGGCAGAGCTTTTTTTTTTTTTAAATATTTTTTGGGTCTATTGAAGATGGATGGACATTGCAGGACACTTTTTATTTTAATAAAGGAATTGTCAAAAACTGTCTATTGTGGTTTTTATTTTTTTACACTTTTTTTGGTGAATGGGTAGGGGTACAATGTACCCGATACCCAGTCACATAAGGGGGGCTGGATCTGGGGGCCCCCTTGTTAAAGGGGGCTTTCAGATTCCGATAAGCACCCCACCCACAGACCCTGACAACCAATGGCCAGGGTTGTCAGGAAGAGGTCCTTGTCCCCATCAACATGGGAACAAGGTGCTTTGGGGGGACCCCAAAGGCATGTAGCCTGGTCGCTTGCTCGCCCCCGCTATCCTGTCTTCCAGGCTGCATGCTCGGATAAGGGTCTGGTATGGATTTTGGGGGGACCCCACGCCAATTTTTTTTTTAAATTAGCATGAAAATGTATGGACTGGGGGCGGGAATGATTTTTCCACTGATTTTTCATCTATTTTGCCGGCAATACATTACAGCCACGAGCAAGTTTAAATTACATTTTTTCCTTTAGAAATGTTATATTGCTGCGGCACTGTTTTACACATAACACAGATGCGCCACTATACAGGCAGACTAAGGGGACCCCCAGGCATGATATTTAACGGAATATTTCATTTTTATTGTTTCACTTTAAGCATTATTGAAATAACTGCTCCTTAAAATGCATTGATACATGTCCCTTATGGCGGTAGCCGGGTCCCCATCCACTTTTTATGGCAATAACTTGCATATAAGCCTTTAAAATGAGCACTTTTGATTTTTCATGTTCGTGTCCCATAGATTTTAATAGGGTTTGCATGTTCGCTCAAATTTTTTGCCTGTTAGCAAGTTCTGGTGCAGACCGAACTGGGGGGTGTTTGGCTCATCCCTACTGAGCACCAGTGCACAAAGCAAGGTCCATAAAGACATGGATGAGTGAGTTTGGGGTGGAGGAACTTGATTGGCCTGACCTTAACCCGATAGAATACATTTGGGATGAATCAGAGCGGAGATTGTAAGCCAGGTCTTCTCATCCACACAGGGGCGGACTGACCATCGGGCAGTTCGGACGCTGACCGAGGGCCCGTGGCCAGTAGGGGGCCCCATGGCAGCTTCCACTTCGGGACCCGATCTACCCGTCAGCTAGCTGTGATTGACGGGCTGATCGGGTCCCTGCTCACTGCTAAGAGACTGCAGTGTATACACACACCTCGTGATGCGTTCCTCCTCCTCCCCGCCGGCCCCTCCTTCCCTCCTGTCCATCCCAGGTGCTTGTATCTGTCATCACCTCGGACGGACAGAAAAGAGGAGGGGCCGACGAGGAGGAGGAGGAGCGCATCACGAGAGGTCTGTATACAGCCGCTTCCCGCGCTACTCTGCATGTAGGAAGGAAAGTGCAGCAGCTTGTACCACGTGCTGCTATTAGAAAGTTGCTGCACAGCTTCCCACCCACAGTGTCCCCCTGTGCCCCCACCTCCCCACAGTGTCCCCCTGTGCCCCCCACCTCCCCACTGTGTCCCCCTGTGCCCCCCACCTCCCCACAGTGAGCCCCCCACCTCCCCACAGTGTCCCCCTGTGCCCCCCACCTCCCCACAGTGTCCTCCTGTGCCCCCCCACCTCCCCACAATGTCCCCCTGTGCCCCCCACCTCCCCACTGTGTCCCCCTGTGCCCCCCACCTCCCCACAGTGTGCCCCCCACCTCCCCACAGTGTCCCCCTGTGCCCCCCACCTCCCCACAGTGTCTTCCTGTGCCCCCCCACCTCCCCACAGAGTCCTCCTGTGCCTCCCACCTCCCCACAGTGTCCTCCTGTGCCCCCCACCTCCCCACAGTGCCCCCCTGTGTGCCCTCCACCCCCACAGTGACCCCCTGTGCCCCCCACCTCCCCACAGTGACCCCCACCTCCCCACAGTGTCCCCCTGTGCCCCCCACCTCCCCACAGTGACCCCCACCTCCCCACAGTGTCCCCCTGTGCCCCCACAGTGTCCCCCTGTGCCCCCCACCTCCCCACAGTGCCCCCCTGTGCCCTCCACCCCCCACAGTGACCCCCTGTGCCCCCCACCTCCCCACAGTGACCCCCGCTTCCCCACAGTGTCCCCCTGTGCCCCACAGTGACCCCCACCTCCCCACAGTGTCCCCCTGTGCCCCCCACCTCCCCACAGTGACCCCCTGTGCCCCCACCTCCCCACAGTGCCCCCCTGTGCTCCCCACAGTGCCCTCCACCTCCCCACAGTGTCCCCCTGTACCCCCCACCTCCCCACAGTGTCCCCCTGTGCCCCCACCTCCCCACAGTGTCCCCCTGTGCCCCCCACCTCCCCACTGTGTCCCCCTGTGCCCCCCACCTCCCCACAGTGTGCCCCCCACCTCCCCACAGTGTCCCCCTGTGCCCCCCACCTCCCCACAGTGTCCTCCTGTGCCCCCCCACCTCCCCACAGTGTCCCCCTGTGCCCCCCACCTCCCCACTGTGTCCCCCTGTGCCCCCCACCTCCCCACAGTGTGCCCCCCACCTCCCCACAGTGTCCCCCTGTGCCCCCCACCTCCCCACAGTGTCCCCCTGTGCCCTCCACCTCCCCACAGTGTCCTCCTGTGCCCCCCCACCTCCCCACAGTGTCCCCCTGTGCCCCCCACCTCCCCACTGTGTCCCCCTGTGCCCCCCACCTCCCCACAGTGTGCCCCCCACCTCCCCACAGTGTCCCCCTGTGCCCCCCACCTCCCCACAGTGTCTTCCTGTGCCCCCCCACCTCCCCACAGTGTCCTCCTGTGCCCCCCACCTCCCCACAGTGTCCTCCTGTGCCCCCCACCTCCCCACAGTGCCCCCCTGTGTGCCCTCCACCCCCACAGTGACCCCCTGTGCCCCCCACCTCCCCACAGTGACCCCCACCTCCCCACAGTGTCCCCCTGTGCCCCCCACCTCACCACAGTGACCCCCACCTCCCCACAGTGTCCCCCTGTGCCCCCCACCTCCCCACAGCGCCCCCCTGTGCCCTCCACCTCCCCACAGTGTGCCCCCCACCTCCCCACAGTGTCCCCCTGTGCCCCCCACCTCCCCACAGTGTCCCCCTGTGCCCTCCACCTCCCCACAGTGTCCTCCTGTGCGCCCCCATCTCCCCACAGTGTCCCCCTGTGCCCCCCACCTCCCCACTGTGTCCCCCTGTGCCCCCCACCTCCCCACAGTGTGCCCCCCACCTCCCCACAGTGTCCCCCTGTGCCCCCCACCTCCCCACAGTGTCTTCCTGTGCCCCCCCACCTCCCCACAGTGTCCTCCTGTGCCCCCCACCTCCCCACAGTGTCCTCCTGTGCCCCCCACCTCCCCACAGTGCCCCCCTGTGTGCCCTCCACCCCCACAGTGACCCCCTGTGCCCCCCACCTCCCCACAGTGACCCCCACCTCCCCACAGTGTCCCCCTGTGCCCCCCACCTCACCACAGTGACCCCCACCTCCCCACAGTGTCCCCCTGTGCCCCCACAGTGTCCCCCTGTGCCCCCCACCTCCCCACAGCGCCCCCCTGTGCCCTCCACCCCCCACAGTGACCCCCTGTGCCCCCCACCTCTCCACAGTGACCCCCGCCTCCCCACAGTGTCCCCCTGTGCCCCACAGTGACCCCCACCTCCCCACAGTGTCCCCCTGTGCCCCCCACCTCCCCACAGTGACCCCCTGTGCCCCCACCTCCCCACAGTGCCCCCCTGTGCTACCCACAGTGCCCTCCACCTCCCCACAGTGTCCCCCTGTACCCCCCACCTCCCCACAGTGTCCCCCTGTGCCTCCCACCTCCCCACAGTGTCCCCCTGTGCCCTCCACAGTGTCCCCCTGTGCCCTCCACAGTGTCCCCCTGTGCCCCCCACCTCCCCACAGTGTCCCCCTGTGCCCTCCACCTCCCCACAGTGTCCCCCTGTGCCCCCCACCTCCCCACAGTGTCCCCCTGTGCCCTCCACCTCCCCACAGTGTCCCCCTGTGCCCCCCACCTCCCCACAGTGACCCCCACCTCCCCACAGTGACCCCCTGTGCCCCCCACCTCCCCACAGTGATCCCCTGTGCCCCCCACCTCCCCACAGTGTCCCCATGTACCCCCCACCTCCCCACAGTGCCCCCTTGTGCCCCCCACCTCCCCCCTCCCCACAGTGCCCCCCCACCTCCCCACAGTGTCCCCCTGTGCCCCCCACAGTGTCCCCCTGTGCCCTCACCTCCCCACAGTGCCCCCCTGTGCCCCCCACCTCCCCACAGTGTCCCCATGTGCCCCCCACAGTGCCCCCTTGTGCCCCCCACCTCCCCCCTCCCCACAGTGCCCCCCTTTTCCCTCCACCTCCCCACAGTGTCCCCCTGTGCCCCCCCACCTTCCCACAGTGTCCCCCTGTGCCCCCCCACCTCCCCACAGTGTCCCCCTGTGCACTCCACCTCCCCACAGT
The DNA here is from genome assembly GCF_042186555.1 of Aquarana catesbeiana. NCBI lineage: Eukaryota > Metazoa > Chordata > Amphibia > Anura > Ranidae > Aquarana > Aquarana catesbeiana. The sequence goes on from NC_133324.1 coordinate 779,505,596, forward strand.
GTCCCCCTGTGCCCTCCACCTCCCCACAGTGTCCCCCTGTGCCCTCCACCTCCCCACAGTGTCCCCCTGTGCCCCCACCTCCCCACAGTGTCCCCCTGTGCCCCCCACAGTGCCCCCCTGTGCCCTCCACCTCCCCCCTCCCCACAGTGCCCCCCTGTGCCCTCCACCCCCCCACAGTGTCCCCCTGTGCCCCCCACCTCCCCACAGTGCCCCCCTGTGCCCTCCACCCCCCCAGTGTCCCCATGTGCCCTCCACCTCCCCACAGTGTCCCCCTGTGCCCCCACCTCCCCACAGTGTCCCCCTGTGCCCCCACCTCCCCACAGTGTCCCCCTGTGCCCCCCACCTCCCCACAGTGCCCCCCTGTGCCCTCCACCTCCCCCCCACAGTGCCCTCCACCCCCCCACAGTGTCCCCCTGTGCCCCCCACCTCCCCACAGTGTCCCCCTGTGCCCTCCACCTCCCCACAGTATCTCCCTGTGCCCTTCACCCCCCACAGTGTCCCCCTGTGTCTTCCATTCCCCCCCCATGGTGTCTCCCTGTGCCACTCACACACAGTGTCCCCCTGTGCCCTCCACCCAACTACAGTGTCCCCTGTGCCCTCCAACCCCCCCCCCATGGTGTCTCCCTGTGTCCTCCACCTCCACTGTGTCGCCTTCCCCCCTGATGGCTACCCTGAAAGACACTGTGTTAAGTCTGGAGGATCCCAGTGCTCTACTGTGTGCCCTGTGTTTTGGTTTGGGCCCTGCTATTTGCCCTACTGCGTGCCCCATGGCCTGTGATGTGCCCTGCTAGTGTACCCCCTTATGTGCCCTACTCTGTGCCCCTTGCCCTGTGATGTGCCTTGTGATGTGCCCTGCTGTGTACCGCCTGTTGTGCTCTACTGTGTGCCCTGTAATGTGCTCTGTGTGCCCCATGCCCTGGAATGTGTGCCCTGATGTGTACCGCCTGTGTCCTGTTCCCAAGGATGTGCCCTACTGTGTGCCCTGCTGTGTGCCCTACTATTTGCCACATGCCCTGTGATGTGCGGCACGCTCCCTGCTGTGTATCTCCTGATGTGCTCTGTGATGTGCCCCACTGTGTACCCACTGATGTGCCCTGTACCCTCTGTGATGCACAATGCTGTGCTCAATAATGTGCCCTGATGTGTACAGCATAATAAACCCTGGTGGGTGCCCCATTATGTGTCCTGTGATGTGCCCTACTGTGTGCCCCATGCCCTGTGCCCCATGATGTGCCCCGTGCTCTGCTGTGTGCCATGTGATGTGCCTTACTGTGTGCCCCATGTAAGTGGGGCTTTGTGTGGGTGCGGCTTGCATGTGGGCAGAGACACAGGGGGCCCCATGATCTTCTATTGCCCGGGGGCCCCATGAGTTGTCAGTCCGCCCCTGCATCCACATCAGTGCCTGACCTCACAAATTCTGGAAGAATGGTCAAACATTCCCATGGACACACTCCTAAACCTTGTGGACAGCCTTCCCAGAAGAGTTGAAGCTGTTATGGCTGCAAAGGGTGGGCAAACTCAATATTGAACCCTAAGGACTAAGTCTGGGATGCTATTAAAGTTCATGTGCGTGTAAAGGCAGGCATCCCAATACTTTTCACAATATAGTGTAGAAATCTACCAGTATCTGCAAATCTTAGCTTCTGAAAAAATGCTATCCCTACCTTTTCTCACACTTTTAGGATCCTTATTGGTTGTAAAAAGTGATGGCAGGTTATACAGAAAAAAATAGAATCTTGGAAGATAAGAGGTCTGGGGCCAAGCTTGACCTAGCCCTTGTTTACATATACAGTCGTGGGAAGGTAAAAATAGACAGTTGAGCTGTGATTTTACTATCCCCTTAAAGTGGAAGTAAACCCTGTTTGTGAACTTGTACCTACAAGTAAGCCTTTAATAAGGCTTACCTGTAGGTACAGTGAATATGTCCTAAACCTCCACGGTTTAGGAGATATTTACACTGCATTCAGCTGGTTATGTCACCAGCACATGTGCCATGAAGGGACAGCATACTGTGCCAGCCATTCAAAGCTCTGTGCCGCAGTACGTGACTCCCGAGCGCAAGCGCGGGAGTGACATCATAGCGCCACGGCCAATCAGAAGGCCAAAGGATGCAAACCCAGATGGAAGACCAAGTGAAGATGGAAGCCCTGGTAGTGGTGACAGCTCACTGCTGGAGGGCTTCGTTCTAAGGTAGGAATTTCATAATGTGCTAGTATGCTATGCATACTAGCACATTATGCCTTTACCATGCAGGTTAAAATAAAAAAATTAATAAACAATAAGCTGTGATTTACTACCGCTTTAACCACTTGAGAACTAGCCTGAGATAGAGTTTTCTTTTGCTGTTACTTACAGTTGACTTTCCAGCCTCATTGACTGAGACAGCAGCGGGGTGCCATTGGTTCCCCCTGCTGTCAATCAAAGCCAGTGACCCAATGAGGAAATAGAGGGGATGGGTCTGAACAGCAGCTCTTAGAAATACTCTCCCATCCATGCTCAGAAATACTCTCCCATCCATTCTCAGAAATACTCATCCATCCCATACATGCTCAGAAATATTCATCCATCCATCCCATCCATACTCAGAAATACTCATTCATCCATCCCATTTATGCTCAGCAATACTCATCCATCATCCATGTTCAGCCATCCATACTCAGCAATACTCATCCATCCATCCATGCTCAGCAATACTCATCCGTCCATCCATGCTCAGCCATCCATACTCAGCAATACTCATCCTTGCTCAGCAATACTTATCCATCCATCCATACTCAGCAATACTTATCCATCCATGCTCAGCAATACTCATCCATCCATCTATACTCAGCAATACTCATCCATCCATCCATGCTCAGCGATACTCATCCATCCATCCATACTCAGCAATACTCATCCATCCATCCATACTCAGCAATACTCATCCATCCATCCATCCATGCTCAGCAATACTCATCCATCCATCCTTACTCAGCAATACTCATCCATGCTCAGCAGTACTCATCCATCCATACTCAGCGATACTCATGCATCCATACTCAGCAATACTCATCCATACTCAGCAATACTCATCCATCCATTCATACTAAGCAATACTCATCCATCCATCCATGCATCCATCAATACTCATCAATACTCATCCATTCATCCATGCTCAGCCAACTATACTCAGCCATACTCAGCAATACTCATCCATCCATCCATACTCAACTATACCCAACTCAGCCATACTCAGCCATACCCAGCCATCCCATCCATACTCAGCCATACCCAGCCATCCACATTCATGCCTCAACCATGCTTAGCCATCCCCATCTATGGCTTATCCATGCCACATCAGTTCGCATCCATGCCACTACAGTTCCTCAAAGTGTAATATGTAGTCAAATTAGATTTGAAATGCATGCCCCTAGAACACCTGATGGTGCTCCCTGCATGTTGGGCCTCTGTATGTGACCAGGCTGTGTAAAAGTCTCACACATGTGGTATTGCCATACTCAGGAGGAGTAGGAGAATCTATTTTGGGGTGTAATTTTTGGTATGTACATGCTATGTGTTAGAAATATTGTATAAATGGACAACTTTGTGTAAAAAAAAATGCGTTTTCATTTTCTTTCCACATTTTCCAAAAACTTGTAGAAAAAAATGACATGTTCAAAAGACTCGATATGCCTCATAGATTATACGTTGGGTTGTTTCCAAAATTGAGTAATTTTTGGGGTGTTATCATTGTTCTGGTGCTCCAGGGCCTTCAAAATTGTAAGAGGTAGTCAAGAAGTTAGATGTGTAATTTATGCTCATAGAACGCCTGATAGTGCTCCCTGCATGTTGGGCCTCTGTATGTGGCCGCGGTGTGTAAAAGTCCCACATATGTGGTATCGCCATACTCAGGAGGAGTAGTAGAATGTATTTTGGGGTGTAATTTGTGGTATGCATATGCTGTGTGTGAGAAATAACCTGATAATATGACACTTTTGTGAAAAAAAAGAGAAAAAATCTTGATTTTTCAAAGAATTGTGGGAAAAAATTACAACTTCAAAAAGCTCATGATGCCTCTTTCTAAATACCTTGAAATGTCTACTTTCAAAAAAGGGGTCATTTGGCGGGGTATTTGTACTGTCCTGGCTTGTTAAGGTCTCAAGAAATGAGCTAGGCCGTCAGTACTTCGGGTGTGATCAATTTTCAGTGATTTACACCATAGCTTGTGGACTATAACTTTCACACAGACCAAATAATATACACCGATTTGGATTATTTTTACCAAAGATATGTAGCAGTTTAAAATTTGGCCAACATTTATGAAGAAAAATTCTTAATAACAGAAACAAAGAAAAATGTATTTTTTTACAGAGTTTTCGGTCTTTTTTCATTTATAGCGAAAAAAAAAACCCAGTGGTGATTAAATACCACCAATACCATTTGTGTGAAAAAAAGGACAAAAATGTCATATGGGTACAGTGTTGCATGACTGAGTAATTGTCATTCAAAGTGTGAGAGCACCTAAAACTGAAAATTGGTCTGGTTAGGAAGGGGGTTTAAGTGCCCAGTTGTCAAGTGGTTAATAATGGCAGTTTTTCAGTTTTTTTACTATAAAGGAAAAAAACACCAAAAACTGTGTAACTTAGAATAAAAATGTCAGGATAGTATGTAAACCCCCCAGATGACCTATTTTAAATATTGGGATTGGTAATGGTACACGCCACTACAATATACAGTATGTACAGGTCAAACACAGAGGAAAGTGAAGTGATTAATGTACTGGTAACATAAAGTGGCAGGATAGAGATGAAGGGCTTATTGTTCAGGTGTGCATGATAAGGGAGCTGGAATGTTGATACACAGGTCACATGGAGAAAGCATGAAGTTAGTATGTGTAGGAGGAGAGGGGGCATGAAATGGTTAAAAAATGATCCCTATGTTACTGAAGTAGAACTCGTGAATCTGCATTCTGTCCTCCTTCACAAGTACTTGATTTTGTTGGCCACCCGATAGCTACTTATCCAGTGCCATTTACCCAATGCCAAAAGGCATTGGGTAAATATAGGGCTACAGATCTGCTATTTAAAGATGTACCCCAGTAGAAAGGGGATTAACTTTACACAGGGGCCAGAGGGGGTTGCGTACATACTATGGTTGCAATGCTTTGCTTTGTGGCCACAGCAAAAATGATGTTCCCTGTGGCATCTGTCAAGCAATACCGTGGTTGAATGTGACCTATTCAAGTAAATCGATGTTGACCTCTCAGGGTTAAAATAGGCAGAGAGGAGGTGACATATCATCCCATCCCCTTGTCAACCTCCTTCTGAAAAGCAGCCCATCGCTGATTGCTTCTCAGAGGGGCAGTGGGGGCTATTGTATTTGTAAACAATCAATGTTTTGACTGTCAGGTTTCCTTGAAGACCATGTTCAGTATGTGCTTAGTAATTTCATGAAAAATATATTTGCTAATAGTTATGCTATTATATGAATCTGGTGTGGACAATCCAATCATAAAGAATAACCATATTTTGACAATGGTTAAAAAGAAACATCAAAATCATTTCACAGATAGCTCATTTGCTAATTTGTATTTCTGGCATTTTTATCAAAATATTTCTGCCAAGAATTTAAGGCAACCTAAAGTGGATCTTGCACTACATGCAAGGTCCCCTTTTTAAATTTGTCAAACTTGGAGCTAGATTACACTAGTGTTAGCTCTATGAAGAGCATTCTGCAGTGAATTGTTCTTCAGAGGGCGTTTGACAGATAGTGAGGAGGCATTATGTCACCTCCCTACTGCCTAATTTAACCCCTAAAAAACCCTCACCACCATGCCACAAGAGAATGCACTGCACACAGTTGCAGTGCTGCCCCATTCAAGCGCCACACCTATGGCTGTTTGTGGGGGGTGGGGGGGGTGGGGGGGCAGTGGAGGGCAGTAAAATTATGACTCAGCTGCATGTTTTTACCCCCCCCCCCCCAGCCTTAAGTGTAAACAGGCTTAAAAGTGCAGACCCTGCTTTTCAGGTGCAATGTTCACTCCAGGTACAATTCATCATTCTCAATGGACAGCAGCTGAAGAAGAATCTTTTCTACATGTGTTGTATTTTATTACCATTTTTTTGCATTTTCTTCAGTTTACATTTTACCATAATTTTTTCATTTATATTTAAACTTTCTTATGAAATAAAAAATATTTTTTATGTTTTTAAAGTCCCTGGGGGATTATATACCATTGTTTGTTATATGCACCTCCACGAGGGGGAATTGGTAGTCTTTAGCCCCTGTTCACACTGGTGCGACTTGTCCTGTGATTTGAGAGGTCCAAATCGCATGGGCAATGGAACTGTTAAAATCGGTGCGATGCCAACTTTGCGGTTCCGGTTTCAAGAAGACATTTCTGCACAATTTCAGACAATTTGACAATTTCAGATGTGACTTACATAGACATCTATGCATGAAGTCACACAGATGTCAGCCAAGTCGAACCTGAAGTTGCACTGACATGTGGCTTTGAAATCGTGTGATTTCAAGTGAAGTCACTCGATTTCAAAGTCGGATTCGGTGTGAACTGGGGCTTACAGGTCTTGTTGGACCATATAGGACACAATTTGTTTTTATCCTTCCCTATTGCTAGTTACCATTAAGCTAAATGGCTCTATGGTATTGTCTTTTCCAGAAAGTAAACTATTTCTATATGTTTGTACTTACAATTTATGAAAATGTTTAAATATTTATATATATATATATATATATATATATATATATATATATATATATGTTTTTTTTTTTTTTTTAAACAGAAATTTAAAAAAAAAAGAGAGAAAAGCATGTATTTCAATAATATCTATAAATAGGCCCCCGAGTATGTGAAATATAGCACTTGCACTGGTTGTAAGATGTCAGGAATAAATGAAGGCTCAGAGATAAAATGTTAAAAACTAGCTGCTTGTGGCAGAGAAGACAGCAAACGATGCTAACAGCACTCAGGTCTCATGTTCAGAAGGAAGCAAATCAATTGCCACAATGAGGGTTATGGATTTCCTGAATGGTGCATGGAGATTATATTGACCTTTACAGTCCTCTTACAATAAGGCTGGAAGGTAATATTATTTTTACTGAAGTGGTTTTTGAGATTCAAAGCTAATTTATGAAGCTGTTTACAGTCCTTGGTATGATTGGATTTATCAATTTAAATATGCAAAAGGGCTTCAAAAAGACTTTCTATAATATAAGCATATTCATACTGAGCAATACAACATTTGTAGAGTGTTAAGTAATGTTTGGATCTTATTGCAATTTTTAGTTTTCTCTTAAAAAAATGCAAATTGCAGTAAATGGAAATAATAAAAATAAATATCTCTATAAGAGATACACATTATTTATTCGTAGTAGTTGATTTACTGGTATCAGTTGTGGCAATATTACATGCTGGGGCACATTTATAAAGCAAGGAATTTACCTGAGACTCACTACATTTACAGATTTAAAGGGAAGGTTCAATCGAAGAGATTAAGGCCTCGTAGACATGGTACGAAAATCAGAAGGGAAAAGTCTGAAGATGAGCTGTCTGCATATTTTCGGAACATTAATACGGTGCTTTTCGACAGCCAATTTGGCTTTTTCATCAGACAAAAGCTGGATGTGCAGGCAATAACATTTTTGTCGGATGTGAACTCAACATCTGATTCTCGGGTTGGTCAGTACAGAAATCATCACACAAAAGTCAAAAGTACAAACATGCATGCTCGGAATCAAGGAACGAGCCGGAAGAGTTCGGTCTAGTAAACTACCGCTCGTAATCTAGAATTAACATTCGTGATGCGGCAGCTAATGGAATGTCGAAATGCAGCGCACATTCTCATCTTCTTTAATGGGATAATAATGAAGCTGTTTTGCTGGTGATACTGATGTATTTATGCCAAACATATTTTAAAAGGCATTTGTTTTGTACGATCTGAAAATCGCAAATCAACGCTCACCAAAATTATACTAACTTCTACTAACACGAAATTAGCATAAGGGGCCCAAAGGGTGGCACTTGAGAAATGAACTTCTTCTTTATACTCTCATAGTACATCACTACGTTCTTGTTTGTCAAACGACAATTTGCGGATAGTTAGTATGCTAGACAAAATCCTCTACACATGCTTTTGACAAAAATCAGACGCTCTGTCGTCCAACAATCAAACCGTGTGTACGAGGCCTTAGGCTGGGTTCACACTGAGGAACTGAGCGGCTCACAGCACGGTGTCCCGTAGGTCTCCATCCACCGGTTCAGGTTCGATTTCAGCCCAAATTTTTTGCTGAATTCGGACCAGTGTTGCCAACCGTCAGTATTTTTACTGGCAGCCAGTAAAAAATAGGCAATTTTCTCCTGCCAGTAAATGCCAGTAAAAGGAAAAAGTTGCCAGTAAAAAAATATGGCTGTGATGTTCGGCTCAGTCCAGAGCCGGCCAAGATCATCCGAGTCCCTGCTACAGTGTGTTCAGGCAGCTCTGGTGGAGGCGGTGCCTGAGTGTGTCGTGTGATGTCATGGTGCAAGGGAGCCAAGCAGAGCGGCCAGAGCCTCGTGCGTGAATCTGCAGGACAGGAGCAGGGCAGGTCCAGAGCGGGACTGCCCTAAAATCTACCTTAAATCACATTGCTAATTGCATATTGTACTTGTTTGTAGCCAAAATACTAAAATTTGCACTTAAAACTGTATTTTTGTAACTTTTGGAAATGCCAGTAAAAAATTTGGCTGTGCCAGGAAATTTGTGTGTTGTGTCAGTAAATTTCAATCTGGTAGGTTGGCAACGCTGATTCGGACCTAAAATGGACCAAAAGACCCACAGGACTCCTGTGCAATTTGCACCGGAGCCGTTCCAGAGATGTGTGAACCAGCTTCATAGAGAGCCTGTCACAATCTCCTGCTATGTGAATTGGATGCGGGGAAACCTCTTTGCCATCTCACACATGTTGGCAGCCGATAATGTTCCTTTAGCCTGGGTTCACACATGTGCGGTGCAAATTGAAACTCAGGTTTCACTGGGAAGATAAAAATCAGTTGTTCAGAGATTCCTCTGCGTTCTAGCTGCGGATCAGTGAGCCGGGAGGGGGGGGGGAGGGGGAGGTGTAGTGAGGAGAAGGAGAAAATCCATGTTCAGAAGGCAATGCATCTGCGCATCAGATGCATTCCCATAGAAGATAATGGGCTTGTAATTCGCACAGCAATGCCCAGAAAACGCACACGTTTTTGTGCAATACGCAGTGCGAATGCAACGCACATATGTGAACCAGATGCATTCATATGAATGTATTTTAAAATGTCCTGCGAATTGGATGCGGTGTAAGCTGCATCTAATTCGCATAGGTTTGAACAGGGGCTTAAGGCTTAACCTGAACACAGTATTGCAGAATACTCCACACCCAAATTAATTTGACTGCCATCAAGACTCTTCTAAGCTAAACCCACACCCTTTTTTCTTTTTCTTCTTGTCTGTCTGAATCTCTTTGCTACAAACATGTACTGCTACCATAATGTTATGTACATGTTTTGAATTCTTGTTCTGGACCACTGTATAGTTGCAAGACTTGTGCTCATTAGTAAAAATATTTGAACCAGAAATATGTGGTCCACTTTGCTCCAACAGGGAAAAAAATCATTCATCTCCCAAGGCAATTGGATTTTCCATGAATAGTGTGTATAGGTCTCTATCAGCTTTGCACATCTATCTGGCACTACAATTTTTTTTCCATTCCTGTTTGCAAAACTGCTCCAGCTGTGTCAGGTTGCATTTGGTTCCTTAGTGAACAGTAGGGATGAGCTCGATGTTCGGGTCAAACATAAGTTCGACTCGAACATCAGGTGTTCGCCTGTTCACCGAACAGAGAACATTATGAGGCGTTTGCAGAAAAATTGAGTGCCATGGAATGCCCCATAATGCACTGCGAGATCGCAGTGCATTGCTGTATGATGATTGGGCAAAGCATGCACTTGACCTGCACGCTTAGCCCAATCACAGCGTGCTCTGCTAAGAGAGGCATATTTGGCTAAAAGGCAGGGTGCTGGTAGACCCCTTTCATGAATTTGTGGAATGTGCTGTACCTCAGTGGCAGGTTCCAAAATGCCATTTCTGTTCATGGAAGGCCATTCCGGATCTCTACCAGCATGTGGAAGGCAATGTCTTGGCCTTGTTGGACAGGACGGTCAGCAGAAAGGTTCATATTACCGCTGACTCATGGTCCATCAGGCAAAGGCAAGGACATTACCTTTCCTTCACAGCGCACTGGGTAACTCTGCTGGCAGCTGGGAAGAATACAGGGCAGGGTTCAGTGTTGTTGGAGCTTGTTCCACCACCACGCCTCCAAAGTGCTAGTGGTGATTCTTCCACATCTCTCTCCTCCACCCCTCCTCTTCTTCTTCCTCTATGGCCTCTTCTGCAGATTTGTCCGGTGAACCAGCGGTGCTCCGTAAGCATTCAAGCAAGCAGTCAGGCTAAAAGATGCCATGTGGTGCTTGAGTTGGTCTGCCTAGGGGACAGGAGCCACACTGGGGCAGAGATTTTGTCAAGTCTGCAGGGGCAGGCTCAGAGGTGGTTTAGCCAGGAATGGTTGTATGCGACAATGGCACCAACCTTCTCTCTGCCCGCCGACAGGGACACTTGCAAATGCAATCTGCCCACCAACCGCCTCATTTGTGACATGCCCACCAGGTGGAACTCAATGTTGGCAATGCTGCAGCGGCTGTACACACAGCAGAGGGCCATCAATGAGTACCTGTGCGAGTATGGGACCAGGACAGGGTCAGGGGAGCTTGGCTTCTTTTCACCACACCAGTGGCTACTAATCAAGGATGCATGCACTGTCCTGTCACCATTTGAGGAGGCCACAAGGACGGTGAGCAGTGACAATGCATGCATTAGTGACACTGTCCCTCTAGTCTTCCTGTTGGAACACACGCTTTGTAGAATCATGGACAGGACACTTTAGGCAGAACAGGGGGAGGAAGAGGAGGACTTCCTTACCTCTCAAGGCCCCCTTTATCCAGATAGCATTCCTGCGGGCCTGCCAAACACACAGGAGAAAGAGGAGGAGTATTGTGTCAGCATGGATGTAAAGGATAACACTCAGCAGCAGTCTTCGAGGGATGGCTTTCAGTCTCCAGAAACCCACGGAGTTGTACTTGGTTGGGAGGAGGTTGTTACGGATCATGTGATCCTTAGTGACCCAAAGGACTCAGAATCGAATGCCTCTGCAAACTTACGCTGCATGGCCTCCCTGATTCTGCAAAGCCTGTGAAAGGACCCTAGGATTCGTGGTATAAAGGAGAGGGATCATTACTGGCTGGCAACCCTTCTTGATTCACATTACCATGGTAATGTTGCAGAACTAATCCTGCCTTCTTAGAGGGAGCAGAGGATGAAACATCTTCAGGAGGCCTTGAAGAAATGCATTTCCAGACCCTGGGAGGTTACCATTTCCTGATGCTGGACAATGTGTTGCTGAGGCTTCGTTCAGTCAGAGGAAGAGCGGTGGAGAAGGTGGCTGGCTGACCGATGTCTTTAAACAATTTATTAATCCTCAGTGCCAAGGTCTGATCGGTTCTCTAGGGGCAAGAGCAAACTTGGAGACTTTTCCAACAGAGCATCCACTGGTTTACTGGGTCTTGAGGATGGACCACTGGCCAGAACTTGCTCAATATGCAATGAGCTACTTGCCTGTCCTGCATCCAGCGTGCTTTCTGAATGCACATTCAGTGCTGCTGGAGGGTTTGTAATGGATCAAAGAGTGTGCCTGTCCACAGACTCGATTGATAGGCTCACATTCATATAAATGAATCAGTCTTGGATCAGCAGCTATCAAGTACTAGATGCTGATGTAACTGATTGAATTTGATATGGATGTGGGATCCCTTGAAGACTGCCTATGCTGACTATCCTATTCCTCCTCAATCTTGATAATGCTAGCTTCCAAAAATATTTTTGGTTTAGGGCACCACCACCACCACCCAAGGCCCAATTTTTCTGCCCTTGTTTAACAGGGGCATGTAATTACAATTTTTGATCTAATATTTCACAGCAGGACCCATTCCTGCACCCAACAAGAGTATCAGTCTTGTAGCACCACCACCCAAGGCCCAATTTTTCTGCCTCTGTTTAACAGGGGCATGTAATCACAATTTTTGATATCATATTTAAATGCAGGGCCGTTCCTGCGCCCAACAAGAGTAACTGTGAGAGCTTACAATGTTGTGGCACCACCACCACCAAAGGCCCAATTTTTCTGCCCCTGTTTAACAGGGGCATGTAATTACAATTTGTGATATACTATTTCACAGCAGGGCCCGTTCCTGCCCCCAACAAGAGTATCTGTGAGGGGTTACAGTGTTGTGGCACCACCACCACTGCCCAAGGCCCAATTTTCTGCCCCTGTTTAACAGGGGCATGTAATTACAATTTTTGATATAATATTTCAACGCAGGACCCGTTCCTGTGCCCAACAAGAGTAACTGTGAGGGCTCACAGTGTTGTGGCACCACCACCACCGCCCAAGTCCCAATTTTTCTGCCCCTATTTAACAGGGGCATGTATTTACAATTTGTGATATAATATTTCACAGCAGGGCCCGTTCCTGCGCCCAACAAGCGTAACTGTGAGGGCTTACAGTGTTCTGGTACCACCAACACCTAAGGCCCAATTTTCTGCAGAGTATATAGGGCAGTATAGTATATATACTGCTGTTCAGAGTATATAGTGCCTGGGGACTTGAGGAACCCCGAAGCCATTTTTTAAATAAATTGGGTGTGGGGTTCCCCTTAATATCCATACCAGACCTGAAGGGCCTGGTATGGATTTTGGGGGTGACATCTATGCCTTTTTTTGGTATTTTTGGAATTTTTATCTATATTGCCAGGATCCGACAATACATTACAGATGCGAGCAGTTTTAAATGAAATGTTTTCCTTTAGAAATGTCATTTTGCTGTGGCACTGTTATAAACATGGGAAAGATGCGCTACTTTGCAGGCATACTAAGGACACCCCCAGGCACGATATTTAAAGGAATATTTCATTTTTATTGTTTCACTTTAAGCATAATTAAAATCACTGCTCCTGAAAAAACAGCCGTTTTTAAAACTTTTTTTTGCATTGATACATGTCCCCTGGGTCAGGACCCAGGTCCCAAACACTTTTATGGCAATAACTTGCATATAAGCCTTTAAAATTAGCACTTTTGACTTTTCATGTTCCTGTCCCATAGACTTTAACGGTGTTTGCATATTCGAACTAATTTCTTTGCTGTTTGAACTAATTTATTTCCTGTTCGCATGTTCTGCTGCGAACCGAACCGGGTGGTGTTCAGCTCATTCCTAGTGAACAGCCTTTTTTAAGTTTAGCCACAAATTCTCTGTTAGATTCATATTTAGATTCTGACTCCTCTGACATTTCAGGAAAATAGCATTGTTGTTTTTAAGTCAGTCTTGTGTAATTTTGACTTTAAGCTGTGGGTCATTGTCCTCCTGAAAGACACATTTCCCCTCCTAGCTAAAGGTTTCGTGCAGACTGCATTGGGTTTCCTGTCAGACTTTTCATGTATTTTGCTATATTAGTTCTACTCTCCTAAGGCTTCAAAGGTCTGCTCTACAGAAACATGCCCACAGCATGGTGCTGATAGCACGGTGCTTCACACTCCCACAAGCCTTCCAGCAAGCTGTAGATTCGATTTTATGTTGGTCCACTGGTCGTGGAAGAAGTGTAGAGTTAAGGAATCCTGACACTTTTCTGACACCTATTTAAAGCATGTTCTGGAATTGTGATTCAAAAGTAATTAAAGTGGAAGAAAAGCCTAACTATAACTTGGACACTTCAGACATATTCTCTATCAAAGGACACTGCTTCCCAGGTTTTCAGCATTTAAGGACTAGTACCACTGTACCGTCCCCATCAATCCACCAATACGTCACCTCTCTATCAGTGACTAATCCCAAGGCTCCTATGGGATACAATACACTCTCTCTGCCTTGCATATGACACAAACACTGTAGTCCTTAGCAACAGCACACTAGCTTCCTCTGGATAGCACTCTGTGTGTTAGATCCATGTGTTGTATCTTCCTCTAACTCGGTACCCACGTTTTTCTCTTTTGATACGCTGTGAGATACCCCTTTAAAAGACTTCAGATCTGTCAAAGCACGTAAACAAATAAAAGTCCTTTACTGAGGTAGTTGCTGATAACAGTATACTTCTCAAAGCACATTCTCAACACTAAGCTAAATCCACTATAATTCTTTTTTTTTGTAATTTTGGTTAGCAATATAGTATAAACAAAGACAAAGACTATACACTGATTTGTGTATATTGTGAACATGCACCTCTCACATCATACATTGATGCAAACCTGCTGAGATTTTCCATGTTGTAATCACAGTTCAGTTAGCACATATAGTATCTCACATAAGTGAATACACCCCTCACATTTTTGTAAATATTTTATTATAGCTTTTCATGTGACAACACTGAAGAAATTACACTTTGCTACAATGTAATGTAGTTAGTGTACAGCTTGTATAACAGTGTCCCTTCAAAATAACTCAACACACAGCCATTAATGTCTAAACCACTGGCAACAAAAGTGATTACACCCCTAAGTGAAAATGTCCAAATTTGGCCCAATTAGCCATTTTCCTTCCCTGGTGTCATGTGACTCGTTAGTGTTACAAGGTCTCAGATGTGAATGGAGAGCAGGTGTGTTAAATTTGGTGTTATCACTCTCACTCTCTCATACTGGTCTCTGGAAGTTCAACATGGCACCTCATGGCAAAGAACTCTCTGAGGATCTGAAAAAAAATGATTGTTGCTCTACATAAATTCTTTACGGGGGAACACATACAGGGGGCTGCACATACAGGGGGTTCTTACAAAGAAGTGGGGTTCTTTAAATAAGTGGCACTTCTGCTCTTGCACTTCAGTGATTTACAGAAAGCAAACCACAACAGACTGCAAATGACCTCAATTCCAAATGATCTCACCTTCCTCTCTGAAACATGCTTTCTTTACCTCTCCTCCACTTCACAATTGCAGCCTCTCTCCTCAAACTTTCTTTTCTTCACCCCTCTGCTCCACCCCACAATCTGTACATATCACCCTCACTTCTCCCCTCCCCCTATTACTACACCCATCACCTCTTTCTAACTCTAAACCCACTTGCTAACAAACCGATACTGAAGCATGTCCCCTCATATACATCATATTCTCATATTACCTCCCTTACTCTTCTGCTTCTCCTAACCGCTGGAGGTATTTCCCCAAACCCTGGGCCTCCCTTATTTAACTGTGCCCAACACACCCATCACCATCTCCCTACACCCTCTGGCAGTAGTCACAATCTATGCAATTTAGTCTCCATTCCTCTTCTTCCCTCTCTCCTGCGCCTCCCTCTCTCCTGCGCCCTCTGGAACGCCCGCTCTGTCTGCAACAAACTCACTGCTGTTCATGACCTCTTTGTCACTAATTCCTTTAATGTACTTGCTCTCACCGAAACCTGGCTCCACAAATCTGACTCCCCTTCTCCTGCTTCCCTATCCCAGGGTGGCCTTCACTGGACTCACTCTCCTAGGCCTAATGGACGCAAGGGAGGTGGAGTGGGATTCCTCCTATCCCCCAGAGCACCTTCCAGGTTATTCACTCTCCTCCCTCTTTTTCCCTCTCATCATTCGAAGCCCACTGTATGCGTCTATTCTCTCCTACTTCCCTAAGAATTGCTGTGATCTACCGGCCCCCTGGACCATTATCGACTTTCCTTGATGAGTTTTCTGCCTGGCTACCCTACTTTCTCTCTTCGGAAATTCCCACAATCCTTCTCGGTGATTTCAACATCCCTGCTAATACAAACACTCCTTCTACTTCTAAACTTCTTAGTCTAACCTCTTCATTTGACCTGAAGCAATGGGTACAGGCTTCTACTCACTCTGATGGCAACACCCTTGACCTTGTATTCTCCTACCTATGCACTTCGTGTAACTTCTCAAACAATCCTTTTCCTCTCTCCGACCAGCACCTTATTAGTTTCTCTCTCCCCCTGTCTTCCACCACCTTTCCCTCCAATCGCCTAACCATCACCCGTAGAAACTTTCGCAACTTCATCTCCTCTCTCCTCTATTCTGCTACTGACCACCTCTATGACAAAATCTCTCCCTTGTCTTGCCCCAACAAAGCCACGTCCATCTACAATAAATCCCTGTCCTCCACCCTGGACAAGCTCGCTCCCCTCACTACACGCAGAATCAGGCCTCGACCCCTACAACCCTGACAAACAGATGACACTAAAATTCCCAAAAAAATTTAGTCGCGCTCTTGAGCGTCTGTGGCACAAGACTAAGTCTCTCAAAGACTTTAACCAATACAAATCTGCCCTCCAAAAATACTATTCTTTCCCCCACACTGCCAAGCAAACCAATTTTACAACTCTTATTAACACCTTCTCATCCAGTCCCCGTAAACTCTTCTCTACCTTCAACTCTCTACTTTGTCCTCCACCACCTCCACCCACTGACTCACTCACTGCCCAGGAGATTGCTAATCACTTCAAAAACAAGATATAATCCGTGATGAAATCTCCACTCTGCAGGTATCTCCCCCAGCTAAGACCCCATGTCAACAGGTACAACTGACACTCCCCCTATTCAAATCTGCTACTACAGACGAAGTTGCTAAACTCCTTTCTATCGCCCACCTAACCACCTGTCCCCTGGACCCTATTCCCTCTGATATGCTATGGTCGCCCTCTGACTCCATCCTACACTCTCTAACCCACATCTTCAATCTCTCCCTCACCTCTGGCATCTTCCCCAATGCTCTAAAACATGCACTGGTCACCCCCATACTTAAAAAGCTGTCCTTGGACCCTACCAATCTTTACAACCTACACCCTATCTCCTTGCTCCCCTTTTCATCTAAACTCCTTGAACGCCTGGTTTACAACCAACTGAGTGACCACCTCATTAAAAACAACCTTCTTGATCCCCTTCAGTCTGGATTTCACCCTCAACACTCCACAGAAACTGCTCTTTTAAAACTCACAAATGACCTACTAACTGCAAAAACCAATGGACACTATTCTGAACTCCTACTTCTGGATCTTTCAGCCGCCTTTGACACGGTTGACCACCCCCTCTTCCTCAAAAAACTTTACTCCCTTGGTCTCCGTGACTGTGCTCTTCAGTGGCTCTCATCCTATCTATCCTAACGCACCTTCAGTGTCACTTACAATTCTACTTCCTCCACTCCTCTTCTCTGTCAGGGTCCCCCAAGGTTCTGTTCTTGGACCTCTTTCATTTACAATCTACACCTCTTCCCTGGGTCAGCTGATAGCCTCTCACGGCTTTCAATATTATTTCTACGCTGACGACACACAAATCTATCTCTCCACCCCTCAACTCACTCCATCAGTCTCCTCACGCATCACTAACTTACTAACCGACATATCGGTATGTATGTCACACCACTTCCTCAAACTCAACTTGTCCAAAATCGAGCTTATAATATTTCCTCTCCCATGTGCCTCTTCCCCTGACTTGTCTGTCAAGAGCAATGGCACAACCATCCCCCGTCCCCACATGTCAGGGTGCTAGGTGTTATCCTGGATTCTAAACTCTCCTTTCGGCCCCACATCCAATCACTTTCCAAAGCTTGCCGCCTCAACCTCCACAACAGTTCTAAACTATGTCCCTTTCTAACCATTGAAACCACAAAGCTCCTGATTCATTCCCTGGTTATCTCTCGCCTCGACTACTGCAACTCCTTCCTCATTGGCTTACCTTTAAATAGACTATCCCCCTTCAGTCCATCATGAATGCTGCTGCCAGACTCATCCACCTTACAAACTGCTCAGTGTCTGCTACCCCTCTCTGCCAATCCCTCCATTGGCTGCCACTCGCCCAACAAATTAAATTCAAAATACTAACAATAAGTTACAAAGCCATCCACAACTCTGCCCCCAGCTACATCACTAGCCTAGTCTCAAAATACCAACCTAATCGCCCTCTCCGTTCCTCCCAAGACCTCCTGCTCTCTAGCTCCCTCATCACCTCCTCCCATATCCGCCTCCAGGACTTCTCCCAAGCCTCGCCCATCCTCTGAAATTCCCTAGCCCAATCTGTCAGACTGTCTCCAAATGTATCCACTTTTAGGCGATCCCTGAAAACTTTCCTCTTCAGAGAAGCCTATCCTGCCTTCATTTAACAACTGCACTATTTTCTCCATTAGCTCATCCCCCACAGCTACTACCCTTTTGTATAACTTGACCCTCCCTCCTAGATTGTAAGCTCTAACGAGCAGGGCCCTCTGATTCCTCCTGTATTGAATTGTATTTTACTTGTACTGTCTGCCCTGTCTGCTTGTAAAGCGCTCCGTAAACTGTTGGCGCTATATAGATCCTGTATAATAATAATAATAATAATAAAGATGGCCTAGGCTGTAAGAAGATTGCCAAGACCCTGAAACTGAGCTGCAGCACAGTGGCCAAGACCATACAGCGGTTTAACAGGACAGGTTCCACTCTGAACAAGCCTTGCCATGGTCGACCAAAGAAGTTGAGTGCACATGCTCAACGTCATATCCAGAGGTTGTCTTTGGGAAATAGACGTATAAGTGCTGCCAGCATTGCTGCAGAGGTTGAAGGGGTGGGGGGTCAGCCTGTCAGTGCTCAGACCATACGCCACACGCTGCATCAAAAAGGTCTGCATGGCAGTCATCCCAGAAGGAAGCCTCTTCTAAAAACGATGCACAAGAAAGCCCACAAACAGTTTGCTAAAGACAAGCAAACTAGGACATGGATTACTGGAACCATGTCCTGTGGTCTAATGAGACCAAGATAAACGTATTTCCTTCAGATAGTTTCAAGCGTGTGTGGCAGCAACCAGGTGAGGAGTACAAACACAAGTGTGTCTTGCCTACAGTCAAGCATGGTGGTGGAAGTGTCATGGTCTGGGGCTGCATGAGTGCTGCCGGCACTGGAGAGGTACAGTTCATTGAGGGAACCATGAATGCCAACATGTACTTTGACATACTGAAGCCGAGCATGATCCCCTCCCTTTGGAAACTGGGCCACAGGGCAGTATTCCAGCATGATAATGACCCCAAACACACCACCAAGAAAATCACTGCCTTGCTAAAGAAGCTGAGGGTAAAGGTGATGGACTGGCCCAATTGAACATCTGTGGGGCATCTTCAAACAGAAGGTGGAGGAGCACAAAGTCTCTAACATCCACCAGCTCCGTGATTTCGTCATGGCGGAGTGGAAGAGAACTCCAGTGGCAACCTGTGAAGCTCTGGTGAACTCCATGTCCAAGAGAGTTAAGGCAGTGCTTGAAAATAATGGTGGCCACACAAAATATTGACAGTTTGGGCCCAATTTGGACATTTTCACTTAGGGGTGTACTCACTTTTGTTTCTAGCGGTTTAGCCATTAATGGCTGTGTGTTGAGTTATTTTGAGGGGACAACAAATTTACACTGTTATACAAGCTGTACACTCACTACTTTACATTGTAGCAAAGTGTCATTTCTTCAGTGTTGTCACATGAAAAAATATAGTAAAATATTTACAAAAATGTGAGGGGTGTACTCACTTTTGTGAGATACTGTACATGGGTGCAGCTTCCTGCAGATAGAGTGTGTATGTGGTCTCCCAATATTCAGTTTGCCATCCAGTGATTTTACATATGCTTTGCATCTTATATTGCACATACTGCATGTAAGGTTATGTCCACTATAATTGAGCTTCTTTAGGACCCTTTCACACTGATCTGTTTTTTTTTTCTGTGTTTGCTTCACCAAAAGTGAAAGAAAATTGCATGACCATTAAATCCTAGGAAACGTTTCGCACTGGTCAGTTGCGAGTCAGTTGAATTTTTAAAAGTCCCACATGCTGCATTTTTGGTGCAGTAAAAAAAAAAATGAATGGAAAATGCATGAAAAATGCAGCCAAACTGCATCAAAAACACACCCGAGGTTTCGCTTTTGGAGTGTTTTTTGAGTCACATCCTTTTTCACAGGTGCAAATGCACCAGAAACATGGCAAAAGTGCATATGCATTAGTCAGTAATTTATTAGCAAAATACAGGCGGTCCCCTAGTTACAAACATCCGACTTACAAATGACTCCTACTTACAAATGGAGGGAGACAACAGGAAGTGAGAGAAAATCTACCCCTAGGAAGGGAAATTCACTCCTGTAAGAGTTATTATGGGAAAAAGGTGTCTCCACTGATGCTTTATCACCAATCTGTGTTTCCACGACAACCCAAAATGTTCAAAATTCAATTGTCATTGGGACAGAAAGTGAGGTGAAATCTTCTGAACAGGGGCACAGACAGCAAAACAAATGTTACAGGAGTGTTAACCCTTCCCTATGCTATCCAAAAAGCCTAAAGTGGTTGTAAACACTTTACAACCACTTTTTACTACAGGTAAGCCTATAATAAGCTTACCTGTAGCTACCCAGGATATCTCCTAAACAGTTTAGAAGATATCCCCTGTATCTGCATGTGCCGATGTCATTGGCACCTGCACATTGAAGCAATGGCACGTACGTGCTGCTGCTTGAGATAGTCTGCTGTTACCAGCGACTCCCACGCGCGTGCGTGGGAGTGATGTCATTGTGGCTCCAGCCAATCATAGTGCCGGAGCCCGCGATACCCGAAAGTAACTCCTGAAGTGATGTCGCTGGCCGGAGCGGTATACGAGGAACGCTGCGGGGGCTTCGATCTAAGGTAAATAATTCATAATGAGCTAGTATCCTATGCATACTAGCGCAGTATGCCTTTGTCTTGCAGGCTTTTTATTTTTTTCTAAAAATATTTTTTTTGACTGGAGCTACACTTAAAAAATGTATCTGTTCGAGCTTACAAACAGATTCAAGTTAAGAACAAACCTACAGACCCTATCTTTTTGTAACCCGGGGACCGCCTGTAGCCCAAACACACTTTTTCATGTATTGTGTGAACATGTACCACTCACATCATGTTTTTTGCAAACCCGCTAACAATTTCCATTTTGTATTTACAGCACATATATGGGTGCAGCTTCCTACAGCTACTTCTCACACAGGCAATGTGTGCATTTGGCCTCCCACCAAACCATTTAAAAACTTCACTCAAGGGTTAGTAGTTGGAGTGGATTCAATTACAATCTGACATTCAGTGCTTTTACATATGGCTTGCATCCTATAATGCAGATACAGCATGTACGGTTACATCCAATGTATTTCAGAGTATTAAATCTGTCATCCATAGTTCAAGCACAGAATCTAATTCATGCACGGTGTGAATAAGCCCTTCTCACATTATGTCTTGATGCAAACTCCCTGAGATTTTTCTTTACTCTGTAATCATGGTTAGCCAATAAACCCTCACTCCAATCTCTTCTTTAGAATGTCCAGTCACCCCTTGTACTTATCTGGAGATGGTAAAACCACAATTCCTCATTGTTTTAGATTATCCTTCATAAACCAGATCTTTTTTAACTAGTGTATCATTCTGCGGCTGCCATCTCCTCTTGGTGTAGGGAGGGGTCTCAAACTGGCGGCCCTCCAGCTGTTGCAAAACTACTAGTCCCATGAGGCATTGCAAGGCTGAACTGTTACAAGCATGACGCCCTCAGGAAGAGGCATGATGTGATTTGTAGTTACGCAACAGCTGGAGGGCAACCAGTTTGAGACCCCTTGTCTAGGGGAATCTGGCAGTCATTTTGCAGCAACATGATTTCATTACACCTGTAATCTTCCTCAGGATACCTACTTAAAAATCCTCCCTGCAGGGCATGTAATAGCAGCTCCGTACATAATAGGATTTGTACTGCTCAGTACCTAAATAATGTTCATATGACGAAACAACTTTGTAGATCCTAATAGTTTTTGACATTTGCTCCTAAAGCAATGCGATACAACTGCATTAGCAGCAAACCATGTCAACAACCAGGTGCACAAGTGTATACTAAGATATTCCAAAATTGCTGTATGTTGTATATTCCAAATATACTTGAAAGATGACAACTCTCGTAATCATAGCATTCCCTCTCTTGTTTTGTATGTATCTTCTACAAGTGTTGGTGGTTGTATTCAATGTGGACAGCCCAGTTATTGCATGTGTTCTTATATATACAGTATGTAGTTAATGAAGATTACCTGTGTAGTAAAGGGGTTTAAACTGGGTGGAAAGAGAGGGTGGAGGTGGGGTATATCTAACTTAGCATGGATGTCTACAGTGAGGCCATGTCCCCTCTGGTGAAGTCCATGTAGGGAGGAAATGCATCAGAGAATGACATGGTATTGTGTGTCCTTGCTAGGCATGTCAGCACTGCAGCCGTGAGTTTAGGACTGCAGCAAATTATGACAATGCTAGAATATATAGGTGTCCCTCCATGATCAATACATGGACCCTGTGATATGTTCCTCCTGTGCATGACCCTGGCAAGTTGGTGAGAAATTAGGGCTCCCCTAATTGAGAGGTAACAGGTAGCACATATGCATTCCCTATACCTATGATAGCTGGGAGGTTCAGGCAGTGATATAGGTGAGAATTTTAGTAAGGCCAGACACAGTACAGCATCGATATAAGTCAGCGTTATTGCTAGTGAAATGTGTGTCTATACTGTTACTATACTGTTACTCTATGAGCCATTATCAACCATCTAGGGAATAGCTTCTGCTTGAATCCTGTAAGCATCATGCCCATGTAATTAGTACATCAATGGTGAAGTATTAATGATCCCAAGAGGACTTTGATCTACAGTGCTGTATATGGATGGATTCACCAGAGTTTTATACATATAGCTTTTCTGTGCTGTACACAAGCATTACTGCTCTTAGAATTTGTAGTTTACTAGGTTTGTTAAGATTATCTTCCAGTTAAAAACTACTTAAAATCTACCCATATGTTATTTTCCATTGCCTTTGGTACATAAAAACACTGAACTGAATGGCCATCTGAAAATATTGGAATGAGGCAGCTAGAGTTCTAATCTCTATTTAGTACAATCATGTAGCCACAGGGGACGTATAGCCTTATTCTAATTACAGAATGAGATGGTTTCAGCACAGTAAGAGAATGTGTTCTATGGACTTTGAGTTCAGTCAGGCGTATATAACTTAAAGGTGTATAAACACTTTGATGCCAGAATAAATGATTAGAAAAAAATCTGACTAATAGCAGAGCATAGTAATAAGATATTGGAAAGCTGTAGGATTCTCACAGCATCCCGGATTCTCAAAGTATTTTATTTAATACTATGTTAGACTTTGCTGGCATTGTGTTGCAAATGACATAAAGCTTCATATACTGTAGTTTGTGAGCTTCATATAGTTGTAAGCTGTACTGGAAAGATTAAACTAGGGTTCGGCCAGCTTGACTCTAAGGTTTGACTCTAGGCTAGGGGCTTGAAATGAATGCAAATGTGGGGAATTCAGCGACCATACAATTATGTGTGCTGTCTTGTTAGATGATGTAGAGAGAGCACTTATCAAAAGAAGCTCTATCCATGTAGAAACAAGAGAAAATGGAGGTTGAACTGGGAGAGTGCTTTCAGCTCAGGGAAGGAGCAGTGGTGGCTGGGTAACAGTGGTATCTGATGAAGAGGTGTTCTGTAGGATTCAAGATGCATGCCTTCTGGATGGCTTCTATTATCTGTCCTCGGCCATGGCCCTTACCTAGGAAAAAGTTAATGTGTGGTTCCTGTCCTTGATCTATAACACAGTGTGCAGCGAACCCTGTATGGCAGCCCAGCTTGGAGCTTGGAGATCTGAGCAAGTGGTAGTAGTCCCTTTCTCAGGGTAAGGCCCCTAGCAAGCCACAAAGATCTCCAGTCACTTGGGGGCATTTGCACACTGCGGAAAACTCCAGCTGACAAAAGCTTGGACTCTATAGCTAGTGTATTTCACTATTACAAAACAAAACATTCTGACTGCAGCAGGCACAAATGTAAACCCATGTAATATCTGGATATTGGAGTCACAATTAGGTTTCAGTCCTGTGTTTCCTGACTAGCTCTTTTCTGTCCTGTCTTCTGCTTGCTGTGCTATTTTTTCTATGCACTCCTCCTCTTGAATACTTTTGTCAGCTGTAAGTATTTTTGACTGTTACTACCCTGCTCTGGCTTAAGACTATATCCTGCTTTGTCCTTTTGTCTTTCTGCTTACCATCACCCCTGGTCCTTGAAAGTACTCAGCCTATGGGTATGTAAGAGTATATGACCATTAGCCTGGCAAAGGATTATTGTGAGCAGACAAATTAGTTCGAACCTAGGTTAGGACTAAACTTTGGCTGGGCATTCAGAGAAACACCTAAACTTTTGCCTGTTCAGCACCTTTATCAGTAGGAGCCAAGCATCATATACAGAAGCAATATTTCTACTGCCTCTATAAATGACAGCTTTCCAGTTGCAATGGTTCCTAGGACAGCAGCGGGTGCTGGCATCAGCTGCATCTCTAGCAACTGGTGCCATCACTGGCATAGCCATATTTGGTCAATTATGTCACCGCTATCCCTGCCTCTTCCCTTATACAACTGATGACAGCTGTCATTCAGTGAGCAGTACCATCGGGACTGGTCAAGTGCAATGGGTTCACCAGGTTTTTAACCACTTCCGGACCGCCACACGCCGATGTACGTCCTCACTTTGAGGACAGACATCGTTGTTATGGCAGCAGCTAGCTGCCATAACCCCGGTATCCCCATGTTTGGCCGGCGGTCCAGTACAAGATAAAAGTGGTCTCTGCAGCAGATTCACCATAAGATCACTTTTATTGGCGGTGGGAGAGGCGCGCACCCCCTCTCGCCGCGATCCGGTGCCCTCTGCCGCTTACCGGAGCCGTTGGCAGCGGCGGAGGCAATCCGGTCCTTCTTCTGGCTGTCCATGGAGATGAGTGAGGGGAAGATGGCCCCCACCTGTCTCCATGACACTGCAGGGCAGAAGCGACGTTAAAACGTCACTTCCGCCCATAGCTCTTAATACGCTGCACAAATACGGTATGACAGAAAGTATTGCAACGACCGCCATTTTATTCTCTAGAGTGTTAGAAAAAAAATGTACAATGTTTGGGGGTTCTAAAAAAAACAAACTGTTTTTAACTTGTAAACAACACATCTAAAAAGGAGGCCCGGTCCTTAAGTGGTTAATATTGGTGAGTCTGCAGGCAGCAGGCAGCAGGCATCATCATTAACCAAATATTTGGGTGTCTTTATTTCTGCTTTTTTTTGTGCATTAGCAAGGGTACTATGTACCCCTTACTCATTTACATTGGGTGAGCCAGTATCTGAAATTCCCAATTTTTTCCAGGTTCCAACAAGCGCCCTGCCCACAGTTCCCCAAAAACACAGGGCTAAAATATTTTAGTGGACCTTTAGGGGGTTTTGAGTTGTTTTTTTTTTTTCTTTCTTTTTTTTTTTTTTTTTTTTTACCAGAAGCTGACAGGGAAATGTCATCTGCCAGCAACATAAAACCATTTTTCTTTGTAAATGACAGTACTACAAATCCAGTACTACAAATTCCTCCCACCATGCTATTTTTTTCCCTATTAGCCCAGAAAATGGGCATTTTTTTTTTATGATAGATTCAGTGCTCATTGATTGCAATGGGGTTTAGGGTAGCATCAGAACAACTTCTTCTCTGAACCCATATGCATATATATATATATTTTATGCAATGTATGTGAGGTTTGAGTAAGCGCTGACTTAAGCGCAAAATGCGTTACCTTTTATGTTCCTGTCATACCGGTGATGCCCCAGAAGATTTTAGCCCCTTCCTGACCAGAGCGCTTTTTACAATTTGGCACTGCGTCGCTTTAACTGACAATTGCGCGGTCATGCAATGCTGTACCCAAACAAAATTTGCATACTTTTTTTCCCACAAATAGAAATTTCTTTTGGTGATATTTGATCACCTCGATTGTTTGTGTTATACACAAAAAAAGACCGACAATTTTGAAAAAATAACAATATTTTTTACTTTTTGCTACAATAAATATTCCCAAAATTAAAAAAAAAAAAATTCTTCATCAGTTTAGGCCAATATATATTCTTCTACATATTTTTGGTAAAAAAAAAATCACAATAAGCCTAAATTGATTGGTTTGTGCAAAAGTTATAGTGTCTACAAACTATGGGAAAGATTTATGCCATTTTTATTATTTTTTTACTAGTAATGGCGGTGATCTGCGATTTTTAGCGGCACTGCGACATTGCGACGGACAGATCAGACACTTTTGACACATTTTTGAGACCATTGACATTTTTACAGTGATCAGTGTTTTAAAAATGCACTGATTACTGTGTAAATGTCACTGGCAGTGAAGGGGTTAACACGAGGGGGCGATCAAGGGGTTAAATGTGTGTTCCCTCAGTGTGTTCTAACTGTATGGGGATGGGACTGACTAGGGGAGGAGACATATCGTTGTTCCTACTTACTAGGAACAAATGATATGTCTCCTCTTCCCTGACAGCACACACCCTCTAGTGGCCGCTAAAGGGAAGGACATACCCAAACAGGAATTCGCCCAGGAGAGCCATTCTACCACAATAAATCTGCACAAGGCAGTCGGGAACCAGATACCAAGGAGTGAAGAAATATTCCAGATTTGTGCATGTTACTTCTCTGAACCCTACTTGAACCAAACCCAGGGCGGATTGGCTCATCCTTAATTGTGAAATTGAAGTGATTGTAAACCTTCACCTTGTAAAACAACCCATTCAGTTTAAAATTAAAATGAAAGGCAAAACATTTGTGTATAGATAAAAAAAAAAACTTGTTTCCCTTTTTTATAAGTGATCACATTCCCTCCCTGTTCTCAGCTGCATAAGAGCTGGGGAGGAGAAGCAGCAGTGTACTGAACTTCCCAGTGAATGGCTGTGCAGTGGGGGAAGTGCATGTCAGGTCAAATCTAATCATTGGAGTTGAGCAGACTGAGTTCCCAGCACAGGTAGGGAACTGATCATGATGTGCTCTCATGTCTAGCATGGTCAGTTTTTAATAGGAACGCAGAGGGACTGGTAGGAACACTAGGAATTTCACAAAAATGAAGCAATACAAAGAGAACAGGAGACTTTTTCATACAAGCAAATGGTATAGCAGGCACATATCAGGAATAGGAAATGCTGGGGTAACAAACACTTTTAATGTGCTGTCTTCAGCTTGCAATCCTAGCCTCTACGTTAATTTGTCCTACTTTTGTGCTTGGTGTTTCACTAGACACCTAACTCCGTTGTACTTTAGTTCACATAGTTTCTTCTCTGAGTTCCATCTCTGTGCACTCCTTAGTGAAGTCCTTGCGGTCACCCTCTGAATTCCAATGCTTTTGGTATGTAACTAGTCTGTCATTTCTTAGAGATGCGCCGAACACCCCCCCCCACCCCCCACCCCCCCAAGGGGAAAAGTTCTAACCCGAACGGCGAACCCCATTCAAGTCTATGGGAGCCAAACAGGAAAAATCAAAAGTACCCATTTTGAAGGCTTATATGCAAGTAATTGGCCATAAAAAGGGTATGGGGGTCCGGGTACTACCCTCGGAGACATGTATCAATGATGCAACATTTTTTTTTTAAAATATTGTTTTTTCAGGAGCAGTGTTTTTAATGATCCTTTAAGTGCAAGAATAAAAATGAAAAAAATCTTTTAAATATAGTGCCTGGGGGTCCCCTTAGTTTGCCTGTAAAGTGGCACATCTGTAGCATGCATAGAACATGTTGCAGCAAAAAATTACATTTCTAAAGAAAAAAAACGAGTCAAATCACATTTAAATTGACTCGCGGTTGCAATTGCCGGCATCCGGCTATTGGAAAAAAAAAAAGAGACTCGACTTACCCAAAACATGGTATCTCCACAATGTACTCTGCATTGAATGACGATCGGCCCTACTCCCGAATACCATCTCTTTCAAAATGGTTAGAAGAACTAAACATTACTATCACCCCCAATATGTGGACACGTGCCTTTAAACACACCTTCTCAGCTTCCCACTGCTCTAACCACTGGGAATCTTACCAAAAAACGATACACAGATGGTATTTTACACCCTACCGTCTCTCCAAATTCTTCCCAGGACACTCCTCTACATGCTGGAGAGCATGTGGAAGCACTGGTACCCTAACACACATCCTATGGTTTTGCAGATCTATAAGCTCATTCTGGAAACAATATTTACCATAATCTCCAACATATCACAGGTTACAATGCATCCTAACCCCTCATTAGCATTATTACATCTTGGAATTGAAAAATTTTCCACCAGGTCACGAGTAGTAATAGTGCATCTTCTGCTCGCAGCAAAACTAAACATCACCAAACTCTGGAAAACTACAGATTCTCCATCCATTGCCAATACAATTACTGATCTGAACCTTCAGTGTGAAATGGAGAAACTAGTGGCTAGGAAGACTCTAACTATGGAAAAGTTTTTGTTTAACTGGTCTGCCTGGCTTACACATCCAAAATGCTCTGTAACATTATGATGTACTCCCTATTTCCCTACTTTCACTTAGCTCATTTTGTCATCTTTATTTTCTTATCCACACCCATACTATGATATAATAAATCGCCAAGCTGGTTGGTGCCCCCCCCCCCCTTCACCCCCCCCCCACGTCTGGAGCTCCTCTGTTACTTTGTTTGCATTAATAAGCATGATTCACCACTGTTCAGTCTCATTGGTAAAACTACCTATGCTTTACTTACATCTTCTTTCTTAGTTCTGGATTCATTTACTCCAGTCGGAACATCCGACATGCTGTAATAACTGCATTTTCCTCTTTGTTAATTTTACTGAAAATTTTAATGAAGAATTATTGAAATAATTCCAAAAAAAAAAAAAAGAAGAAACTCTACTTTCACATTTAATATTTTTTTTAGTTGCTTACCTTATGCTGGGTTCCTCAAAGTTCAGCATCAAAGGATGAATATGGGGTCTCCCCCACAATCCATACCATACCCTTATATGAGCACGCAGCCTGGCAGGCCATACCAGGCCATATGCTTTCAACATGGGAGGGTGCTTTGGGGCAGGGGGGCTGTTGATGAGGACAAGGTTCTCTTCCCCACAACCCTGGGCTGTGGTTGTGGGAGTCTGTGGGCGGGGGGCTTATCAGAATCTGGAAGCCCCCTTTAACAAGGGGGCCTCCAGATCCCGCCCCCCCCCATGTGAATGAGTATGGGTACCCCTACCCATTCATCAAAAAAGTGTCAAAAAGTAATAAAAACACAGAGACCATTTTTGACAATTCCTTTATTAAACAATAAAAAAACAGTATCCCCCCCTGATGTAAATCCATCGTCAATCACGCCGCCCGCCACACCTGAAAAAGAACAAAAACAAAAAAACGTTCCGCCTTCCTTGATGGCCGACCGCCGAATGCCTCCTCCGCCCTTTGGCAGTTCTTACATAGGTAAGGGTGGGGCCACCTGGCGATGTCACCTGGTGGCACCGCCCCTTTGTGACATCAGCGACCCAGACTGGGGGGGACCCCACGCCATTTTTTTTTACTATTTATTTATGAAAAAAAATAATTATTCAGCTGTCAGCCAGGAAGCCCATTGACAGCTGATGACTCATCGGTTGTTAAGGACGCTATGGCCAGCTTCCCAGCCCCGCTGTTTAACAACCAGTCTTTACTGCACCCTGATTAGGAAAAGCTTTACCCAATAAGGGCGCAGAATGCACTATGCAGCACGCAGTGCATTGCAGGGCGTTCCGCTGGGCAAATACCCGCCGAACACCCTGCAAATTCAGGTGTTCCCCGAACGGGGCGAACAGCCAATGTTCAGCCCAAACTGTTCGCCCAACACTAGTGACTATGCTATGAACCTTTTTCATCTCTCATGGCTCGTTATATACTACTTTTGTCTACTTAGTTTTAGTGTAATTTTATCTGTTGTCTTCTGATTGACCACCTAGCTCTCATCTTTGTTCTAGCTGATTACTATCTCTGGTTTACAGTCTTTAGCTCATCCTTTGATGCTGAACTTTGAGGAACCCAGCATAAGGTAAGCAACAAATAACAAAAAAAATAAATGTGAAAGTAGAGTTTCTCTTTAACATTCATTTATATGTTATTAAAAAGGCCCTACACTTAGATACAGATAGCTGTTCCTTTTATCAGATGTGTGATAACTGCTGGTAAGCAACTCATAGCCTGTCATCATTTAACAGTTACTCTGCTTCTTCTAATAAGACAGTAAATGGCCTTGGAAATCCATTGAAAGTAAATGGATTTCTATAACAGGCTATGCAGCAGTGGGAAGGAAATGTATATGGGTTTTTACTGCATTTTTACTCATTGTATTATTTACTGCATCTGTAGAATGATTAAATAATTCACTTTAATTACATGGAAAAGGTATGGTAAAGGTAAGTGGACACTGATGCACATGGCTCAGTTCAAAATTCAAACACTGTATTTCAACTTCTTTAAAAAAAATGCACAACTGCATGTTAGAACACAAATGCCCCTGTATGCTAATCCTTAGGGAGCTCAGAAAACATTGCTTTTTCTCCCTATTAAAATGTCCCTCCAAGCAATCCATTGGCTGTTAGATTTCCACTGACCCTAAAGATCTAAAATAATGTAAGACAAAAAATGTTCCATAGCGTTAGCAAAAATAGAAAATCATGTCTCTAAAACTTCACTGAATTAAAGACACATTTCCCTTAGATATGAACATTTTATATTCAAATGAACCCAGTCTACCTGCTAAATGGTATAAACATTTCTTCATGCCATTACACATTCAGCTGTTGGTAACATAGTTTTCTGTGTAGTATTGAACCTGATCTTAAATCCAAGCTGTAACAAAACCACAACCAAGCATTCAGTTTTTTTTTGGATGGAGTGGAGAATGTTTAGAACCTAGGTCAGACTGGTATTGCTAATGACTGTCACTCTTTGGGGATATTTCCCCTCACTTCCTGTCTGATGGGTTTTACAGAGAAAGCAAAATAGGGAAAACCTGACCAGCAGCAACCTGAAAAATAAAACTTATTTTTAAAGAAAATTAGGTAAGGGTTACAATCTCTGTTCAGTGTTTTTGCTGACTGTCTACTCATTGAGAAGATTTCCCCTTACCATTTTGTCCATGTACAGGCGGTCCCCGGGTTACAAACAAGATAGGGTCTGTAGGTTTGTTCTTAAATTGAATCTATTCGTAAGTGGGGAACAGGTAAATTTTTTAAGTGTAGCTCCAGCCAAAAAAACTATTTTTAAGCTTTTTGGATAGCATAGGGAAGGGTTAACACCCCTGTAACTTTTGTTTTGCTGTCTGTGCCCCTGTTCAGAAGATTTTACCTCACTTTCTGTGCCAATGACAATTGGATTTTGAACATTTTGGGTTGTTGTGGAAACAAGCCTTGGTGATAAAGCATTAGTGGAGGTACCTTTTTCCCATACTAACTCTTATGCCCCGTACACACGGTCGGATTTTCTGATGGAAAATGTACGATCGGAGCGTGTTGTCAGAAAATCCGACCGTGTGTGGGCTCCATCGGACTTTTTCCATCGGATTTTCCGACACACAAAGTTTGAGAGCAGGCTATAAAATTTTCCGACAACAAAATCCGATCGCGTCAATTCCGACCGTGTGTGGACAATTCCGACGCACAAAGTGCCACGCATGCTCAGAAGAAATTCCGAGACGGAACAGCTCGGTCTGGTAAAATTAGCGTTCGGAATGGATAGAGCACTTTCGTCAGGCTGCAATGTTTAAAATTGTTTAATACAGCGCACTCTCTTCTTCTTTATAATGCTAGAAGAATTAAGTAGTTTTGCTGCTCATATTCACACAGACTTCTCACAAAGTATTTCTTTATTATTTATCGTGATTCCCTCAATATATTTTGATTTGTCATATCTGACAAAATTTTTTTTTGTTTTTTTTATTTCTGTTTTGTATTTTTTTCAAGGCTGATGTTTTGTTTTTTTTTTACTCCAGAATATTTTTGTGTGTGTTTTGTGTGTCAAGTTACCACAACACCATTATTATCTTGTATTATTTAATCTCAAGGAGATTGTTTGGTGTTGGTGTCTCTTAATTTCACATTGTATTTTTGAAATGTACCTGCCTCCTCACAAACAAACTGTCCTTTTTGAAGGGAAACACACATAGGCGAGTAGTATAATTGTAACAAAAATTCCTTTATTAAGGACTCAGAACCAAACAAAGAGGGAGGCAACGCTGGAGAAACAGCAGAAATTGGCGAAGCCTTGGACCCCCAGGGCAGACATCAATTATTTTACAGCAAAATTGGTGGCTTGAGGAGTCCATATGTAAGGGAGTGCAGTCTGGTCCAGAAGTTTTCAGAGATCATGAAAGCAGCAGATGACATGTATATCCCCAGGCTGTGGTACTACAAGAGGCTGCATATTTTGCCAGACCAGACTGAGCCCAGGGCCATCACTCTCTGGTCTTCCTTCCACGCTTCCTTCCCGGCTGTGGCTCTGGTGTTGGAGATGTGGCAGGAGGAGGAGTAGGACCTGGAGGAGGAGGAGCAGGACCTGGTGGAGGAGGAGGAGGACTATGTGTGAGGTCACAAATGTGGGTTGCACATGTGATTTGGCCCCTCAAGCCCTTATTTAGAGCTTCCAAAATTAAGAACTCACACAGGAGTCGGCCCTCCTCCATCTGCATCATTTTGCATGCAGTTAGGCCAGCAAAGTCCTCCTCCACACTGTGGGGTGTTCTGAGGGCCTCTGTAGCCTTCCAAAATAGGCCTATGGCAGCCTCCTCCAGGTTACTCCTCTTCCTGCCACTTTGTCTTTGAAGGTGGAGGGTAGGGACCTGGATATCAGGCAGCCTGCTTGGTCCGGCCACCTCCTGGCTGAGACTTCCCTGTGTATGAAAAAGGGACATGGTTTTAGTTTTTGCTTCATCAATCACAATCATAAATTAGTACTCCAAAATAACATCTATTTAACATCATTAATTGGACAACCAGCAATATTTAGAAGAATGCTATACCTGGCTCAATCTGGGCTCCTCCACATGTTGCTGCCTGGAAGGCCCAGGTTGGGCGTCAGAAGCCTCAGCTGGGGGGGAAGGAAGTGTGGAAGGAAGAGTGGAGAGTGCTGGCCTGGGTTCAGTCTGACCTGCCAGAAAATGCAGTCTGTCCTAGTACCACAGCCTGGGCACATAAATGTCATCTGCAGCTCTTGATCTCTGGGAATCCTGGACCTTCTTCCACTCCCTTAGATAAGTACTCCTCAGGCCACCAATTAGGATCTTCAAATAGGTGATGTCTGCCGTGGGGATCACCGTCTTCACAAATTCCAACAAATTATCCAGCGCTGCCTTCCTCTTTGTTTGGTTCTTATAATCAGGGTGGTTTATCTGCCATAGACAAGGCAGCTCCCTGAACATATCAGTGAAGATTGGCATAAAGTCCTGATCCTTAAATATATCCATTTTTACTGCAAGACACAACACAAGACAAACCCTAATGTCAGCCTAAAGTCTTCTAAACTTGTGCAAAT
Organism: Aquarana catesbeiana; assembly: GCF_042186555.1. Lineage (NCBI taxonomy): Eukaryota > Metazoa > Chordata > Amphibia > Anura > Ranidae > Aquarana > Aquarana catesbeiana. The sequence continues at coordinate 779,539,059 of NC_133324.1, forward strand.
ACAGACCTCAATCTAGAAGCAGTATAGGCCCAATTTTAAATCTTACCTTCGCTATCACGATCGGCACCTCCGTTATTCCTACTCCGCTCACAGATCGTACGTACTACGCACGCGTGTTACGCTTTATAGACACTGCGCATGCGTGAAACTCCGCCCGCCCCTGACGTTCTTTCTAGTCTATTCCCCGCCCCTTCTCATTCGGCGCAGTGGGGGAAGAACGCATGGTGGAAACACAGCAGGTGTCAGATAATTACACCAACGAGGAGGAGGAGGAGGAAAGCCCGAAGCCTGAAATGTCCCGATCCAGAAAAAGACGATTTAAGGCATCAAATATGTCCTTTGGGGAGATGTTGGAGATGGTGGACATCCTGAAGAAGGCCGACTATGACGGGAAGTATGGACCTTACCCCAACCCCAATGTCCGAAAGGCCAAAATCATGGCGAAAGTGGTCAAGAGTCTGCACCGGAATTTCGGGGGAACAACGATCGAAAGATCAGCTCAGGAAGTGGTGGTCGGACCTCAAATTAAGGGAGCATGAGCAGTACAGAAGGATCCGGAGAGTGCTGCAAAAAAGTAAGTAGTTGTCCTGTGTTCCTATTCTTTATTCTTCTTACGTTCGTGCTGCTCCATGTGCTTTTCTTAACTGTTGTACAGTTTAAAATGGCAACTTTCATGTTCATGGGCACATTATTCGTTCGTATAAAACATTGTTCGTTCGGCCTAGAAAACACCATTGTTTTGGCCATATGCATTTGCCAACATTTTTTATGGCCTACTTATCTGAAAATAATTTGGTTGTGTAGATGGGTTTGTAACTAGAATGAAATGCAAACTAGATTCTGTCTAAGGAGAGGACAAAGTAGTTTTCACATCTGGACGCTGGAGCACTAGTGTGGGACACAAGAACACACTTTTTATTAGGGGGTCCACACAGGTGCTCCAGTGTATACTATAGGGGTGACTCCATTTGTGAAGCTTGTACTAAACAGGTAAAGTATTGAAGCTTGACAAAGGACAATAAAAATTCAACATCTTGGAACTCTGCCAAAACAGACAATTGTACCCCACTTCCAAGCAATGTTTCATATTCCTATTTCTGCCATCAAATATCTGTGTGCTAAGTATACCTATTTTTTTTTTTTTACATAGGGGATAAAAGCCTTGGAGGACACCCCTCATCCGAGGAGACCAGAGACCCCCCATCTCATGAAGAAGTGGAGACCCACCCAAGCAGAGCAGGAGGAGGAAGGAGATGTGGTGGAAATTGTCACCACAACAGGTGAGTGTCTGCGACCAAAGGCTCAGGTAAGAGATGGATGCCGGCAGATTTATAATACATGGTGTGTTTTTGCTTCTATCTTTTTAGGTGATCGTGATGTTGTGGATCCAGGGCATTTCACCTCAGAAAGTGCACAGATCCTGATCGGGAAGATCATGGGGTGTAATAGAGACTTGGAAAACATCCAGAAAAGCATCAATGATATTAAAAAAAAATGAAGAACATCATTGATGTTTTAGGGAGAGTTTAACAGCAATCAAAATCCCTTTGTTTTTTTGTGCTTTTTGTGAGCTAAAAATTTTTACCATTTTTTAACATATTTGCGAAAAACCAAATTTTGAAGATGCACACAGTGTGTCAACATGTGCTATCTGCCATCACGGGAGATCAATGTAGGTGTTTTGGGGGTGGAACCCCTTCCTAAATAATAAAGTAGCTGTGAGGAAGGGGTTGCACCCCAAAAACACGTCCCTTGATCCCCCGTGATGGCAGGTAGCACATGTTGACATTCAGCAATTTGTGTGCATCTTCAAAATTTGGCTTTTCTAGGGGTGACTTCACCCCATCTGAATGCAATATCAAACACAGTTTGTAAATACTCATGTCTGATATTGCCTTCAAGTTCTACCAAATGTGAACTTTGTAAGTCCAAGATTTAAGTCTTTCTTGTTGGTTTTAAACATGCCTGTTTTATACTTCTTCTAATGTGACCCCAAAAATTGTTATACAACAAATATGTTGGTTTGTTTTAAAAACCTTTTCTAAATGCACATGTGATTGTGCTGGTATTAAAAAGATTGTTAATCAAGAATGTGTGGATTATTGTTTCAACGCTCCAAAACTTTTGTTGTGCTCTAATTGGTGTTTTCAGTGACAATGGGGGTTATTTCCTAAGGGAAAATCCACTTTGCACTACAAGTGCAGTTTCAAGTGCACTCGTAGTGCAAAGTGTCTTTGCCTTTAGTAAATAACACCCAACAATGCTTTGTAATGTTACACAATCACGCAATTTTCAGGACTCACCACATTTCTGTCAGGGTCAGCTAAAAGAAACACAAGCAGTAAATGTCACCAAAGATTTTAGTAGTTAATTATTTTTTATTATTTGAAAAAGGTTTCAGACATTGTCTGGCATATTGATAGCCCCCCTACCCGCAAAGTATTCAAGGTATGTTAGACGGACATCACGGGCACTCAGGGGGGGCAAGCCAGGACGGCCACGTTCAAGCGCCGTCAAGGTTGGTTCATTTTGAATTCCAGGCCCAACTGAGCCAGCATAGTTGGCAGAATGTTGCCGTAGATAGTTGTGTAGAACACAGCACACCAGAATGATGTGATTCAGTTTGTACTCCGCCATGTGTATGGATGTAAGAAATAGGCGGAACCGGCTGGCCATGATTCCAAATGTGTTCTCCACCACTCTTCTGGCTCTGGCCAGCCGGTAATTAAAAACCCTCTGGTCCGGGGTGAGGGTACTCATCGGGAATGGCCGCATAAGATGGTCCCCCAGTGCAAGCGCTTCATCTGCTATGAAGACGAATGGTAGTCCTTCCACATTGTCTTCTGGAGGTGGCAAGTCCAAGCTGCCATTCTGGAGATGCCTGTAGAACTCCGTCTGGGTGATGACTCCACCATTGGACATCCGGCCATTCTTCCCCAAGTCCACATACAGGAACTCGTAAGTAGCCGACACCACCGCCAACATCACAATACTATTGAACCCCTTATAGTTGAAATAGTATGACCCCGAGTTGGGTGGTGGGATGATATGGACGTGTTTCCCATCAATTGCCCCTCCGCAGTTAGGAAAGTCCCACCACTGGGCAAAGTGGGAGGCCACAGTCTGCCATTCCTGTGGGTTGGAAGGAAACTGGAGTCAAACAACAACAAAAATTAGTCACAACAGGGAAAGCAGATTAGACACAAACATTCTTGGCCAACATCAAGATAACATTTATTTGAGGGAGTTTTTAAAGACCAAAGTATAAGGTCCACCTATCAGATTCCCCCTCCTATGGGCCATTTTTAACATTTGGGGGGGGGCTCTTGGACAGGTAACCCTCTCCACTTCATTGAGAGATGAATGCCTAAATAAAGTGTATTACTTTGGCCAGCCCCTCCTTAGTTACACTATTGACAGCCCACTGGACAGGTAAGAAGTGTCATAATACAAAGATATAAATACACACTGTACACATTTTAGCACATTTGGAAATTCTGCTATTACCTATCAAGATAATAATAGGATACAAAAACTTTAAACAGTACCATTTGAAAGTATTCAGGCAGGCCCTAGCACTACATGCTTTGGGGAATTCATCCATACATCTGACCACTAAAGAGATGGGTATAGTGTGTATGGGTTTGGCAAAGTCAGCAGATAGATGATTGAGGATAGATAGAGAATAGGTATCAGCTGACTTAGCAGTTGTGGGAGGGAGGGTTCCAAATGATTTGGGGACCCCCCAAAAAAAGCCTCTGGCACTCTGCCTAAATTTGAAGCACAAATCACATTTAAAAACATTTTAGGGGGTGTTTGGGGTAAAGCACTACTATGGAGCTGATAAAATACATTGTTAAAGTGGGGTTCCACCCAAATTTTGAACAATATCTGTATGTATTCTCTTCCTTGCCTAGATGCTGACATGCCGTTTAAAAAAATCGACGTAATTACCTTTTATTTTTCTATTCTTCTTTGCACTTCCTGGTTCTCGTCCCATGGGAGTAGGCGTGTTTCTAGCCTCTCCCAGACTCCGCACAGAATCCTGGGAGCTAGTCTCAGGCTTCCCAGGATGCCACTGAGCATGTGCGGGAACGAGCAGTGAATGCTGGGAGCACAGCATTCACCACATCCAGGAAATAAATGCTTGTGGGCTTCAAATGCCCACAATGAAGATGGAAACCGCCTGCAGTGAATAATATAAGTTATTCTTTCCGACGAAATCTGACACAGGCGGACATATTACACACAATATGTGAGTATGTAATGCTGAGAAGAAAAGTTTATGAACGATAGATAGGTGGACCCCCGCTTTAAGTGACTTCATGAGGTGAATATAGGGCCAGGAGAGCATGCTGGGGAGGTAAGTGAAGGCAAATATGTATGAAGGACAAAAAAAAAATACAGAAAAATCCAGCATGAATGAGGACAAAGGGGACATTCACAGCATATTACAATCGTGGTAATTAGGGAATGAGGAAAGAAATACAATATATTATCAAACATTAAATACAATAAAATGTGATATTAAAGGATAAAAATCTTACCTTAATATACTCCTTCTGCAGGACCTGGATGATGGCAGAATAGGTCTCTGGGATAATGATCCCCAGAGCCTGGGGGGGATGCCTGTTGAGAACTTGAGGCCCTGCAGGCTTCTCCCCGTCGCCAAGTACCTCAGGGTGGCGACTAGCCTCTGCTCCGGAGTGATGGCTTGCCTCATGCAGGTATCCTGCCTGCTAATATAAGGGGTCAGCAAAGCCAACAAATGGTGAAATACGGGGTCCGTCATCCGGAGAAAGTTCCTGAAATCATCAGGATTATTCTCACTGATCTCACGGAGCAAAGGCATGTGACAGAACTGGTCACACTGGAGCAACCAATTCTTGGTCCATGAACTCCTCCCCACCCAGTTCATGGACTGGACTTATGTCAAGGTAAGGACCCCAACACCAAGCCCCCGCACAGCACGAACTCTACGAGGAGTAGGTATACGCAACATGGCTGAAAACGGTCGACTGCTCAGAACGAAGTAACAGAATGCACTGAAGAACAGCAAGGCCTGTGAAGATCTACCTGAAAAACAGTAACGAATGAACAAGAACACAATGACAAGAGTCACGCGTAACTGGCTGCACACACTGAAGAGCAGATACAAACCCACAAGCACAAACTGAACAGCAGATCTGAAAACCACGAGTCTAAAAAAGCACGAATCGTCTCTCACCAAACTTTTACTAACACGAGATTAGCAAAGGGAGCCCAAAGGGTGCCGCGCTTGGTTCTGAACTGGCCTTTTCTAGTCTCGTCGTACGTGGTGTACGTCAACGCGTTGTTGGCGATCGGAAATTGTGACAACTTTGTGCGACCGTGTGTACGCAAAACAAGTTTGAGCCAACATCTGTCGGAAAAAATCCATGGATTTTGTTGTCAGAATGTCAGATCAATGTCCGATCGTGTGTACGGGGCATAACAGGAGTAAATTTCCCTTCCTAAGGGTAGATTTCCTCTCACTTCCTGTTGTCTCCCTCTGTTTGTAAGTGGGAGTCATTTGTAAGTCGGATGTTTGTAACTAGGGTACCACCTGTATAAGACAAAGCAGGAAATGCATAGAAATCCAAGATAATTCCCAGGGATAAAAAAAAAAAGGATTTAAAAGCAGACACTGGTTTTAACTTTTCATAATTCTACCCAAAACTCCAAATGAAAGTCATTATTAATTGGTATATACAGTAAAGTGCAAAAGTCTTAGGCAGGTGTGAATAAATGCTGTAAATTAACCTGTTAGCACAGAAATTGTGTAAATATGCAGCTTCTCAGTGGGTGGGCCTTGGCGCCGAGCAGCTGCATATTTGTATGCAACATTGCAAAACCAGCTGTGCCAAGAGCATGTGCCCTGCGTGCTCACAACACAGTTACCAGCGGCTAAGGGAAAGCTCCCGATTGTAAACAGCCAATCACGATAGTCACAAGATCATAGACCCCGCCCTGCTTCCGTGCATCCTAAAACCCCTAAAGGACTGGGAGGTGTTGGTGCCAAAGGGTTAAGAATGCTTTCAGAAATAGAAGTGTTATTAGCTTATTTTTTTCAATTATCCACTCCGGCTCTCACACCTGTTTACCCCTATGGACCAGACCATATTTTCACATTTCATTTTCTTCATGAGTCTATAACTTTGTAATTACTTATGATAAAGAATTGACACATACAGTTAGGTTCATATATATTTGGACACAGGCACAATTTTCATACTTTTGGCTCTGTTTGCCACCAGAATAAAATTAAAACGAAACAATCCAAATTAATTTGAACATGGGGTTGAACATAGATATCAAGTACACATTTTATATTTGAATTTAAAGGGGTTGTAAAGGTATACATTTTTCACCTTAATGCATTCTATGCATTAAGGTGAAAAAACTTTTGATAATACCGCCGCCCCCAGCCCCCCGTTTTACTTACCTGACACCTCGAAACTCGGCCGCTCGTTCCCGACCTCCATTCAGCCGATCAGCCTGGTCGCTGATTGGCTATAGTGGATGGATTGAAAGCAGCGCAGCCATTGGCTTGCGCTGCTGTCAATCACATCCAATGACACGGCGCGCCGGGGGCGGGGCCGAGTGATACAGCGAGCGGCTATAGCCACCGGCTGTATCACCGGAGCGCGCCTGCAATAACTAACCACCATGCGAGGGAGCTCGCATTAAGGTGGTTATTATTGCGGGGAGGAGCTGAGACAGCCGCCGAGGGACTCCAGAAGAGCAGGTTCGGGGCCACTCTGTGCAGAACGAGCTGCACAGTGAAGGTAAGTATAACATGTTTGTTATTTTTAAAGAAAAAAAAATTTACCTTTACAACCCCTTTAACTATGCTCCGATGGGCAGACAGTTAAAACTTGATTTCCAGCAATGGGATAAGGACATCTTTACATGGTTTGGGAGGACAAATATTATAAAAATGAATGTGATGCCAAGGCTTTTGTATTTGTTGCAAACCCTTCCAATTAAGATCCCATCAAGCTATCTAAGAGACCTTCGTTCAAGGTTCTTGAGGTTTATCTGGGCTGGGAAACCAGCAAGAGTACGTAGAGCTATTTTATCACTCCCTAAAGAAAAGGGGGGATTGACTTCCTGGACCAAGTTAGATATCAAGAAGCCTCATATTTAGCTAGAGTGGTAGATTGGTGCCCAATCCATAAGAGGAAACCGTGGGTCCAAATGGAACAGGTGGTAGATATGGTATATGGTAGATATCCCCTTAGAGGGAGTGGTTTGGATTGCTGAAACTGATATCCCAAAGGCAGTGAGGAAACATCCAACGGTAGGTGCTACGGTACGAACAGTTAAATAGATTTTTACAAATACGACGCCGTCAGTATACCCGAGCCCTATGGTCCCAATTCTGGGCACACCAGCTTTTCAGCTAGGTATGGCAGATTTACGATTCGAGGCCATATGGAGAAGGGGTAAAAATAGGCTTATACATTTTTCAGTGGACAATTGGTTAATGACAATAAGAGAGATGGAATCAGAGTTGGTACCAGAAATAGATTTTTTCAGGATGATGCAGTTATGCACTTTTATTCGATCAAAGTTGAATATATATCCCGAAGTATGTATAGTTTCTAACTTCGAGCAGCTTTGCTTAGATGGGGAATCACTGGAGGCACTCACTGTCACATTTTTATTTATTTTTTTTTTATTCCACATTAACAGAATTAGAAGTACCACAGGACCTCATCTTCATACAGGCATGGGAAAGGGAGTTACATTTTCCCAAATGCAGAAAGATAGGATTTTGTTATCCACCCACAAGGCATCAGTGGCGAGTAGGTACCAGGAGGGAGGATATAAAATTCTTACCAGATGGCATAGAACACCGTCTGTATTACATCGGATATTTCCCCAGGTATCAGATGCATGCTGGTGGTGTCAGGAGGCTGAGGGCACTATGTTACACATTTTTTGGGACTGTGTAGAAATTAAAGAATTTTGGAGAATGATAGCAGAAACTGTTACAACAATTACAGATGTGTCTCTAGGAGAAAATCTGCCAGCGTATTTGCTGAATGATGTCCCTATGTCAGTGGAAAATAAAGATATAAAAATTCATTGTTGAAACATCTTCTCACTTCGGCAAAGGTGTGTATCCCTGCTCTGTGGAAAAGCGATATTCCCCCATCTAGAGCACAGTGGTTGGCTAGAGTGGCGAAAATCCAACAAATGGAAAAACTTACTATGACGTTGAAGAAAAAAGATGAGAAATATCAGAAGATATGGGTCCCCTATCTTGTATATAGAGAAGGAGCGGGAGAAGACAGATAGGGTTGAGGGGGCAGTTGGCCGGGGGGGGGGGTGGAATATTATTCAAATTATTATTTTTTTGTTGTTTGTTTATGTCTGGGCTCTTGATCTTTTTTTGTTTCTTTCTTCAATAGAAAGACTATTAGTTGTTAGTGAGTAAGGCTCCCCATAAGAGCTTTACCTTCATTTGAATATTTAAACATATTCCAGAGCGTCCAAGTTTTCTTATAAACTGCTTGTCTATTTTGGGCCGTCAGTATAATGTCTTCTATTCTGTTTATAACCTCTACTTTCCATAGCCACAGCGATACGGTTGGTGGGGAATTTTGTTTCCATAACAGGGGGATACAGGACTTGGCTGCATTTGTTAGATGACGTAATATGGATTTTTTATAAGTTTTGAGCGGTATGGAAGAGACATGAAGTAAGAAAATTGCCGGGTCATTCGGGATCTGGAAATCTGTGAATTTTTGAGAAATAGAGCGGACTGCAGTCCAGAAATTCGTCAGTCTAGGACAGGACCAAAACAAGTGTAGTATCGTTCCCTCCTCCTCCTGACATCGCCAGCAATATTTGGATGTATCAGGAAATATAGTATGTAGACGACTAAGTGTTAAATACCACCTCGTCAGGATCTTATAATTCATCTTTTGTAATTTAGTGCATATGGAGGATTTAAGGGAGAGAGCTATCATGTTTTTTTCTGGACTGCTGTGAAAGTACACTGAAGGTCTGATTCCCACTTTACAATGCCTGGCAGATTCGGTGGTTGTGGAGGTGTATTTAGTAGAGTGTACATCTTGGATAAGACCTGTGGCAGTGGTTCTGTGTCCGAACATAGTTCCTCAAATGTAGTCAGGGGTCTATTGTACGCCTGAGGGTTTGGGATTGTCTGAAGGAAATGGTGGATTTGTGCTGCACTCCAAAATGTAAGTTTGAATGGGCCAGTCGGGTCCATTAGTTCTGGGATGGAGGGCCATTTGTCTTGCTTCACAAATTGCGAGGCTCTAACACAAAAAGAGCTCTTTAGTGTCTTTAGTGATGAAATACCAGGGGGAAACTTGGGGTGTCCTAGGATTGGGGTCAGAGGGGATTCTTTAGTCGTCAATGAGGTCTGTAACGTAGCTTGAAGGCATTGCTTTATAGTGTTTCCTATGAAAGGATGGGATTTCAACTCTAACGGAAGGGAAGCATGACACCACAGTGCCGTCTGTAGAGGTATAATTTGTTTGATGCTGCTCTATTTGAGAACTGTAGGGCTGCTTTCGCTCTACATTGCAAAAGGTCAGTGATCTGTCGTCTGAGAGTGGACAGGTCCAACTCCGATGACTGTGAGGGGGCATGTTTGTGTCTGGCTTCTGAAGTGGCAAGTTCCTGTAGAAGTTGTGATAACTGTTTATTTCTCTTTCTTTTATTATGCGGGCACCATGGGCTATAAGAATCTCTCTAAGGACTACTTTGTGAGCCTCCCATAGTATCCCTGGATCACAATCTGGTTGGTAATTTTTTGGGAAATATAGATTTAGAGCTTTAGTCACATCTGTCAATACTTCAGGGTTCTGTAGAAGGCTTTCATTAAGCCGCCAGAATCGATGTCTAGGAGAGAGAGTGTCCGATAAGCGGTAGTTTAGGAATATGGGTGCATGGTCTGACCACGTCCTGTTACCAATTGAAGCCTGTTCCACTGTGTGTAGTTGTGTATGGGGGATTAGGAAATAATCAATTCTGGTGTATACCTGGTGCATGTGTGAGTAGAATGTGAAGTCTTTTTCTCCCGAATGCTGTAAGCGCCAGACATCTATTAGCTGTGATTTATGCAGGGTTTTAGCTATTTGTTTGAGTTGGGATGGAGGGATCGATGTTTTACCCGTTGAAGTATCTACCGAGGGGATTAGTGGGGTATTGAAGTCCCCTCCTATGATCAGTTGTCCTTCTTTAAAATCATTTAACTTCTCTAGGGTCGCTCGCACGAACATGGCTTGTTGTTCATTAGGGGCGTAGATGGTTGCTAACGTCACTTTAACATTGCCAATCAGGCCTTTGAGGAAAAGGTATCTCCCTGTCAAATCTATATCAGAACTCTGATACTGCCGGGGAATCTTGCTAGAAATTAAAATGGACACTCCTTTGGACTTAGACTCTGGGTTCATAGAGTGGTAGGTTATTGGAAAGTGTCTTTTTTTGTAAGTATGGTAATCTATTAGTTTTAAAGTGTGTCTCTTGGATAAAAGCTATGTCTGTGTGGCTCCGCTTTAAGTCATCTAACAACATACGTCTCTTCTCAGGTATATTAAGTCCCTTTGCATTCAGAGACATCACCTTAAGTTTGCTGGCCGTCATGATATGGCCGTCATGACAGTGAGGGGTGGCGGGAGGGGGGAAGGTTGAGTCAAATTAAGGAGGGAAGAAGAAGGGGAAGAGGGGGTGAGAAAAGAGCAGAAAGCAGAAGTAGAAAAAATAGGTAGAAATTAAGCGAAGTAGTATAAGGTGCAGACAAGACCTAGTGTCTTGCCTGTGACGTTTCCCCTACAATTTCGGGGATTGTTTTCTAGCATACGATCCCCAGAAAGCACCTGTCGGTCTCCCAGGGGATATGCTGACCTATTCGGGAGAGAGGTAGGGCACGGCTCAAAGAGAGAGCCTCCCATTCGTCCCCCAACCCCGGCACATCTAAAGTATATAACTATAAGAGATTAACTATGCATCCTTATAAACTGATTAACAGATCAACTCAAAATATCATAACGAGCTTGACAGCATTATAATCTCCTGTTGTTAACGTTCCAACTAGGAGAGCAAGCATCCCGACCGGAGTACAGCCCCGTGTCGAGAGAACCATCCCTCTCCCACCTGCAACAGTCCAACATGTCCCCTGAGCTAAAGATAGGGATAGATAACTTTATACGTCGTTCAAATCAATCTTATACCTTAGCAATAATATACATCCTGGCAAAAGAAGGTGGCTTACGTCTCAAGGCTTAATGTCATAACTGCGGGGCGGCCGCCTCATATCTCCACTAAACAGGAGCCGACACGGCCATCCCTGAAGCCACCAAGAACCAGGCTCTGCCGTTCCTGACTGTACTCTAAGCACTTAGAAAAAGGTGTCTGTGATCGGTATCTGCCAAAAATGTGTTTGTTACAGCCACCATCTTCATAGTCTGGTTACCGAAATGTGCTGTCAGGTTTTCAGAAAAAACTCCTGAGACGTTTCAGGACAATTCCTGCTAGCCCAAGTATACTGGGCTGGGTCCATAGTCTTGGAAGTTTCGTAGCTAAGGGCAACGTTCCCAGACTGTATGGTTTCTGTACAATGTCAACAGTCCTTCTTAGAGACATCAGGCCATATTATCTAAAGGTTACTGACATATATCACCTGCCGAGATATATGGATAGTTCAGTTCCGACAGAGCGTGTCTGGAACATAACACGCAACAGAGTCGGTTGTGGTCTGATAAACCATGTACAGATCTGGGCATGAAAAACACAGGGACTGGATCAGTGTAAAGTCACCCTGCTCAAAGCATTGGCTGGCCAGAAACTTATTCATAAGCAATGAAAAAGAAAAAAATATAAATCCAGCTCAAACAGTGGAAACATAAAAACCAAAACTTCTTTCTGTAGCAATATTGGGCTCACGACTTACATACGTCTTCTTGAGAAGTTGCTCTGGGACATCGGCGATTCCGCTGCTGTCTCGGCGGTAGATTGTTGCTCATTCTTGACATAGACGGACGACCCGGTGTGCGCGGGAGAGGACCAAGCCAATTGGTTTGTTCATTAGTGTCATTTAACCACTTGAATACCGGACACATTCACCACCTTCCTGTCTAGGCCAATTTTCAGATTTCAGTGCTGCCACACTTTGAATGGCAGTTACTCAGTTATGCAACACTGTACTCAAATGAAATCATTTAGCATTATTTTTGAGACAGATAAAGCTTTCTTTTGGTGTTTTTTGCTAAAATAACAAAAAAAAAAAAATAATAATACGGAAAAAAAAGCACATTTTTCTTTGTTTCTGTTATAAAATTTTGCAAATAAATCTTCTTCATAAGTTTAGGACAAAATGTCTTCTACATTTCCTTGGCAAAAATAACCCAAATCAGTATATATTATTTAGTATGTGCCAAAATCATGGAATCTATAAATTATGGTACTGTATACAGTATATACACTGTATACATTTGAAATTAGATCAGTCCTGATGTGCTGAGAACCTTCCTTCAGGCTCTAATTTTCCAGGACAGTACAAGTATCCCCCAAATAACCCCTTTCTTAGAAAGTAGACAGTCCAAGGTATTTAGTAAGAGGCATGGGGAGTTTATTGAAGTTGTAATTTTTTTGTCACAATTTTTTAGGAAATGAAGACATTAACCGCTTAAAGGAGTTGTAAAGGCAGAAGGTTTTTATTTATCTTAATGCATTCTATGCATTAAGATAAAAAACATTCTGTGTGTGTGACAGCCACCCCAGCACCCACCTAATTACTTACCTGGGCCTCATCTCTCTCCAGCGATGTCCATGAATTTCTAAGCTGCCCAAGACACTCCTCCTGATTGGCTGAGACACAGCAGTGGCGCCATTGGCTCCCGTGACATTTTTCTTTGTTTCTGTTATAAAATTTTGCAAATAAATCTTCTTCATAAGTTTAGGACAAAATGTCTTCTACATTTCCTTGGCAAAAATAACCCAAATCAGTATATATTATTTAGTATGTGCCAAAATCATGGAATCTATAAATTATGGTACTGTATACAGTATATACACTGTATACATTTTAAATTAGATCAGTCCTGATGTGCTGAGAACCTTTCTTCAGGCTCTAATTTTCCAGGACAGTACAAGTATCCCCCAAATAACCCCTTTCTTAGAAAGTAGACAGTCCAAGGTATTTAGTAAGAGGCATGGGGAGTTTATTGAAGTTGTAATTTTTTTGTCACAATTTTTTAGGAAATGAAGATATTAACCGCTTAAAGGAGTTGTAAAGTCAGAAGGTTTTTATTTATCTTAATGCATTCTATGCATTAAAATAAAAAACATTCTGTGTGTGACAGCCACCCCAGCACCCACCTAATTACTTACCTGGGCCTCATCTCTCTCCAGCGATGTCCATGAATTTCTAAGCTGCCCGAGACACTCCTCCTGATTGGCTGAGACACAGCAGTGGCGCCATTGGCTCCCGTGGCTGTCGATCAAAGTCAGTCAGCCAATCAAGGGAGAGTGGGGGCGGGACCGGGTCGGGGCTCCATGTCTGAATGGACACACAGAGCTGTGACTCGGCTCCAGTACTCCTAAGGAATAGGAAGCTGCTGGCTGTGGGGACATTCGATTGGAGGGAGGGGCCAGGAGCAGCAAAAAGGGACCCGAGAAGAGAAGTATCTGGGCCCTATGCAAAACCAACTGCACAGAGGAGGTAAATATAACATGTTTAAAAAAAACAAAAAAAAAACGAGACTTTACAATCACTTTAAGGGCTGCCCTATAGCAGTTTTACTGCTACAAGATGGCACCTATTCGCCGCATCATGTATATATACGTGATCCAACATTTCCGGGTAGGGGGCGCACATGGCGGCTAGCCTGTAGGCGGGTACCGCGGGCTCGATGTCTGCCAGCACCCTCCAATCGTCCTGCAGAAAGACAGAATGGCAGTCTGCCTATGTAAGTAGGGCAGATCATCGTTCTGACAGGAAGAAAGGCATGGGTCCTGTGTCTCTGCAAAGCAGGGGCTAGAATCCATGTCTTATCCTAGTAAAAGTACCTCCCACAGTGTAGTAAAACACTGGTTAGGCACACAGTTAACCCCCTTTGATCGCCCCTGACAGTTAACTCCTTCCCAACCAGTGTCAGTGACAGTGTACAGTGACAGTGCATATTTTTTAGCACTGATCATTGTATTAGTGCCACTGGCCCCTAAAAAGTGTCAAAAGCATCAGTTAGTATCCTAATGTCTGCCACAATATCACAGTCCCACTATAAGTCACTGATCACCGCCATTACTAGTTTAAAAATAAAAATAAATAAGAATATCCAATAGTTTGTAGACGCTATAACTTTTGCACAAACCAATCAATATATTATTATCAAAAATATGTAGCAGAATACATATTGGCCTAAATTTATTAAGATATTTGAATTTTTAATTTTTTTTATTGGATATGTTTTATAGCAAGAACTAAAATAAGTAAAAAATATTGTCAGTTAAAGTAACACACTTTAAATAAAGTGTAACCACAAAAACCTACACCTAATCCACGATAAATATTACACACAAACCAGCTATACCAAACACTCTAATATGTATTACTCAAGACTTATTCTATGTGACATCGCAAAGTGTAAAAACAACACAAATATACTTTATATGAAATAATGTGCATAGTGTGTATAATATAAAATACATAAGCCAATATACAATGAATGTTCCCAAGTAATGATGATCCTTCCAAAAAAATGAATAGAGATATATACTGTATGTGTGTGTGTGTGTTACACATATTGCATCAGTATTACAAAGAATATAAATATAAAAAGTGGGATTAAATCATGTGAGAGCCTTGATAGGACAATTGTGTGTGACATGTACATAAGTGTAAGTTTCATACCCAAGTACTGTCCGAGATGGAACATGATGGACCCTGGCACGATATATGTTCTGTCGGATGATGCTATAATCATGGGTATTGTGTACGTGATTCATAAGATGAGATTTATGAGTTTGTGTCATCATGTCCTGTGTCATCTAACCCATGTTATGGGTTGGAGCGAGACCCTTTCCTGGGACCTCCCTTGATTCCCCAGATTACTATATAAAGACCAGCCATGCTTATTCCAAACTCAGCTCTGAAGATAAGGGAAGCCCCGCCTCACGCAAGCGATTTTGGAATTTCATCTCACTTTTGGGACTTATATAGCAGACCAGGGAGGTGGGAGCACTATTTGGATTTCTTTATGCCCAATTGAAGTAATTGTTTGTGAGTATATACATTTTATCTTTTTAAAAATATATGGTTGCAAAGGTAATGCGCTAGGCTGGTGCACCCTCTGTTCCTTCTCTCTTATGCCCTGTACACACGATCGGATATTGATCGGACATTCCGACCACTATTTTTTCTGACGAATTTTGGGCCAAACTTGTCTTGCATACACATGGTCGCACAAAGTTGTCGGAAAATCAGATCGTTCTGAACACGGTGACGTAAAGCACGTACGTCGGAATTTAAAGGATCGGATTTTGTTGTCGAAAATTTTTTTATCTTGCTCTCAAACTTTGTGTGTCGGAAATTCCGACGGAAAAAGTCCGATGGAGCCCACACACGATCGGAATTTCCAACAACACAATCCGATCGCACTTTCTATGTCGGAAAATCCCACCATGTGTACAGGGCATTACTGTTTTTTGTGGGTTTCCTGGCCTTGTGTAAGTGGCAGCACAGCCAGCAGGGGAAGTAGACCAGTTGAAGAAATCAGGCTGCCCTTGGCCTCATAGCTCTCTCAAGCGCAGGAGATTTGAATTTCCTTTTTGTCTACACTGATAATCAGTGCACTGATTATCGGTGTACATAACTTTTACACAAGCCGGTTATCGGCTGTCTTCTCCTCTTCTCGTGCTGTTAGCATGAGGAAAGGAGTGCCAATAACTGGATTCCATTTACATCCGTGATCAGCTGTGATTGGACACAGCTGATCACATGGTAAAGAGCTGCTGATTGGCTCTTTAGCTCAATTTGTAATCACAGAGCGTGTCGTTCGCCCAGACGGCCTCCCAGCCTCCCATAACTAGAAGGCCATGCTGTAGCCATCATTCGGCTATAGCGCGGTCAGCAAGTGGTTAATTAAAGGGGAATGGACACTTATGACCCACATTTAATAAAAGAGTCATGGCTATCCAGTGAGTTCTCTGTGCTGAAGGTGTTGACACAAGGTGATTGTCTGTACTAAAGGAAGGATAAACACAATACTATTGAAAAGGATTGTGATAAGAGCACGAAGCATGTTTTTAAGTGGACACTAAAGATGGTCCCAATTAGGGATGAGCCGAACACCCCCCGGTTCGGTTCGCACCAGAACCTACGAACGGACAGAAAATTTGCATGAATGTTAGAACCCCATTGACGTCTATGGGACTCGAACGTTCAAAATAAAAAGTGCTCATTTTAAAGGCTAATTTGCATGGTATTGTCCTAAAAAGGGTTTGGGGACCCGGGTCCTGCCCCAGGGGACATATATCAATGCAAAAAATAGTTTTAAAAACAGCCGTTTTTTTGGGAGCAGTGATTTTAATGATGCTTAAAGTAAAAAAAAAGTGAAATATTCCTTTAAATATCGTACCTGGGGGGTGTCTATGGTATGCCTGTAAAGTGGCACGTGTTTCCCATGCTTAGAACAGTCCCTGCACAAAATGACATTTTTTAGAGGAATAAAAGTCATTTAAAACTGCTTGCGGCTTTAATGTAATTGTCCTGGCAATATGGATGAAAATCAGTGAGACAAACAGCATGTGTACCCCCCAGTCCATTACCAGGCCCTTTGGGTCTTGTATGGATATTAAGGGGAACCCCGCACCCAAATTAAAAAAAGGAAAGGTGTGGGGCAACCAGGCCCTATATAATCTGAACAGCAGTATACAGGCGGTGCAAACAAGACAGGGACTGTAGGTTTGTTGTTAAGTAGAATCTGTTTGTAATTTTGAACTGGTACATTTTTAACGTGTTTAGCTCCAGCAAAAAAAATCTATTTTAAGCTTTTTGGAAAACATAGGGAAGGGTTATCACCCCTGTGACATTTGTTTTGCTGTCTGTGGTCCTCTTCAGAAGACTTCACCTCACTTTCTGTCCCAATGACAAATGTTTTTTGAAAATTTGGGATTTTTAGTGAAACAAGGATTGGTGATAAAGCATCAGTGGAAAGGAGAAACGTTTTTCCCATATTAACTCTTACAGGAGAAAATTTCCCTTCCTAGGGGTAGATTTCATCTCACTTACTGTTGTCTCCTTCCGTTTGCAAGTAGGAGTCGTTTGTAAGTTGTATGTTTGAAAGTAGGGGCCTGCCCTATATACTCAGCAGAAATTTGGGCCTTAGGTGTTGGTGTTGCCACAACACTGTAAGCCCTCACAGGGCCCTGCTGTGAAATATTAGATCAAGAATTGTAATTACATGCACCTGTTGAACAGGGGCAGAAAAATTGGGCCTTTGGTGGTGGTGGTGCTGGTGCCACAACACTGTAAGTCCTCACAGTTACTCTTGGTGGGCGCAGAAACGGGCCCTGCTGTGAAATATTACATCAAGAATTCTAAGTACATGTCCCTGTTGAACAGGGGCAGAAAAAATGGGCCTTAGGCACTGGTGCCACAACACTGCAACCCCTCACAGATACTCTAGTTGGAGCGCAGGAACGAGCCCTGCTGCAAAGAATTGCATCAAAAATTGTAACTACACGCCCCTGTTAAACAGGGGCTGAAAAATTGGGCCTTAGGCACTGGTGCTGGTGCCACAACACTTCAACCCCTCACAGTTACTCTAGTTGGAGTGCAGGAACTAGCCCTGCTGCAAAGAATTGCATCAAAAATTGTAACTACACGCCCCTGTTAAGCCGGGGCTGAAAAATTGGGCCGTAGGCACTGGTGGTGGTGCCCAGAACCAAAAATGTTCTTAAAAGCTATCAGCACGATCATTGAGGAGGAAGAGGATAATTACTCAGCATAACAGGATAGTCACTCAGCATCAGCATAGGCAGTCTTTGAAGGGATCTGACATTTCCAAAAAAATATTCTGTTACATCAGCATCAGTTGCTTGGTAGCTGGTGGTGATCCAAGACTTATTCATTTTTATGAAGGTCAGTCGATCGACCGAGTCGGTAGACAGACGCACCCTGTGATCGGTTACAAAGCCTCCAGCAGCATTACATGTGCGTTCCGAAAGAACGCTGGATGCAGGACAGGCCAGTAGCTCAATTGCATACTGTGCAAGCTCTGGCCAGTGATCCATCTTCAAGACCCAGTAACCCAGAGGATTTTCGGTGGGAAAGGTGTCCTAGTCAGATCTTGCCCCTAGGTATTCCTGCACCATGTAAAACAGACGCTGGCGATGGTTGCTGGAACCGATCATACCTTGGGGCTGCAGACCAAAATATTGTCTGAACGCATTGGTCAGACGGCCACCTTCTCCACTGCTCCTTCTTTGACTGACCGAAGACTCAGCAACACGTTGTCCAGGAACAGGAGTTTGTAACCTCCCAGTCTCTGGGAACGCATTGCACAGACCTTTCTGCAAGGCCTCCCGAAGATGTTTCATCCTCTGCTCCCTCTGCGATGGCAAGATAAGGTCCGCAACCTTACCCTTGTAACGTGGATCAAGGAGGGTTGTCAGCCAATATTGAATACACGAATACAAGGATCCTTCCGCAGGCTTTGCAGGATCAGGGAGGCCATGCAGTGTAGGTTTGCTGAGGCATTCGGTCCGGAGTCCTCTGGGTCACTAAGGACGACATGATCCGCAGCCACTTCCTCCCAGCCACGTACAAGTCCATGGGTTTCTTGGGACTGTGATCCCTTAAAGACTGATGCTGATGCTGAGTGCCAGGCTCCACCTCCATGCTGACACAATCCTCCTCCTCCTCTTCCTGTGTGATCGGCGGGCACGCAGGAACACTGTCTGGATAAAGGGGGCCTTGAGAGCTAAGGAAGTCCTCCTCTTCCTGCCTCTGTTCTGCCTCAAGTGCCCTGTCCATTATTCCATGAAGCGTGTGCTCCAACAGGTGGACAAGGGGGACAGTGTCACTGATGCATGCACTGTCACTGCTCACCATCCTCGTGGCCTCCTCAAATGGTGACAGGACATTGCATGCATCCCTGATCATGGCCCACTGGCGTGGGGAAAAAAAACAAGCTCCCCTGACACTGTCCTGGTGCCATAGTCGCACAGGTAATCATTGATGGCCCTCTGCTGCATGTGCAGCCGCTGCAGCATGGCCAACGTGGAGTTCCACCTGGTGGGCATGTCACAGATTAGGAGGTTCTTGGGCAGGTTAAATTCCTTTTGGAGGTCTGCCAGCCTAGCACTGGCATTATATGACCGGTGAAAATACACACAGACTTTCCTGGTCTGCCTCAGGACATGTTAAGGACGTGAACCAAACAGGGCACATGGGTCATTTGTCCCTGTCGGAGGGCGGAGAGGAGGTTGGTGCCATTGTCGCAAACTGCCATTCCTGTCTTAAGTTGGTGTGGCGTCAACCACCTCTGAACCTGCCCCTGCAGAGCTGACAGAACCTTTGCCCCAGTGTCGCTCCTGTCCCCCAAGCACACCAGCTCAAGCACCGCATGGCATCTTTTGGCCTGCGTAATTACATAGCCCCTTGAATGCCTATGGAGCACCGCTGGTTCTGAGGACAAAGCACAAGAAGGGCCATGGAGGAAGAAGAAGAGGAGGGGGTGGAGGAGAGAGGTGTGTCAGAATCACCAGTAGTGGCATTTTGGAGGCATGGTGGTGGAACAGCCTCCAATAATACTGCACCTTATCCTGCATCCTTCCCAGCTGCTAGCAGAGTCACCCAATGCGGCGTGAAACTTAGGTAACATCCCTGTCCATGCCCACTGGACCATGAGTCAGCGGTAATATGCACCTTACCGCTGACCGCCCTGTCCAGCGAGGCCAAGACATTGCCTTCCACATGCCGGTAGAGAGCCGGAATCGCCTTCTGTGAGAAAAAGTGGCGTTTGGGATCCTGCCACTGAGGAACCGCACATTCCACAAACTCATGGAAGGGGGCAGAGCCTACCAACTGAAAAGGTAGCAGTTGAAGTGCTAGCAATTTTCCCAAGCTAGCATTCAACCGCTGGGCATGTGGATGGCTGGGAGCGAACTTCTTTCTGCGGTGCAGCAGCTGGGGCAGGGAAATTTGCCTGGTACAATCTGACGTCAGTGTACCAATAGCAGATTGCCCGCAAGTACTTGGCTGTGACCTAATTCTACACCTTCATTCCTCTCAGTGCAGGTCTCAGAGAGGACTGAAGGTATAGTGGGGTTGGAGATCCCAGCTGATGAGGAGCAAGGAGAGGTCCTCTTTGTTCTTTGGTGTGGGTCTTTTAGGTACGCCTGCCAACAAACTGCATAGCAGGTTAACATATGTCTGGTCAAGCATGTGGTGCCCAAGCGGGAGATGTTTTGGCCACGCGAGATATGCTTGAGACATATGTTGCAAATAGCAGCGGTGCGATCTGATGCACTCGTCTTAAAAAAGGCCCACACCAAAGAACTTTTGGAATAACGCACAGAAACAGCAGCTCCCTGCACATGCGGAGCTCTGCGGTGTGATGCAGTCAGTGTGCTGCCCTTAGGCTGGCCCCTGGAGGGCATACTGCCTTGTTGGTTATGTGCCTCTTCCTCCTCTCTCCTATCAGGCACCCATGTTGAGTCAGTGACCTCATCATCCCCTCCTTCCTCATCACTGGAGCAAAGCTGGCAGTATGCTGCAGCAGGGGGAACATGACTGCCAGATTGCTGTCCTTCTTGGGCACCCCCTCTGTCCGTGCTCACGTTACTGCCTTCATCTAGCTCAGTATCATCATCAGAGCCTTCAAAACGCTGGGCATCCTCCTGGAGCATGTACTCAACACTGTGGTCAAACAGTTTGAGGGACTCCTCAAGAGGACATGGTGGGGCTAGGGAAGGAGTCACTGATGCCATTGAGCCGAGGGAAGAGGCCGCGTTGGCAGCTGCTTTGCCAGACAAAGTACCCTGAGCCTGGGTGAGAGAGGATGAGGAGGATGAGGACGGCTTGATCATCCACTCGACCAAGTCTTCCACATGTTGCGGCTCAAAATGGCCGGCTGCCGAAAAAAAAGGCCAAGCGTGTCCCATGGCCACGTGCTGATGAGGATGCACCATGTCCATGAACAGCACTGTTGCCTCTATACACAGAGCCTGCTTGCCCTCTTTTATTGGCTTGTGACTGTCTGCCTCTCCTTGTTGGCCTTCCAGACATACTATTGGCCTGCAGTGAGCTGCACAAAACTGGGATAAAAAAAAAAAAAAATATATATATATATATATATATATATATATATATATATATCTTACACGGATTATACTGCAGCTAGCAGAATCAACTGCCTGCCTGTAGTATTATTAGTATGATAACACCTGCACTTGTCGTCAGGTAGCTATACTGTAGGTGCAACTGTGCAGGGTACACATTACAGTAACTGGAAATACTTCAATGAGCCTACACAAGCACCTGGCTTCAGGTTGCTATACTGTAAGCGAGACTGTGCTGGGAACACAGTGCAGTAGCTGGAAATACTTCAATGAGCCTACACAAGCACCTGGCTGCAGGTTGCTATACTGTAGGTGAGACTGTGCAGGGTACACAGTACAGTGGCTGGAAATACTTCAATGAGCCTACACAAGCACCTGGCTGCAGGTAGCTATACTGTAGGTGAGACTGTGCAGGGTACACAGTACAGTAACTATAAATACTTCAATGAGCCTAAACAAGCACCTGGCTGCAGGTAGCTTTACTGTAGGTGAGACTGTGCAGGGTACACAGTACAGTAGCTGGAAATACTTCAATGAGCCTGCAAAAGCACCTGGCTGCAGGTTGCTATACTGTAGGTGAGACTGTGCAGGGTACACAGTACAGTAGCTGGAAATACTGTAAAAACACCTGCCTGCTTGTCAGTATATTAGGAAGAGAAGAACAGGATCTAGCTAAACTGAACACAGTGTGTGTGTGTGTGTGTGTATATATATATATATATATATATATACACACATATACACACACATATACACACACACAACACCTGGGATGCATATATATATATATACACAATACACTGTAAATGCAGCTAACTGACTCAACCTGCCTACTCTATCTAACTTAAATCAAATGACACTGTCTCTCTCTCTCTCTCTATCTCTCTATCTGAACGCCGGAACACACTACACAGGGCCGCTGTGCAGGCGGCTTTATATAGTGTGGGGCGTGGGGGCGCATGCGCGGCGCGAACCGAGGAGGAAGGAAGGGCTGAGAGCTCCGTGAGCCGCGGAGACTAACGGCAATTCCCCGGGGCGATCAACACAGGTATTTCACCCAACTCATCCCCGCACCCCCGGCGGAACACTCAGCGCGTGACGGGCACTAAAAATCGCCGTGGAAAACTGGCCCAAAGATCCTTAACGACCTATTTGTTAAGAGAGAAGGAGAGAAAAATGCAGGCCCAAGATGGCGCCCGGAAAGCACAGTCACAGGTACATTCTCCTACAGCAGCCTCCTCACCATCACACTCCCAGGGAGACAGTGAGTACACATTTCAACTTACTAAGGCTGATCTGGATGAGAGTCTAACTTTAATGTATGACAAGATTGCCTGGAAATTTCAATCAGAGCTCCACAAATCTACTAACACACTGTCCCTGGAGATTGCGGCCCTGGGTAGTAGAACTGATTTACTAGAGACAAAACATGATGAGCTCACCTTGGTGTATTCTGACCTAAGAAAGGAACATGAGTCCCTATCTGAAACGGTCCTGCAATTCCAAGCCCACATTGAGGACCTCGACAACAGGAACCGCCGCAACAATCTTAGGGTGCGCGGAGTGCCTGAATCGGTCACCGATCTGCTACCCACGGTGCAGAAGATCTTCCAATCCCTCTTACCAGACTCCCCACTGTCGGCCTTCTCCTGCGATAGGATTCATAGGTCCCTTCGCCCCCCCCAGAGAAACCACCAAGGGATATAGTGCTCTGCCTTAAGGACTTCCTGATTAAAGAGGAAATACTTAGAGCCTCAAGGAATACCCCTAATATCCGTCTGGAAGGCATCCCGATTCAAATTTACCCGGATATCTCCCCTACCACCCTGGATAAGCGCAGGAGGATGAAAGAGGTTACATCTGTTCTTCAAACTGCCAATATTTGCTACCGCTGGGGCTTCCCCTTCAAGCTGCAGGTGCCCCACAATGACACAACCTACACCGTAACCACACTAGCAGAGGGAAAGGAATTACTGGTGAAGATGGGCCTTCTTGATGCGGCTTCCCTGCCCAGGCTACCCTCCACTCCACGTCACTCTGCTATTTGGGCAACCCCTCCACCTAGAAGAGACCGCCGAGATCAACGCCGCGACTGACAACAAGACACACTTTTCTTTTGTCTCCCCTTTTTTTTTTTTTTTTTTTACTTTTTCCCCCTACCCTTGTTTCTCTCTTTGTTTTTCCCCTTCAAGGTATCGAGATATGAACATCTCCCAACATGCTTAGAGAAAATTGAACTCTCCCGGCTCATTACAGACTCCCGGTTGCATCCGCATGATTGTCCCTACACTCTTTATTGAAGAGAACTGACTGGCTCCCCGTCTGGTTAGTGACGTCAGAGCTGGTTGATTCCCCACAGGTAAATTCCTCAGACGAATTTAAGTCTGTACGGATGACACGAACACTATCATGCAGAGTGTCGGACCTTTTGGTCCAAATGGACATTTTTTTTTGGGTCCATGGGACGTTTTTCCCCATGACCCCCCGGAGCTATGTTTGGCCATTTTTTGGCCTAGTTTTCAGGTTTCCAGTTTTTTTGTTTTTCTATGTTTATGATCCTATGCTTTCGTTTTCTTTTTGTGTTATTCATATCAGATGGCTCTATCATAGTGATTTATGTGTTACTAACCCAGAGTATGGAGGCGTGCAGTCCCACGGGACTGTGCGCCATAGCTGTGTCATGCCTCTGAGGAGGCCGGGTTGCTGTTTGGCTGCTCCCTCTCGGCCTGGACCCCTTATTGATCCTAGCAGATTCACTATTAAAAATCATGGGTATTAAAATAATTTCCCATAATATAAAAGGGTTTAATACCCCTCAAAAAAGAAGAAAAGCGTTCAAAATGTATAAATCTCTTGGCACAGATGTTATCTTGCTCCAGGAGACTCATTTTTCCAGAGATAATCACCCATCATACTTTGATAAATCTTTCAATCAAAGCTATTTCACCACGTATGGGTCCAGGTCTAGAGGGGCGGCCATTTTCATTAAAAACTCAGTGATGTTTCAGGCTCAACAGATTTATAAAGATCCCAAAAGTCGTTTTGTGATAGTTCAGGGTACCATCCAGAACAAACTTCTAACTATGGCTTCAGTGTATGCCCCAAACGCCTCACAGGCTACATTCTTTAAAGAATTTTTTCAGACCTTGGATAGGTTCCACTCCCCCCACATGTTAATCGGAGGGGATTTTAATTTAGTAGCCCATTCAGGACTTGATAGAAGCCGAACATGCCCGACATCTAAGGCCTTTCCTAAATCCCTTCAACATTCTCTAAAATCCTCTCAACTCATAGATATTTGGAGAGCCCACAATATCGGCTCTAGGGAATATACGTTCTATTCCCACCCCCATGACAGTTATTCCCGCCTAGATTATATTTTTGGCACCCCCTCCCTGACAGTGAACTCTACTACAGCCAACATACATGTTTGCCCCTGGTCGGACCATCACCTTGTATCCACCCATATCTCTTGTTTAGGCCTCCCACATATAGCCAGGTCCTGGCGCCTTAATGACGCACTACTCACTGATCCTGTGATTATGGCTCAGTTGATGGAACGTCTCAAAGAATATTTTAGGCTTAATAATGTAGAGAACATCTCTCCTATCTCTCTATGGGCAGCCCATAAGGCTGTGATGAGGGGCCACCTGATCGAGATTTCCACGACCCAAAAACGTCAAAAACAACAGGACACTCACAAACTCACCCTAGAATTGGAACAACTATATCATAGATACACTCAGACCCCTACGCAAGAGTTGCTCCTCCAAATCACCGAAAAAAGGAGAGCCCTAGATGATATACTGTCAGGTCAAATTGAGAAATCCCTTAGATGGTCTAAAGCTCGCTTCCTCCTTTACAGTAACTCCGCTTCCACGATGTTTGCGCGAAAGCTTAAACAGTCCTCCCAACCGACCCACCTTTACAAATTAAAAGATTGCCACGGCAACCTCACCTCCCATCCAAAACATGTGCTGCAGATTTTCTCCTCCTTCTATCAAAAACTTTTTTCTGGCCCAGACCCTTCGCACCCTCCCCCCATGCAGTCCTGGTTGGATGCCCTCTTGCTTCCTCGACTTTCGGAGGAGCGATTGGGTATCCTAAATGCCCCCTGCTCATCTGAGGAAGTTGCCTCTATTATCTCCTCTCTCAAATCCTCCAAAGCCCCAGGCCCTGATGGCTTCTCTCCTGTTTATTACAAAAAATTCGCTGAATCCCTACTCCCCACTCTTACTAATATGTATAATCAAATACTTAAAGGACAGTGTTTCCCTGAAGAAATGCTGCTAGCCAACATGTCCCTCATTCCCAAACCCGGCAAAGATCATACCCTCCCCCAAAATTTTCGCCCCATCTCGGTTATAAATAATGATCTAAAAATATTTGGGAGGATTCTGGCTGACAGATTGGCCAAAGTTATTATAACCCTGATATCACCCGATCAAACTGGATTTATCCCATCGAGGCAGATCACAGATAATATCCGTTTAGCCACTAATATCCTACAGGACGCCCATATGAACTCAAACTCAGTATTGCTTTTGAGTTTAGACATAAACAAAGCATTCGACAGTGTCCTCTGGACATATTTGGATACAGTCTTATCTAAGTTTGGTTTTAGTGGGGCATTTATACATGGCTTCAAAGCCCTTTACCATAACCCGAAAACCCGAATTAAGCTTCCAGGATGTTACTCAGATTATTTTTCCCTGAGGTGTGGCACTAGACAGGGGTGTCCTTTATCCCCGTTTCTGTTTGCGCTGGCTATGGAGCCCCTGTCTAGATCCATCTCTAATGACCCAAACATCAAAGGCTACAGAAAGGGAGATCAGGAATTTAAACTTAGCCTCTACGCGGACGACGTACTGCTATTCATTTCAGACCCCCTACTCTCCCTCCCTAACCTCATGTCCTCCCTTGACTCCTTCTATATAGGGATGAGCCGAACACCCCCCTGTTCGGTTCGCACCAGAACATGCGAACAGGAAAAAAGTTCGTTTGAACATGTGAACACAGTTAAAGTCTATGGGACACGAACATGAATAATCAAAAGTGCTAATTTTAAAGGCTTATATGAAAGTTATTGCCATAAAAAGTGTTTGGGGACCTGGGTCCTGCCCCAGGGGACATGGATCAATGCAAAAAAAAGTTTTAAAAACGGCCGTTTTTTCAGGAGCAGTGATTTTAATAATGCTTAAAGTCAAACAATAAAAGTGTAATATCCCTTTAAATTTCGTACCTGGGGGGTGTCTATAGTATGCCTGTAAAGGGGCGCATGTTTCCTGTGTTTAGAACAGTCTGACAGCAAAATGACATTTTGAAGGAAAAAACTCATTTAAAACTACTCGCGGCTATTGCATTGCCGACAATACACATAGAAGTTCATTGATAAAAACGGCATGGAAATTCCCCAAAGGGGAACCCCGAACCAAAATTAAAAAAAAAAAATGACGTGGGAGTCCTCCTAAATTCCATACCAGGCCCTTCAGGTCTGGTATGGATATTAAGGGGAACCCCGGCCAAAATTAAAAAAAAAAAATGACGTGGGGTTCCCCCTAAATTCCATACCAGACCCTTCAGGTCTGGTATGGATTTTAAGGGGAACCCCGTGCCAAAAAAAAAAAAAAAAAACGGCGTGGGGTCCCCCCAAAAATCCATACCAGACCCTTATCCGAGCACGCAACCTGGCAGGCCGCAGAAAAAGAGGGGGGGACGAGAGTGCGGCCCCCCCTCCCTCCTGAACCGTACCAGGCCACATGCCCTCAACATTGGGAGGGTGCTTTGGGGTAGCCCCCCAAAACACCTTGTCCCCATGTTGATGAGGACAAGGGCCTCATCCCCACAACCCTGGCCGGTGGTTGTGGGGGTCTGCGGGCGGGGGGCTTATCGGAATCTGGAAGCCCCCTTTAACAAGGTGACCCCCAGATCCCGGCCCTCCCCCTGTGTGAAATGGTAAGGGGGTACATAAGTACCCCTACCATTTCACGAAGAAAGTGTCAAAAATGTTAAAAATGACAAGAGACAGTTTTTGACAATTCCTTTATTTAAATGCTTCTTCTTTCTTCTATCTTCCTTCATCTTCTGGTTCTTCTGGTTCTTCTGGCTCTTCTGGTTCTTCCTCCGGCGTTCTCGTCCAGCATCTCCTCCGCGGCGTCTTCTGTCTTCTTCTCCTCGGGCCGCTCCGCACCCATGGCATGGGGGGGGAGGCTCCCGCTCTTCTCTTCTTCTTTTCTTCTCTTCTTCTCTTCTTCATTTTCTTCTCCGGGCCGCTCCGCAATCCATGCTGGCATGGAGGGAGGCTCCCGCTGTGTGACGGCGCTCCTCGTCTGACAGTTCTTAAATAACGGGGGGCGGGGCCACCCGGTGACCCCGCCCCCCTCTGACGCACGGTGACTTAACGGGACTTCCCTGTGGCATTCCCCGTGACGTCACAGGGAAGTCCCGTCAAGTCACCGTGCGTCAGAGGGGGGCGGGGTCACCGGGTGGCCCCGCCCCCCCGTTATTTAAGAACTGTCAGACGAGGAGCGCCGTCACACAGCGGGAGCCTCCCTCCATGCCAGCATGGGTGCGGAGCGGCCCGGAGAAGAAAAGAAGAAAAGAAGAAGAGAAGAAGAGAAGAAAAGAAGAGCGGGAGCCTCCCCCCATGCCATGGGTGCGGAGCGGCCCGAGGAGAAGAAGATAGAAGACGCCGCGGAGGAGATGCTGGACGAGAACGCCGGAGGAAGAACCAGAAGAGCCAGAAGAACCAGAAGAACCAGAAGATGAAGGAAGATAGAAGAAAGAAGAAGCTTTTAAATAAAGGAATTGTCAAAAACTGTCTCTTGTCATTTTTAACATTTTTGACACTTTTTTCGTGAAATGGTAGGGGTACTTATGTACCCCCTTACCATTTCACACAGGGGGGGGGCGGGATCTGGGGGTCACCTTGTTAAAGGGGGCTTCCAGATTCCGATAAGCCCTCCGCCCGCAGACCCCCACAATCACCGGCCAGGGTTGTGGGGATGAGGCCCTTGTCCTCATCAACATGGGGACAAGGTGTTTTGGGGGGCTACCCCAAAGCACCCTCCCAATGTTGAGGGCATGTGGCCTGGTACGGTTCAGGAGGGAGGGGGGGCCGCACTCTCGTCCCCCCCTCTTTTCCTGCGGCCTGCCAGGTTGCGTGCTCGGATAAGGGTCTGGTATGGATTTTTGGGGGGACCCCACGCCGTTTTTTTTTTTTTTTTTTGACGGGGTTCCCCTTAAAATCCATACCAGACCTGAAGGGTCTGGTATGGAATTTAGGGGGAACCCCACGTCATTTTTTTTTTTAAATTTTGGCCGGGGTTCCCCTTAATATCCATACCAGACCTGAAGGGCCTGGTATGGAATTTAGGGGGACTCCCACGTCATTTTTTTTTTTTAATTTTGGTTCGGGGTTCCCCTTTGGGGAATTCCCATGCCGTTTTTATCAATGAACTTCTATGTGTATTGTCGGCAATGCAATAGCCGCGAGTAGTTTTAAATGAGTTTTTTCCTTCAAAATGTCATTTTGCTGTCAGACTGTTCTAAACACCGGAAACATGCGCCCCTTTACAGGCACACTATAGACACCCCCCAGGTACGAAATTTAAAGGGATATTACACTTTTATTGATTGACTTTAAGCATTATTAAAATCACTGCTCCTGAAAAAACGGCCGTTTTTAAAACTTTTTTTTGCATTGATCCATGTCCCCTGGGGCAGGACCCAGGTCCCCAAACACTTTTTATGACAATAACTTGCATATTAGCCTTTAAAATTAGCACTTTTGATTTCTCCCATAGACTTTTAAAGGGTGTTCCGCGGCATTCGAATTTGCCGCGAACACCCCAAATTGTTCGCTGTTCGGTGAACTTGCGAACAGCCAATGTTCGAGTCGAACATGAGTTCGACTCGAACTCGAAGCTCATCCCTACTTCTATAAATTATCAGGCCTGGGCGTCAACCCCTCCAAGTGTTCGGCTCTACCAATTCACCTTCCGCAACTTCTATTGACCACTCTTACAGATTAATTTAAATTCTCATGGAACCATATTTCCCTACAATATCTAGGTGTTAAACTAGCCCCCTCTTTGAAACAGCTATATTCATTGAATTATCCTCCAGCTTTTTCAAATGTTAAATACCTTTTAAACCAATGGTCCTCATATCACATATCATTTCTAGGGAGAATTCAGGCAGTGAAAATGAACATCCTCCCCAAACTCCTATTCCTCTTCAGATCCCTACCCCTATATGTTTCTCAAACAGTCCTACGGAGGGTTCAGATGGACCTGCTTAGGTTTATATGGCAAAACAAAAAGCCACGAATGGGACATGGACTGATGTATAGAGCCCAGAGAAGGGGTGGCTTGGGATGCCCGGATCTATGGAAGTACTTCCTGGCATCTCGGCTTATCCAATTGGCACAGTGGCATTCCATCCCTGCCTCTATACCATGGCTACAATTTGAACGGGTCTCGGTGACCCCATACTACCTCCCCAGTCTTCTCTGGTCCCGCTCAATCTCCCCCAAAGATATCACCCCATTAAACAATATTGTAGGCCAATCACTTTATTTATGGTCTCTCTACCGCAAAAAATTTAAGCTACAATCAGATGTGCCCCTTTTATCCTCTTTTTTGGGAGAACCCTCATCCCCCCCAGCCTTTTCCTCCTGTTTGCCCTATCTTAAATGGATTGAGCTGGGCTTGGTGAACCTCGCGTCTCTGTTGCAGAACACCTCCTTTTGTTCCTACACTCACCTGCAGCAGACATATAATATGGGCAGATCCGAGTTTCACCAATACCTGCAAATTCGACACTTCTACTCGACTCTTATGATGGGCGGGGTGGAGATGTCGAAAACTCCCTTTGAACTTTTATGTGGAGAAGCGGCAAGGGATAAGGGGACCATCTCCGTAATTTATAGATACCTTAATGAATATAACTCCCCTCAAAAATCCTTAGCAATGGTGGCATGGGAGGTAGAGTTGGCCCAAGAGGTCCCTGACGGAGAGTGGCAAGACATGATAGACAACATGCACAAATGCACACGATCGGTGTCAATTAAGGAAACGGTACTCAAACTTCACACTAGATGGTACTACACTCTGGACCGTCTTCATAGAATGTATCCCCTGGTCTCTGGCACATGTTTTAGAGGATGCCAGGACAGGGGTACATTGCTGCACATGTTCTGGAGCTGCAAAGCCTTAGACACCGTTTGGCACAAGACTACATCTCTCATTAGGCTTCTCTCCGGAATTTCGCTTACTCTGACATGCCAAATGTGTCTGCTGTTTGTGGAGCTTCCAGATGTTCCCCTCCCCCTACAAAAATTAATCCACACACTTTTTAGTGCGATTCAATGGGCAATAGCATTGAACTGAAAGCGCCCCCAAGTATCCTGGTCACAGGTGATTTCTCGTATGGAGTCCATCAGGTCTATGGAGAGAATACATCATACTCTCTTAGACTCCATGCATATATTTGACCGAAAGTGGAACATCTGGACAGCCCATCTGCTTAATAACAGTCTGGAAGACCCCTCGGTACCCACGGCTGACCCTCATTAATGCAAATCTTAATTTTACTTGTTAGAACATGCTGATGGGATACTCCTGGGCCTTCACAACATATCTGATCTTTATGATAACAGAAACATCATTTTTTGTTCCCTGACAGTAAACTCATTTTATTAGAAGTGCACATTTATCACGATTGTATGCCTCCTGTTTTTTTTTTCTTTTTTCTTTTACTGTCTGTCTTTTTATTTCCTTATTGTTTTACTACCTCTGTTTTATGGGCTTATTTAGTACAATTATGAGAATTATGGTTCACACTGTGTGTGATATAACATTCCTCTGTTGTGGGCTTTCTAGCCATCTTGATTCATGTCACCACAGTGCCTGTACACCCAGATGTTATATTTTCCTACAATAAAAATGTTTGAAAACATATAGTGTGGGGCGTGTACTAAACCCCCTAAGCCATAATTGGCCAAAGCCTCCTTGGCTCTTGCCAATTACGGCTCTCTGTTCAGACTGCGCTGTGATTGGCCAAGCATGCAGGCCATAGTGCATGCTTGGCCAATCATCAGCCAGCAATGCACTGCGATGCCCCAGTGAATTATGGGCCGTGACACGCCACTCTAATTTAGCGCAAACGGCCATATCGTTCATAATTCGGCAAACGAATGAACACGCGATGTTCGAGTCGAACATGGGTTCGACTTGAACACGAAGCTCATCCCTAGTCCCAATGTTCAAATCAAACATCAGGTGTTTGCAAACAAACCAAACATATGGGGCGTTTGCGGCAAATTCGAGTCCCGTGGAGCGCCCCATAATGCACTGCGAGATTGCAGTGCATTGATGGCTGCTGATTAGCCAAAGCATAAACTTGACCTGCATGCTTTGGCCAATCACAGCGCAATCTGCTTGGAGAGCCATGATGGGCCAAAGGCAGGGTGTGGGCCATCATGGCTCATGGGGCTAAGTCCACGCCCCACATTATATAAGGCTGCTTACACATGTAGTCTCTCTCTCTCTCTCTCTCTCTCTCTCTCTCTCTCTCTCTCATTAAACCGCTATATGGTCTTGGCCACTGTGCTGCAGTTCAGTTTCAGGGTCTTGGCAATCTTCTTATAGCCTAGGCCATCTTTATGTAGAGAAACAATTGTTTTTTTCAGATCCTCAGAGAGTTCTTTGTCATGAGGTGCCATGTTGAACTTCCAGGAGAGCGATAACACCAAATTTAACACACCTGCTTCCCATTCACACCTGAGACCTTGTAACTCTAGCGAGTCACATGACCCTGGGGAGGGAAAATGGCTAATTAGGCCCAATTTGGACATTTTTACTTAGGGGTGTACTCACTTTTATTGCCAGCGATTTAGACATTAATGACTGTGTGTTGAGTTATTTTGAGGGGACAGCAAATTTACACTGTTATACAAGCTGTACACTCAATACTTTACATTGTAGCAAAGTGTCATTCCTTCAGTGTCGTTACATGAAAAGCTATAATAAAATATTTACAAAAATGTGAGGGGTGTACTCACTTTTGCGAGATACTGTATAAATATATATATATATATATATATATATATATATATATATATACACACACACACACACACACACACACTGCATTCAGTGTAGACTATATATACAGTGCAGGCAGTCTAATATATAAATATATATATACACACATACAGTGCAGTCAGTGCAGAGTATATAACACAGTGAATTGAAGTGGTTAAGGGGAACCCCATGACAGAATTAAGCAAAAAAAAAAATTGCATGGGGTCCCCCCAAAATCCATACCAGGTCTTTTGGGTCTTGTATAGATTTTAACGGGAACTCCACACCAAAATTTTATTTAAAAAACAGCATGGGGTCTCCCCCAAAATCCAAACCAGGCCCTTTGGGTCTGGCATAGTTTTGAAGGGGAACTCCACACCAATTTTTTTTTTTAAATTGGCATGGGGTCCCTCCAAAATCCATACCAGACCCTTTTCCAAGCAAGCAGCCTGGCAGGCCAGGAAACAGGGGATGAGTGAATGCCCCCCTCCCTCCTGAACCATACCAGGCCACTTGCCCTCAATATAGGGAGGGTGCTTTGGGGTCCCCCCCAAAGCACCTTGTCCCCATGTTGATGGGGACAAGAGCCTCTTCCCGACAACCCTGGCAATTGGTTGTCTGGGTCTGCGGGCGGGGGGCTTATTGGAATCTGGAAGCCCCTTTAACAAGGGGGCCCCCAGATACCACCCCCCATGTGCCCCTACCCATGCACCGAAAAAAGTGTCAAAAAAGTAAAAACCACAACAGACAGTTTTTGACAATTGCTTTATTTAAAAAAATAAATGAATAAAATGTGTCCAGCGATGTCCATCCATCTTCAATCATGCTGCCCGACGGACCCAAAAAAATAGAAAAAAAAAATGCTCCACCTTGATGGGAGGCCTTCCGATGACATCTGTGGCTGGCTGTGACAGCTGTTATATAGGCAAGGTAGGTATAGGTGATGTAACCGGGTGACCCTGCCCCCTTCTGACATCATGTGACATCAGATGGGGTGGGGTTATCCGGTTATGTCAGTGGGTGGCCCCGCCCTTGCCCATATAACAGCTGTCAAAGCCAAAAGACAACAGTCGCCAGGAGGCCTCCCATGGAGGCAGCATTTTTTCTGCATTTTTTTTCTATTTTTCTGGTCTGTCTGGCAGCATAATTGACGATGGATGTATATTGTGGGACATAAAGGAATTGTCAAAAACTGTCTATTGTGGTTTTTACTTTTTGACACTGTACCTGATACCCATTCGCATGGGGGGGAGGATCTGGGGGATTTTGGATCTGGTGGCCCCCTTGTTAAAGGGGGCTTCCAGATTCCAAAAAGCTCCCCACCCACAGACCCTGACAACCAATGGCTAGGGTTGTCGCGAAGAAGCCCATGTTGAGGCAAGCAGCCAGGTACGGTTAAGGAGGGGGGCGCTCGCTCGCCCCCCCTTTCCTGTGCTGCCATGCAGCTTGCTCAAATAAGGGTCTGGTATGGATTTTGCGGGGGGAACACATGCAAATTTTTTTTTTAATTTTGGCATGGAGTTCCCCTTAAAATCCATACCAGACTGAAAGGAGACTGAGGGGGGCACCCATGCCAATTTTTTCCTTGATTTTTCATCTATATTGCTGGAAGCTGGCAATACATTACAGCCGTGAGCAAGTTTAAGCTACATTTTTGCTGTGGAACTGTTCTACACATTGCACAGATGACCCACTTTACAGGCAGACTAAGGGGACCCTCAGGATATTTGAAGCAATATTTAATTTTTATTGTTTCACTTTAAGCATTCTTAAAATCACTGCTCCTGAAAAAACGGTTGTTTTAATAACTTTTTTCATTGATACATGTACCCTAGGGCAGTACCTGGGTACACTTTTTATGGCAATAGCTTGCATATAAGCCTTTAAAATGAGCACTTTTTCACGTTCATGTCCCATAGACTTTAATAGGGGATTGCCTGTTCGCTCAAACTTTTTGCCTGTTCACCTGCTCTGGTGCAAACCGAACCGGGGGTTGTTTGGCTCATCCCTAGTGGACACTGGAACTTTATTTGGGACTTATTAATATATATATATATATATATATATATATATATATATATATATATATATACACACACATACATACATACATACACTGTATATTATATATTATTCCTTTGGAAAGATCATTACTTGGAAACATTTATGCTGGATTATGTATTTTATATTATGCACATTATTCATATTATGTGATCAAATATATTGTATTAAGAAAATTGTTATCCATACTTACCATAATTTTCCTTTTCTGGATCCTCCCCATGTCAGCCTACTATGGGTCAGCTCCGCCCCCTCTGACCCCTCCAGGACCACCAATTTTTTCTAATCCATAAAAGGACAGCTGTCTGCCCACATAAGTGTTCAAAAAAACCCCGCCTCGAGATGGATAAACTGGGTGGGAATCCACCGGCTGACATGGGGAGGATCCAGGAAAGGAAAATTACGGTAAAAATGGATAACAATTTTCCTTATTCCTGGACCTCCCCATGTCAGCCTACTATGGGATGTACCAAGCAATATTAAGAAGGGAGGGAAAACAAAAAATAAAAAATAAGCCAAATCCTCAATGCAATGCTACTCAAAATTTTTAATGGGCAACAGCCACTTATAATTACAGAAATATTATAGTTCCCCTCCACTGTCTGTAAGTCCTGGCCTCTCTGAATTCTTCTTTGGATCTCTTGTTAAACCGAAAGGGCTGCTGTGTCTTTCTCTTCTGCGGGATTAGGCCAGATCTGCTGCCGGAAACCCGCTGAATTGCTGATTCTAAGTCTTCACGAAGAGTAGCTTCCCGTCAAATGGAACCGAACACAGACTGTACTGAGAAGCCTTATCGGCCGACCAATGTTTCAACCATAAGGCTCTTCGGGCTGTGACAGAATGAGCCATTATCTTTGCTGTCATCTTGACCTGGTCCACAGCCACTTCAGTCACAAGTCTACAGTAGTCTGCAAAGGAGAAGAACTGCCACTTCCCAGACTTTCATCCAAACATCCATCCACCAGATCCGCTACCCACACTCTAAGACTGGATTCACACCCATGCACTCCCAGCGCATTCCGCAGAACAGCACCACAGAACGTGTGCAAATCCGCAAAAAGCAAAAAGCACCAAAAACGCACAGGTGCAAACCCAGCCCAAGTGCTGCTGCCACAGGAGTGAGTGCTACCGCTGGTCTTCAGGCTGCTGTCTAAACTATACAACCTTTTTTTAGGTCTGCATTTATTTTGCGATCCATAGGATCCCTAAAAGAGACCAAATCATCCAGCGGAAGTGCAATGTGGCGGGCGAATATACGTAATGAAGCATCCACCTTTAGCGTAGTGTCCCAAGGGGTACGCCTCAGATGGATCCGAATCGCTATCGACTTCAGAGTTAAAACAGGAATATAATTACCACAGCTAAACAACAAATAACATATACAATAAACATTAAGTTAATTAAACAACAAGCCACCTGGATAATGTTGTGTTTGATCAGAGATCTCATTCCAGGTCAGACTAGCCAGCACTGAGCTCACAAAGTACACTACACATTATCATAAGTTCAACATCCCCACAGTAGTTTGCTAGCAGTCAATAGGTGAGTTAATTAGCACAATTAAGAATGGGTGAAAGACAGGTGGCTTGAGCTGATGAGATTAACATCTGCTATGAGTCCCATGAGTCCCACGGTGTGGAACAGTCATTGCTGGAAATGTGCATCTAGGTCCTTAACATGGATCCCGAGCCTAGACTCCCAGAGTCTGTGTGTTCTGGGGAGACACAAACCTGAATCAGAAACAACACCACTCCAAGACTTCCCCAGGCACATACCTCCCAAAGAGTAGTGTTCCCCCAAGGCCCATAGTTAGTGGGTAAGAGGCTTGCCCCTAGTCCTCTCCAAAAGCCCCTGTCCTGGTTAGGTCTGGCACAGGCACTTTCTGTGTCATTTTTTCACTGCCTCTGAGACAACTTAATTCTGTCTGCGCCAGTCTTTATGAATTCTGTGGACAGCCAATTATTGCGAGAAGTGGCTGCAACATGTAGCCATTTCTTTACATTTGTGATCGCTGTAATTGATCACAGTTATTCCTCTCTGTGATACACTCTGTCCAATGGACACAGTGATCACAGAGTGTGCTCGTGCATGCTAGAGGGCATGCATGAGCACTGCAACAACCATGTCATATGGACCTGACAGAGGGGAGTTTTACACACACTATTCCTGGTGCCTGCAGCCGCTGGGAGTGTGTGAATATCTGACAAGCCGAGTGTTGGCTGTCAGATGGAAGCAGTCCGGCGCCTCTGCACTGCATTAGATTTAGTAGGGTCTTTTAGACCCTGGATCTCCTAATAAAAAGAACCTGTCACCAAAAAATCATCATATAGAGGACTTTTTGTCTGGGCTAGGTATTAAAATTAAATAAGGCTTTTTAAAGTGATATTATCATGCTAAAGTTTAAATCAGAGTTTAGTAGTTGGGTTTAAATATACTGTACTTTAACAAAATATGCTTGAGTTTTTTTAATTGAAGTGCTGGAGTACATTTTATTATGTATCCTGCCTGTGTACAAAGATCTGTACACCCTAAAATCCTTTTAAGGACCAATACCTGACCACAACAACTAATTATATACACAGTATCTCACAAAAGTGAGTACACCCCGCACATTTTTGTAAATATTTTATTATATCTTTTCTTGTGACAACACTGAAGAAATGACACTTTGCTACAATGTAAAGTAGTGAGTGTAAAGCTTGTATAACAGTGTAAATTTGCTGTCCCCTCAAAATAACTCAACACACAGCCATTAATGTCTAAACTACTGGCAACAAAAGTGAGTACATGTCCAAATTGGGCCCAATTAGCAATTTTCTCTCCCTGGTGTCATGTGACTCATTAGGGTTACAAGGTCTCAGGTGTGAAAAGGGAGCAGGTGTCTTAAATTTGGTGTTACCGCTCTCACCCTCTCATACTGGTCACTGAAAGTTCAACATGGCACCTCATAGCAAAGAACTCTCTGAGGATCTGAAAAAAATAATTGTTGCTATACATAAAGATGGCCTAGGCTATAAAGGTTGCTAAAATCCTCAAACTGAGCTGCAGCACGGTGGCCAAGACGATACAGCGGTTTAACAGGACGGGTTCCAATCAGAACAGGCCTCACCATGTTTCGACCAAAGAAGTTGAGTGCACATGCTCAGCATCATATCCAGAGGTTGCCTTTGGGAAATAGACGTATGAGTGCTCCCAGCATTTCTGCAGAGGTTGAAGGGGTGGGGTCAGCCTGTCAGTGCTCAGACCATACGCTGCACACTGCATCAAATTGGTCTGCAAGGCTGTCATCCCAAAGAAGGAAGCCTCTTCTAAAGATGATGCACAAGAAAGCCCACAAACAGCTTACTGAAAACAAGTAGAATAAGGACATAGATTACTGAAACCATGTCCTGTGGTCTGATGAGACCAAGATAAACTTATTTGGATCAGATGGTGTCAAGCGTGTGTGGCGGCAGCCAGGTGAGGAGTACAAAGACAAGTGTGTCTTGCCTACAGTCAAGCATGGCGGTGGGAGTGTCATGGTCTGGGGCAGCATGAGTGCTGCCAGCACTGGGGAGGTACAGTTCATTGAGGGAACCATGAATGTACTGTGACATACTGAAGCAGAGAATGATCACCTCCCCTCAGAGACTGGGCCGCAGGGCAGTATTCCAACATGAAAACGACCCCAAATACACCAAACAGGATGATCACTGCCTTGCTAAAGAAGCTGAGGGTAAAGGTGATGGACTGACCAAGCATGTCTCCAGACCTATACCCTATTGAGCATCTGTGAGGCATCCTTAAACAGAAGGTGGAGCAGCGCAAGGTCTTTAACATTCACCAGCTCTGTGATGTCATCATGGAGGAGTGGAAGAGGACTTCAGTGGCAACCTGTGAAGCTCTGGTTAACTCCATGCCCAAGAGGGTTAGGGCAGTGCTGGAAAATAATGTTTGCCACACAAAATATTGACACTTTGGGCCCAATTTGGACATTTTCACTTAGGGGTGTACTTACTTTTGTTGCCAGTAGTTTAGACATTAATGGCTGTGTGTTGCGTTATTTTGAAAGGACAGCAAATTTACACTGTTATACAAGCTATACACTCACTACTTTACATTGTAGCAAAGTGTCATTTCTTCAACATTGTCACATGAAAAGATATAATAAAATATTTACAAAAATGTGAGGGTGTACTCACTTTTGTAAGATACTGTGTATACAGTCTAGTATATATATATATAGATATATATATATATATAGATATATATATATATATCTATATATATATATATATATACAGTGGGGACGGAAAGTATTAAGACCCCCTTACATTTTTCACTCTTTGTTATATTGCAGCCATTTGCTAAAATCATTTAAGTTAATTTTTTTCCTCATTAATGTACACACAGCACCCCATAATATCAGAAAAACACAGAATTGTTGACATTTTTGCAGATTTATTAAAAAATAAAAACTGAAATATCACATGGTCCTAAGTATTCAGACCCTTTACTCAGTATTTAGTAGAAGCAACCTTTTGATCTAATACAGCCATGAGTCTTTTTGGAAAAGATGCAACACGTTTTTCCACACCTGGATTTGGGGATCCTCTGCCATTCCTCCTTGCAGATCCTCTCCAGTTCTGTCAGGTTGGATGGTAAACATTGATGGGCAGCCATTTTTAGGTCTCTCCAGAGATGCTCAATTGGGTTTAAGTCAGGGCTCTGGCTGGGCCATTCAAGAACAGTCACGGAGTTGTTGTGAAGCCACTCCTTCATTATTTTTTAAGCTGTGTGCTTAGGGTCATTGTCTTGTTGGAAGGTAAACCTTCAGCCCAGTCTGAGGTCCTGAGCACTCTGGAGAAGGTTTTCGTCCAGGATATCCCTGTACTTGGCCGCATTCATCTTTCCCTTGATTGCAACCAGTCGTTCTGTCCCTGCAGCTGAAAAACACCCCCACAGCATGATGCTTCCACCACCATGCTTCAATGTTGGGACTGTATTGGACAGGTGATGAGCAGCGCCTGGTTTTCTCCGCTTAGAATTAAGGCCAAAAAGTTCTATCTTGGTCTCATCGGACCAGAGAATCTTATTTCTCACCATCTTGGAGTCCTTCAGGTGTTTTTTTTAGCAAACTTTATGCAGGCTTTCATGTGTCTTGCACTGAGGAGAGGCTTCCGTCGGGCCACTCTGCCATAAAGCCCCGACTGGTGGAGGGCTGCAGTGATGGTTGACTTTCTACAACTTTCTCCCATCTCCCGACTGCATCTCTGGAGCTCAGCCACGGTGATCTTTGGGTTTTTCTTTACCTCTCTCACCAAGGCTCTTCTCCCCCGATAGCTCAGTTTGGCTGGATGGCTAGCTCTAGGAAGGGTTCTGGTTATCCCAAACGTCTTCCATTTAAGGATTATGGAGGCCACTGTGCTCTTAGGAACCTTAAGTGCAGCAGAAATTTTTTGTAACTTTTAACCTTGGCCAGATCTGTGCCTTGCCACAATTCTGTCTCTGAGCTCTTCAGGCAGTTCCTTTGACCCCATGATTCTCATTTGCTCTGACATGCACTGTGAGCTGTAAGGTCTTATATAGACAGGTGTATGGCTTTCCTAATCAAGTCCAATCAGTACAATCAAACACAGCTGGACTCAAATGAAGGTGTAGAACCATCTCAAGGATGATCAGAAGAAATTGACAGCACCTGAGCTAAATATTTGAGTGTCACAGCAAAGGGTCTGAATACTTAGGACCATGTGATATTTCAGTTTTTCTTTTTTAATAAATCTGCAAAAATGTCAACAATTTTGTGTTTTTCTGTCAATATGGGGTGCTGTGTGTACATTAATGAGGAAAAATTTGAGGGGTTCTGAATACTTTCCATCCCCAATATATATATATATATATATATATATATATATATATATATATATATATATATATATATATATATATATATATATATATATATATCTGCATTCAGTGTAGCCTATCTATACAGTGCATTTGGTGGTGTATACTTTCTAATACACTTCAGGCAGTGTACACAGTATCTAATACAGTGTAGTGTGGTGTTGCAAAACAAAAAATACATCATGTCCGGAAGGCCACCAAGAAGAGGCAGACGCTCACAGGCCACCAAAATAGGGCAAGCAGCCTCTGTGTCTATAGTCAACAGTGGTGGTCGTGGACATGGTGCATCCTCTGCAGGGGGCCATGCGGCACTTTTGTCCTTTTTTACTGCTGCTGCTGGTGTTATTGAGCCACAACATGCAGAAGAGTTGGTGGAGTGGATAACAAAGCCGTCCTCATGTTCCTCATCCTCTGTCACCCAGGCTCAGAGTAGTTTGCCTTCCAACTCAGCTTACAAAGTGGCCTATTCCACCGACTCCTTGTCCACAGTCACTCCTTCCGTAGCCCCACCATCATGCACGGAGGAGTCCCTAGAATTATTCAACCACAGTGTCGGGTATATGCTGCTGGAGGATGCCCAGTGATTTGAAAGCTCCGATGCTGGTTCACAGGTTGAGGAAGGGAGTAACGTGACCCTAGAGAGAGGGGGTGCCACAGAAGGACAAGAAACTGGTAGTCATTTAAAAACAGACAAAAACATTCATCAAGGCAGCACTACATAAACAAACACATTCCCGCTATTATGGGTATGCTATCATAAAAGTGCATATAAGTTTAAAGTCCAAAATAAACAATGTGATCACTTCACATTAAAGATTTAGTAGAGACCAACAAAGAGAGAGTGCTTGATTACATCCTAGATATAACCATTTCACCATCACCTCCACACGTGTAGAGTTGGGGTAAAAAAATCTCCCTATAAATCAGACTCTTACCAGACTGTGCTGGGTAACAGGCACAGAACACCAGATCTTAGTTTCAATCCTCTCCCTGGATAATTGATCATAGATCCTGTTGCAGCCAGGAGGACGGGTCACCCACTAATTAGCTCATTCACATGGAGAGAAAGAGAACTCCATAGCGTAATCCCATTTCAAACTGATTTATTAGATAAATTTCCCCCTTATAGGACACACACTTACTTACTTGCAAAATCAAACAGGCATATGACATAAGTGATAGCGCCAACGGGGAGCGTGGTGGTGTCTCCTACCAACTACAGCATGGCTTTCCAATGTTAGTGGTATCCCTGAATGGCGGATACTATTAATTTATGCTAGGAATTTTAATTTTTCATATATATATATATTGTATTCAGAAGCTACAGAGGATACAGTACATTCCTGTTGGAGTCATCGTGTTCAATAGAGTCAGCGATTGAAGTGAATATTTCTGATCTATAGGACAAATTATATAGTTAAATGAGAATAGTCCATTTGTTTAATTAACTGTTTAAATAGTTAATGTGAATATAGTTGACACTTTTTATATTTTATATTTTATAACATGATTTTTGAGTTTATTATTGCTGAGATTTTAATTAGTTAATGGTTTTGTGGTCAAGTCATTTACTGTGTTGTATTTACATTGTGATTTTTTTATATAACATTTTGCAATCTGTTCCCTTATCATGCTATATTTATAGCGTTCAATAAATTGAATACTGGATCAATCTATGCTGATGGCTGATCAGCGTGCATCGGAGTGTCTGTGTGGTTGCGGGTAATCTGCTTGATACGGACATATGTCTGATGCGGGTAGTATGAAGTTTGCCAGACCATTTATCTGGTGTATGTAGATAGTATTTTTAAGCTTAAGTATAGAAGTGGTATGACAGAAGGGGCTAACAGATTGCAAAGTGGGGAGTCTATACGTCGTGTCGTGTAGCCACACCCTCAGATGATGTTGCAGATGACGAAACGCGTCAGTATGGGCTATACGAAGACCAACAGTGATGTGAACACGCCATTCAGGGATACCACTAACATTGGAAAGCTGTGCTGTAGTCAGTAGGAGACACCGCCACACTCCCCGTTGGCGCTATCGCTTATGTCATATGCCTGTTTGATTTTGCAATCTTGTAAGTGTATGTCCTATAAGGGGGAATTTTATCTAATAAATCAGTTTGAAATGGGATTATGTGAATGAGCTCATTAGTGAGTGACCCGTCCTCCCGGCTGCAACAGGATCTATGATCAATTATCCAGGGAAAGGATTGAAACTAAGATCTGGTAAGAGTCTGATTTATAGGGGGATTTTTTACCCCAACTTTACACGTGTGGAGGTGATGGTGAAATGGTTGTATCTAGGACGTAATCAAGCACTCTCTCTTTGTTGGACTCTACTAAATCTTTAATGTAAAGTGATCACATTGTTGCAACGATTATTTTGGACTTTAAAATTATATGCACTTTTATGATAGCACACCCGTAATAGCAGGAATGTGTTTTGTTTATGTAGCGCTGCCTTGATGAATGTTTTTGTCTGTTTTAAATTGAATTTGCTTGCTACTGGCAGGCATATGTTGTAGCAGCTTCAGCCTTAAATAGGATATCTGTGTTTTTTATGTCTATT
The DNA here is from genome assembly GCF_042186555.1 of Aquarana catesbeiana. Taxonomy (NCBI): domain Eukaryota; kingdom Metazoa; phylum Chordata; class Amphibia; order Anura; family Ranidae; genus Aquarana; species Aquarana catesbeiana. Next base: position 779,582,012 of record NC_133324.1, read on the forward strand.
GTGGTAGTTTCACCTAACCCATAAGCGCTTGAATTTTTAGGAGGAGGTCCGTTTGTCTACAAGTCGTTATAAGTAAACTGGCAGTCATTTTCCCCCAGCTGCAGCATAATGCCAAGTTTTCTCCAGTGATGGGGAGGGAGGGGATGATGAGGTCATTGACTGTACTTGGGTGCCTTAGAGAAGAGAGGAGGAAAGTGAGGAGGAGGAGGCACAAATCCAATGAGGCAGGATGTCCTCTAGGGGGCAGCTTAAGGGCAGCCACCCTATTGCATCACCGCAGAGCTCCGTTTCACAAAAAAAGTGTCAAAATGTTAAAAACGACAAGACACAGCTTGGGGAGAAGTCCTTTATTAAAAAAAAAAAAAATGTCCATTTATCTTCTTCTTCACGGACCGAAAAAGAAAAAAAAATCCGCCACAATCCACTTCCATGGGAGGCTCCCGCCATGTGACGCTTCATTGCTTTTGACAGTTCTTATATAACTGAGGGTGGGACCACCCGGTGACACTCTCGGGTGACCCCGCCCCCTCTGATGCCACAGGGACTTTCCCATGGCTTCCCCATGGTGTCAGAGGGGGCAGGGTCACCCGTTTATGTAACCGGGGTCATAAAAATGAGAACATCTGAACAACAAAAGTTTGGCCCGAACTTATGCTTGGGCTGAACCATTCGCCCATCCCTACCACTGATCAAGGATGTATGCACTGTCCTGTCATCATTTGAGGATGGTGAGCAGCGACAATGCATGCATCAGTGAAACTGTTCCTCTAGTCTTCCTGTTGGAGCACACGCTTCATGGAATCATGGACAGGGCACTTGAGGCAGAACAGCGGGACAAAAAGGAGGACTTCCTTTCCTCTCAAGGCCCTCTTTATAAAGATAGCATTCCTGCAGGTGGGCCAAACACATAGGAAGAAGAGGAGGAGGAGGAGGATTGTGTCAGCATGGATGTAGAGGATAACAGCAGCAGTCTTCAAGGGATGGTTTTCAGTCCTCAGAAACCCAAGGAGTTGTACGTGGCTGGAAGGAGGTAGTTACGGATAAGGTGATCCTTAGTGACCCAAAGGACTCAGAATCGAATTCCTCTGAAACTTACACTGCATAGCCTCCCAGATTCTGAAAAGCCTGCGAAAGGACCCTAGGATTCATGGTATCAAGGAGAGGGATCATTACTGGCTGGCAACCCTTCTTGATCCACGTTACAAGGGTAAAGTTGCAGAACTCATCCCGCCTTCACAGAGGGAGCAGAGGATGAAACCTCTTCAGGATGCATTGAAGAAAGGTAATGGACTGGGGTTGGAACTCATGCCATTTTTTTCAATGATTTTTATCTATATTGCCTGGAGCTGAAGGGCCTGGTAATGGACTGGGGTTGGAACTCATGCCATTTTTTTCAATGATTTTTATCTATATTGCTGGGAGCCGACAATATATTACAGCCGCAAGCAGTTTTAAATGACATTTTTTTCCTTTAGAAATGTCATTTTGCTGTTGTACTGTTATAAACATGGGAAAGATGCACCACTTTACAGGCAGACTACAGCCCCAAAACAAAAAGGCCCTGGAAAAATATAATACAGTAAAATATAACTTCCACAAACAAACTTTGATTTAGAGAAGAGATGGCAGCTTATGACCGTAGGTTTCCACACTTATTTTTTTTGTCTTTTCCCCTGGGTGTGGGATTTTTTTCCTCAATTTATTGCTGCCTGCCCTTAACCTTGAGTTTTCCAGGGGTGGGCAGCCTGTGGCTATAGGTTTTTCCCCTACATGTATGCCTCCAGTGCCCTGATATACTAAGATAAAATTATATTTAAAAAAATACAACTGGCTGCTGATTGGAAGAAGAAAGATTAAACTGGCAAAGCAGATGAATTGCAGATGTACATACAGTAACCTCTGCTGCATCACTACCAAAAAATACAGGAAAAACTAAAATAAAAAATACATATGAAAATAAAAATTACAAAAATAATATAAGTAAAAACAAAGAAAATAAATTGCAGCTTGGATTCTGCCAGTCTAGAGAAACCCAGTCAAGGAACTTTGCACTAGATTATATGGTAGGGGTTCAGACCAAATAACTTAGCTTAGACAATCAGATTTTGAGATGGCTATATCACTGTCTAGCCAGTGAACATAATTTGTGGCTATTTTCTCTCAGATAATACACTAAAGATACCAAGATTGGAGGGGGTTTATGGAATGTGCGTTTGCTTTCAAAGTGTTTTGTTGATTCTGTTTTGACACTTTATTAAGCCTTTAAGACAATACAGTGTGGTATTGTGAAAAAAATAAGCCTGCAAGCCATACAATGAAATTATTGTGCAACTGGCCAATTTCTACAAGGTTGAGGGCTTTAGCTCTTTTCTTTAAACTTTTTTTATATTTAAACTTTCCTACAGCTTTTGGATCTGTTGTTGCTGCTGCTTCCACTGTTCAAAATCAGGTGCTGAAGTCAAAATAGAAAACATGTTTTAAAGTTGTAATGAATGCTTCATCTGTGTTTTAGCCAAGCTAATTTTAAAAGTAAAAAAAAAAAAAAAAATTGTGCTGTCAATGTACATTGTCACTGTAAAAACCATGCTGTTCTATAACACCGCATGCAGCTTTTTGGCAATCCCCAAGCATGTTATTTAAAAGATTTGTGTATTTTCAATGATGCCTTCAAAGTCACATGAAAAAATCCTCTCCCCATCGTACATTTTTTATCATTTTATTTTTATTTTTTATTTTTTTGCATTGCTACATGTCCCCATGACAATGTTTAGCTCTCGTGCCCTTTCAATGAATCACCACACATGAGCTGACCTGGTGCCTGGAGTTCCAGTCAATGATATTGATGTCAGACTTACAGACGTATCAATATATCACTGCCATCAGATATCAATACCTTTTCTATTGTATGTTCCATTAATAAACCTTAATGAAATAACAATGAAGCAGTGTAAGCAGACACACACACACACACACATATACAGTATATATATATATATATATATATATATATATATATATATATATATTTATATATATATATATATATATATATATATATATATATAAAATCTATAGTATAAGAAAGCACAAGGGCAATTAAATATTTTTCAGTTAACATTCTTGTACTTTAAAGTGCAGCTCTCTATAGTCAAACTAACTCAGTTTATCTTTTTTAAGAGTTAATTTCAGCATATGAGAGTCACATGGCAAAAAATAAAATGAGTGACAGGACAGAAAAATAAAAAATCCTTATCCTTGTGTAAAGCTTTATGAATGGAGTCTATTGTTTGCTCTATTTTTATAATGCATGAGGTGAGGGTTATTTGGAGATAAGCTATGGTAGAAGAGAATCTTCATTACTTGGTGGCGGCTTATTTTCTTCTCATTTTATTTAACCTGAATGATGATAATCTGGTACTCATTTAAAAAAAGAAAAGTGGGAAATGACAGCAGTGGGGAAAGAAATATAATTTAGTCCTGGTTCACACTGGAGCATTTTGACATGCGATTTGACATGTCAAATCGCATGTCAATTGCCGTCAATGGCACCGTACTAATCGGTGCGACGCCGCATTGATTTCAAAAAGTAGTTTCAGTACTACTTTTTGCGATTTCGGGCTGCGATTTAAACTCACATTTGTGCAGAAAACTGCACAGATGTCTCTGAAATTGCGGCCTAAATTGGGACTGACATGCGGGAATGAAATCGTGCGAGTTCAGCTGAACTTGCACGGCTTAATTCCCACAGTTCAGTGTGAACCTGGGCTTAAAGATAGTCTCATGTACACACTTAAATGTATAGGGTGCCTATTGTTGATAAATCAAAAATATCTATGTTTTATTTTGCTTATCATGCATATAACATTACATTTAAAGTGTAACTTTGCTGATAACAACTTGAAAAAAATTAATGTACTTTAGCAAGGAGCATACATTCCATATTAATAATTATGCTGGCAAACTTAGGGTGTGCTGTAAATTGCCTTCATCATTGCTTCTGTTTCTTCTTGCCTGAGGCTCCATTTTGCTGAAGCCCAGGGCAGTCACTTTCTTATTGAGAACTCTCTCCCTCTCCTTAGTCTCAAAAATTATATGTCACATTCTGCAATTCTGTGTGCATCTTCAACCTTGAATGCATTTCTTAGTTCAATAAGAGGGGGAGGCTGCAGCAGCTCCACAGTGCTTATGTTCTCAGTAATGTTAAGGGAGAACTGAAAGAGATCGGGAAGATATTATAAGACACCGTTTGTAAGTTGATCTTTTGCTTTTGGGGTTGATTTACTAAAACTGAAGAGTGCAAAATCTGATGCAGTTCTTCATAGAAACCAATCAGCTTCCAGGTTTTATTGTCAAAGCTTAATTGAACAAGCCGAAGTTAGGCCGGCTATACATGTTCAACCTCTTTGTGCAATTTTTCTTTAGATTTACCAAAAACCATATAATATGAGGTCAAAACGAAACAACTTTCAATTGTATCCAATTGAGCAGGCCCTTGCACTACATACTTTACAATAAATCTAAAGAGAAATTGTACAAAAAAATGTAACATGTATGGCCAGCCTTAGAAGCTGATTAGCTGAACCAGATTCTGCTCTCTCCAGGTTTTAGTAAATCAAACCCTCTGTGTCTCTATATATTATGTATATATATTTTTTTCTCATTCCTTTATGAATTAAAATTCTCTTGTTGTATCTTTGTATTGTTTGTATCTGTTAAAGGGCAAATTCTCTGACCCCTGAAAAGCATTGGCTTTGTGATAAAGTTTTAGTGTTACCTTGAAATAAATCCATATCTGAACAATTAAATGTTAGTGTGGCTTCTGTATCCGATTCCCTCTGCTTGTTTTGGGGAATCTATTAGTCAAATATCCTGTTAGGTAGTAGCTGACATGAATTGGCCTAGAGGAGCAGACAAGGAAACCATCAACAAAGGGTAATACTATTCCTCAAGAACCAGAAATTAGCCTCATATAATATGACTGAGTGTATTATATAAAGAAGGAATTGAAGTGTTCTGACTGTCAAGTTAATGCACTACAACCACATTTTCTAAGACCATTGGTACCCTTGTCTATAACTGAGGTGTGTTTTGAGAGGGTTGCTATGGACCTTGTTTGGCCACTGTCCAAGTCTGCCAGGGCCACCATCACATATTCATAGTTCTTTAATATGTAACCCCATAGCCAAAAGCAATGCTTTTCAAAAACATGCTTTTCAAGGGTATAGTGACAGAGCTGTTTCTCATGTATTCCCATGCAGGTATTTCTAATAAAATTTTATATGTGAAAGGTAACCAAAAAGCTATCTTTAATTAGTCACCTATGTACCTTAGTGTACCATCCCCAGAGGTTAGGATGTTAGAGGCTTAGTCTGAAATTCATATTCAGGAGGTGAGAGTGGTCAGAATAATCAAAGGGTGTTTTAAGAGTTACCTATCATAACTAACATAATTTAGATGATTCCACCTAATGTCACAGTAAAGTTAAAACCTTATCAGGTAATTAAAGCTCATGGAAAAGACATTTCAGAATAATGTTACCTGTAAGTTATCTTTGAGATTTAATATCTCTCAGATATGATTTGGGTTAATGAGAGTTCTTTGACCATGAGTGAAAGCTTTAACACAATAACAAGAATTTATTGGTATATAGTAAGGAGGCCTAAACTTAATACACAGAAACCTAAGGGTAAAAATCATGGATTACATGAAGGAATACAGAGTATAATACTCAAAACATTAATCTACAAAATAACAGGACAGAAAAGTCATAAGACAAACATTTAGATACAAGTACAAGGGAGATTTTCCATAGTTACCACTCTCATGCTACTGCCCACCAAGGTTCCATTCTGGCGACTGCTCTACCATAGAGTGTGTACTCTCCCCTCCCATTTAGTCTGTGTATATCATTACAGGCTGATGCCTCGTTGGTTGGCATGGCATGGCTCTGATTGGTGGGCCTCTCTATTTTGGTTAATCCAAGTCAATCAAAGTCAGCTAGCCAATCAGGGGAGAAAGGGGGTGGGGCCAGATCAGGGCTCCGTGTCTGAATGGACACAGGGAGCTGTGACTCAGCTCAGTTGCCCCCATAGCAAGCTGCTTGCTATGGGGGCACTGAACAGGAGGGAAAAAAACAAGACTTTACAATCATTTTAAAGTTCATGTACGTGTAAAGGCAGGCCTCCGAATACTTGTGGTAATATAGTTTATGTACCATATTCCGCCACAATTATAATCTCAAAACCTTAAACAGAAGCAGCACAACTAGAGAGTAGATGAAGGCTGCTTAACCACTTCAGCCCCGGAAGATTTGGCTGCTCAATGACCAGGCCATTTTTTGCGATTTGGCACTGTGTCGCTTTAACTGACAATTGCGCGGTCATGCAAAGCTGTTCACAAACAAAATTGTCGTCCTTTTTTTCCCACAAATAAAGCTTTCTTTTGGTGGTTTTTGATCATCTCTGCGGTTTTTATTTTTTGCGCTACAAAAAAGAGAGACAATTTTGAAAAAAAAAACACAATATTTTGTAGTTTTTGCTATAATAAATATCCCCAATTTTTTTTAAAAAAAAGCTTATTTTTTTTCCTCAGTTTAGGCCAATATGTATTCTTCTACATATTTTTGGTAATAAAAATCGCAATAAGCATATATTGATTGGTTTGCGCAAAAGTTATAGCGTCTACAAATAGGGGATAGATTTATGGCAATTTTATTATTATTTTTTTTTATTAGTAATGGCGGTGATCTGCGATTTTTATCGGCACTGCCACATTATGGTAGACCCATTGGACACTTTTGACACATTTTTGAAACCATTGACAATTATACAGCGATCAGTGCTATAAAAATGCACTGATTACTGTTTAAATTTGGCAGGGAAGGGGTTAACACTAGGGGGCGATTAAGGGGTTAACCGTGTTCCCTGACTATGTGTTCTAAGTGTGGGGGGAGGGGACTGACTATAGGAGATGACAGATCGTGGTTCCTAGCTATTAGGAACTCACAATCTGCCTCTCCTCTCCTCACAGAACAGGGATTTGTGTGTTTACACACACACACGTCCCTGTTCTGCATCTCGTGCCCGCGAACACGCAGGGCCGAAGGTCATTGCCACCGGCGCCCATGAGCATCAGCACTCCTACAATGTGCCTGCTATCCCGCGTAAAGGAGCCAACGTACAGCTACGATGGTTCGCGGGATTGTGCCGACCTGCCGCAGTATAATGACGGCAGCTGGTCAGCAAGTGGTTAAACAGTTGTGAGCAGTGCTATGTGAATCCTTGGTTTAACCAGTTGCCAACCGCCTATAGCCAAATGACGGCTGCAGGGCGGTTGGATAACTCTGGGATCACGTCATATGATGTGATTCCAGAACACTGCTACTGCGCGCCCCCTGGGGCACGCACATGGGAACATCCGTGACCGCCATGTCCAGAGGACCCAGCGCATCACGGATCTTGGTAAACGGCCGCTGATCGCGGCTGTTTACCATGTGATCACTCCGTCAAATGATGGAGTGATCACATGTAAACAAACCGTCATGTCATGTCATGATGCCGGTTCCTCCCTTCCCTCTCAGTACTGATCGGTACAGAGGGGGAGAGATCGGATGGGAGCCACGCTGTGGGCTGGATGTGTAGTGCCCACAGCGCTGCTCAGTGACATGTGCAGTCACATCCATCCATCCCTCCATGCTCAGCCACCCCCCCCATGCTCTGCAATTCCCTGTGCAATACTCTGCAATACCCCGTAATATTCTGCAATACCCTGTGCAATTCTCTGCAATACACCGCAATACTCTACAATGCCCCGCAATACTCTGCAATGCCCCGCAATCATCTGCAATGCCCCGCAATACTCTGCAATGCCCTGCAATACTCTGCAATGCCCCGCAATACTCTGCAATACTCTGCAATGCCCCGCAATACTCTGCAATGCTCCGCAATAGTCTGCAATACTCTGCAATGCCCCACAATACTCTGCAATGCCCCGTAATACTCTGCAATGCTCCGCAATAGTCTGCAATACTCTGCAATGCCCCGCAATACTCTGCAATGCCCTGCAATACCCCGCAATACTCTGCAATACCCCGCAATACCCCGCAATACTCTGCAATGCCCCGCAATACTCTGCAATACCCCGCAATACCCCACAATACCCCGCAATACTCTGCAATACCCTGCAATACTCTGCAATATCCCGCCATACCCAGCCATACTCTTCAATACTCGGTGATACCCAGCCATGCTCAGCCATGCTCGGCTATACTCAGCCATACTCTGTCATACTCGGCTGTACTCGGCCTCTGCATGTGGCCAGGCTGTGGAAGTCTCACAAATGTGGTATCGCCGTACTCAGGAGGAGTAGAAGAATCTATTTTTGGTATGTGTCATTTTTGGTATGTACGTGCTATGTGTTAGAAACATTGTATAAATGGACAACTTTGTGTTAAAAAAATGTGTTTTAACCACTTCCCACCCGCCGGCCATCATACGATGTCCTTGACTTTATGCGGAGATATCTGAATGATGCCTGCAACTACAGGCATCATTCAGATATCAGCTTTTTCAGCCGGCGATTCGCTACACCATGAGAATGATCATAGTGGCTGTTCTGCTGCTTGATCATTCTTACGGGAGGCGAGAGGGGACGTCCCCCCCCTCGCTGCCCTCAGGTGCTTCTACCAACTCACCGCTACGATCAAAGCCAGGATCTTTTTTTTTTATTTCAGGCTTCCCAGCCTAGAGGTGAGATGTGGGGTCTTATTGACCCCATATCTCACTGTAAAGAGGACCTGTCATGCCATATTCCTATTACAGGGGATGTTTACATTCCTTGTAATAGAAATAAAAGTGATCAAAAAATTAATTTTTTGGAAAAAAGCCTCAAACTAAAATAAAGTAAAATGAACAATAAAAAAAAAAAAAAAAATTGTCTCCATGTCCCCGTATGCTCGCATGCAGAAGCAAATGCATACGTAAGTTGTGCCCACATATGAAAATGGTGTTCAAACCACACATGCGAGGTATCACTGCGATCGGTAGAGCAAGAGCAATAATTTTGGCCCTAGACCTCCTCTGTAACTCACAACATGTAACCAGTAAAAAATTTTAAAGCGTCTCCTATGGGGATTTTTAAGTAGCGAAGTTTGGCGCCATTCCACGAGTATGTGCAATTTTGAAGGGTGACATGTTAGGTATCTATTTACTCGGCATAACTTCATCTTTCACATTATGCAAAAACATTGGGCTAACTTTACTGTTTTTTTTTTTTTTAAAGCACAAAACTGTTTTTTTTTTTTTTTTTTAAAAGCGTTCTAAAAATTGCTGCGCAAATACCGTGCGAGATAAAAAGTTGCAACGACCGCCATTGTATTCTCTAGGGTCTTTGCTAAAAATATATATATAATGTTTTGGAGTTCTATGTAATTTTCTAGCAAATAAATTATGATTTTTACATGTAGGAGAGAAATGTCAGAATTGGCCTGGGTGCTCCTAGAATGCCTGATGGTGCTCCCTGCATGTTGGGCCTCTGTATGTGGCCACGCTGTGTAAAAGACTCACACATGTGCTATCACCGTACTCGGGAGTAATAGCAGAATGTGTGTTGGGGTGTAATTTGTGGTATGCATATGTTGTGTGTGAGAAATAACCTGCTGATATGACAATTTTGTGGAAAAAAAAAAAGAAAAAAAAAATCTTGATTTTGCAAAGAATTGTGGGAAAAAATTACAACTTCAAAAAACTCATCATGCATCTTTCTAAATACCTTGAAATGTCTTCATTCCTAAAAGGGGTCATTTGGGGGGTATTTGTACTTTTCTGGCATGTTAGGGTCTGAAGAAATGAGATAGGCCGTCAGTAATTCAGGTGTGATCAATTTTCAGAAATTGGCACCATAGCTTGTGGACTCTATAACTTTCACAAAGACCAAATAATATCCACCGATTTGGGTTATTTTTACCAACGATATGTAGCGGTATAAATTTTGGCCAAAATATATGAAGAACAAATTACTAATTTGCAAAATTTTATAACAGAAACGAAGAAAAATGCATTTTTTACAGAATTTTCGGGCTTTTTTCTTTTATAATAAAGAACCCAGCGGTGATTAAATACCACCAAAAGAAAGCTCTATTTGTGTGAAAAAAAGGAAAAAAATTTCATTTGGGTACAATGTTGCATGACTGAGTAATTGTCATTCAAAGCGTGAGAGCACCGAAAGCTGAAAATTGGTCTGGTTATTAAGGGGGTTTAAGTGCCCAGTGGTCAAGTTGTTAAAAGGCATTTTAAGGCTTTTTCCAAAACTCATGCAGATTATTTTCCTAAATAGTACCAGACAACCTAAGTAAGATTTTGCATATCTAATAGAAACCTTAAAGGTATGTATAGGTATACATGCAAAATTTTACTAATGCAGTGTAGACTTGCAAAACACGGAAAATTGTTTCAAATACTTACCGTAATTTTCCTTTCCTGATGTCAAACCATGGTAGCATACTAGTGATAGAGTTCCACCTCTTAAACCACTCCCTCAGGACCAGTGAATAGCATAAATGAAAGACCTAGTTAGGTCCCACCCCATTCCCTGTAATTAGCTACATACCGAAACATACAAGGGTGGGACCATATGCTGCCATGGTTTGGCGTCAGGAAAGGAAAATTATGGTAAGTATTTGATACAATTTTCCATTTTCCTGATGCCAACATGGCAGCATACTAGTGATAAATAACTAGCTGACAGGGTGGGATCTACTTGTCAAACCAATCTTCTAATTATTATGAGACAGAGGACTGAATAGTCCTTCCTACAAAGTCCCCCAATGACAAGGCTCCCGGGTCTATTCCGTCAATTTTGAGTAGGAATGTTGGAATGAACACGATACCCCTCTACAGATGAGTACCATAGATTCTCTTGAATGTGCTGCCTATGAGGCTTCAACCGCTCTGGTAGAGTGCTCCGTCGCCGCATATATATATATATATATATATATATATATATATATATATATATATATATATATATTTTTTTTTTTTTTTTTTCTTTGAAGCTCCAAGAGCTTGAATCTCTGCTAACCTTCTACTTAAAGTTCTTGCAACTGATACTGCCTTGTAAGTGATGACCTAAACCGAACACTGCTCTGTTGGAACAAACGGTTAAACTGATATGAGATCCAGATCATATGCCATCCCTCTGCCGTAGCCCATCCTCTGGTGTGTGTCCCATTACCCACAAACAGACATCAACACATCCTTATGTTCTCAGCTCCAGCATCACTCTCCCAGCAAGACTCCCCGCCGAGCAGTGTCCTGGCTCTTTATTAACATAACAGGAAGTCCCAAAACTCGAGGGTTGGGCTTCCAACAGCCAAACACCTCTTACAAAGCTTGTGACCTCACAGGAAATTAACACATAAGGACATGACCAAATAAAGACATGACTTTCAACACAGGAAAATACAACAATAACCAAATGATGATGACTAGAGTTCCTCGTGGATAGGAGATTATCTGCAGGTGTATGTCATGGCACCCCAAATATGTTGATCAGGCATACCGGGGTGACAAGAGCAAACAACCGCTAAACCGATAATGTCTTTGCAGAGCGAACACACCCTCACCAGATGATCGTTCTGTGCATTGCACAGGGGCCCTTTGCTGGCGGACATGTCTTCTCTCCGCAAACACCTCTCTCCAAACACCAGGAAGTTTTCCTCTGCCTAACAGGTCTCAACCAGCGTCAGTCTGCCCCAGTCAGCTCTTTAGAGCAGGCTGTGAGAGAACAGACACTGGGAGACTCTTATGACAATACATTAATATATAATTTTCCACAACAGTCCCTCCTCTTGTCATATGATCCCATGTGTCCCTCGATGAATCCTGATCTTCTTAGTCCATAAAAAGTAAAACACGGCTTGACATGTAGACTCTGTTGGAGATGACGTGGTGAGCTGTAGCAGTGGTTGGTCGGTCTGGGATCCTCTGTGTCTTGTATGTGGGTCGGGCTTCGGGGCATCTCATCAGGGAAGATGTGGTCATCTGCTCAGGCTCTGGTCACGCGTCCAATCAGGCAACAGGAGCATCTCATCATGGCATATAGAAGGAATAGAAACAAAAACAACATGAGTATATATCCCCTTACTTCCTTCACTATGATCTGCTGCAAAATAAAAATTAAATCCCCAAGGATTCCCAAACCCTTACAAACCCTTACAAGGATTCCAACCTTCACTAGCTATAGCTCTGGCTTTGCCTTGCAGGGATCTAAGCCTTATCCATATGGGCCTGAACTTTGTCACTACTATCCCTGATCCAGATATAACAATCTTTACTTATGAATTCCCAGAAACCCCCTTGGACTGTGGGAACTTCCTTGTAGCTTCAACAGTTACATGAAAACATCCCATCCTCAATGGATGAGAAATTGTTCAAGCGTTTCATAAGCTCAAGCCCCCACTGTGTACAAGCAATACCCTTCCAGCTATCCCTGCCATTCTTACCTTCTCTCGCGCCATCAGATCCTCACGATCGGCCGCGACATAAGATGCTGGGACAAGTTTCACCAGCACACATGAACCTCTTGCCTTAGGGGAATTACCTTATAAGCTGTAGATCTGCATTAATACCAAACTACAGTTGAAGCACACTTGTGATACCAAAGCTGGCCAGATCCTCTAGAAATGTTTTGTTAAGTTCCTTTAAGAGGTGTCTGTTTGGATTTTACTAGTCTGTCAAAACTCCTCACACCAATATGAACATCATATATAGCATGTACCGCCGTCATCGCTGGGGCACTAATACCCGTCCATGTTTCCTGTTCTCTTTCTTAGCTAGTTGGGATGCTTTTCATCGTTACCCTTTCTAAAATTTATTAAACAACAAAAAATATAAATAAACGAAGATACTCCTCTACTCTTTGTGGTTGATCCGCTTCTTGCAGTGGCTGGCGTGGTCTCATCCCTCAAGCTTCTTTACAGTGACCCAGTCACCTGGTTGGAAAGAATGTAAACTGGTTATTGTGTCAGGGTCCAGGATGGACTGGTGAACCCTGTGGTGGACCTTTTGAAGTTCATGTTACAGTGATTGCACCTACCCCATCAGCTGAGAATGTAGGTGACAGCTAATGAGGACAGTACAATTTTGTTTTTGGTTGACCTCCAAACAAACCTCATATGACAATAACCCAGACATCAGGACTGTGGTCACTGCATAACCTGTGTGTGGCTTACCATCTGGGGTGTAATACCTGGAACCAGTGACAAAAAGGTTCTCAGCATCCGGGATGGGAGCCTACTTCACCAGACTACTGCTTGCTGATTCAAATTCTGTCAAAGAAAGACAGTCTTGGCACAAACTTGGTTAGAATAAGAGCGGTTAGTATTATTGGTTTGAAAAATTGTCATTCTCACCACTATCATCCCCCCTTTCTTCCCTCCTCATTACAAACTGGAGGAAGACATGCAGGGTTTAGAACGGTGCAGAATAAAACAGTGAAATAGCTTATGATACTTTTACCTTCTTATACACCTGTACACACACTTCCAGAAACTCTTTGGACCTGAAAAGATACTTATAAACAAAAGGTATTACTCTATCCTTCAAAGAATGGTAAACAATACAACATGCATGTACATTGGTAAAGTGTCACTGACATTCCTCAAAACCGATAATAACTAAACCCTCTGTAAGTCTTACTTTCACGTTTTTACTTAAAATACAACAGCCGCGACACGCAAAAGGGCTTTCGCGGTAGGTTCAAACATGTTACTACATACAAACATTGAAAAGAGACAAACATTTAGATACAAATGTGGGGGAGATATTTCATAGCTCCCAAAAACGAAAATGAAAAAAAATAAAAACGACCAGATGGAATGCTACCTTCACTCTTTTAGCGATAGAAAAAAAAAAAAAAATTGAAAAGCACAAGAGCATTTCAAAATTTTTGCATAGACCAGCCACACAAAGTTCAAAAACAGGCCTGTATATTTTTAATCACACAAATATGTACTACGCATCCATCAACTCACTCAACATTACAGATTTCTGAAGCCACAGCTGAACTACTTCCAAGGTATTTTTATTCTGGGGTCTCGTACCTCCAGACATCAAAAGTACCTTCCAAAGGAATACACCTTACTGTACCCTCTGACCATATCTGCCAATCTTTAAGGGGTCTCATGTCGGGAGCCTCAAACCCAGATCTCCTGTGAAGTGCAGCTGTCTGACTGGTGTGGGGCCTCATTTTTTCCTCCAACACATGGACGACACATTACCCATGACGATTTGAATCGCTTTTTTGGCGAACTCTGCGTCCAGAGAACCCTGAGCTTTACTTTCGGAGCAATTATGGTTTGTGCCTTTATCACCATAATCGACCCCCGCTTCCCGATTTATCATACACGGCCTGAGCAGGGCTGTTAGCGTACTACTCCTCACATTTACATGCTCTACAACCGATTATCGGCAGCCCTATAAATGTGTTGTCAGACAAACTACAAAGCACCATGAAATCCTCCACTATTCAAAACAATATTTTGGCTTCTATCTGTACCTAAATATTACAACAATAACTTGGATGACTCCTGTTTGCTCTCTACCCAAAACTGTATTACAGAATAAACTTTAATTTAATTTAAAAATAAAAATTATTTCGTCCTTCCAAACACAAGTCAAAAGACCCCAAGCCCCTCCCACCAACTTCCTGTTGCACACCTGAGTAGGAAGAGGGAGGGGGAGGGGAAGCCTTGAATAGCTTCATATTTTGTCTATCAAGACATTAGAAAAATCTATGGCTAACATCAACAAATAAAAACTTTTGTCCAGGAGTGGGTGGAATAAACCCCCATATTGCAAATGGGAAGGAATCCCCCTTGACTCACATATCCCCTTGGAAGTCAAACCACAAGTTTTGAGACCAAAATACCACACAACAGTGTAACAAAAGCCAAAAACTGAAACTCCTGCAAAAAGACGGCTTAAGGAGTTCGAACAAAGTCTTTTCCCTTCCACTGCAGGCCACAAACAAAATGACGCCATTAACACATGAAATTTAGTTGTTGATCCCGCGAAAATCGAGATTTCTTCACTAGAAACATAAACTTCTTTAAAACAACTGGAATAAAAACCTAAATGATTCTACTGGAAATGGAATTCAGTACAAAACCAGAGATATTTAGCTCGAGCCTAAAATCAGCAGAAACAAAAAGGCAGTTGCAGCAATCAAAAATCGGTCCACGGCAAAATGGTGAATGAAACCCAGACTACAGAAAAATGGCCGACATTAACAAACGACAAGACAAACCAGGATTTCTCCCTACCAAAACTGACTATACAATTGAGACACCAATTGAGACACCAATTTTAACACTTATCCCTAGACAAACACTTTAGGCTATGTCAATTAGGGCCTATACTGAAATATAGGCATATTTAACTAAACAATATTGGGTGGCACAGTGGTGTAGTGGTTAGCACCCCAACCCAGCAGCAAAAAGGGCAGCTGGCTTGAATTCCAACCACGACACCACCCGCCCGGTCTCTGCATGTTCTCCCTGCGCCTGCGTGGGTCTCCTCCGGGCACTCCGGTTTCCTCCCACATTCCAAAGACATGCTGGCAGGCCAATTGGCCTCCATCCAAAATTGGCCCTAGTACATGAATGCAAACCGGGGACCCTGGACTGCGGGATCCCCGAGGGCAGGGACCGACGTGAGCATGCAATGCACGCATGGAGCCCTGTGCAAACCGATGGCGCTATATATACCTTTAAACAAATATGAGCATCTCAATGAGACACAATGCACAGGGACAGGGACAACCGCAGACACACACCCACATTCACTCAGGCTGAACTGTATGGACTTGTGTCTCCGACCAACCCCACCAACCATGCAATTATGTAATATATCCAAAACGCCAAAGTTACATAAAACATGAAATAAAACGTCTTAAACAATACACTCTTGTCGCAAATACAACATAATATTTGACTCTGAGAGTTAGAAAGTCAACAGAACTCCCCCCATGCTATTACCTAGAAACCTGAGACCCCCACAGGGTGTAAACAGCTCCTATTGTGATGTCCCAACAATGCATGGGCACTTGGATATGCGACAGGCATTTCAACTTAAAACCAATATTCAATACAGAAAACGCAATAGTTTCAAATAGCAAATAGAATTCACTTAAAAGGAAAACAAAATGGTGCCTAGAAGCCAGATGGTAGCTTATAGCACATGGCTTTGCACACACAAAGGAGTCTAGAAACAAGATGGCAGCTTATACAACATGGCTTTGCACACACGAAGAAATACAAAATGGAGTCTAGAAATAAGATGGCAGTTTATACCACATGGCTTTGCACACACAAAGGAAAATTTGAGCAGCTTCCCCTGTAGGAAGGCCCACAGGTCTTCAAAATGGCCGCCGATCCACATGGTGACTACAACAAAAGCCAGACCACAACAAAATGGTGCATTTTCCCGCCAAAACCAAAAATTTCTCCCCACAAAATTACACATTTGAGACACTAAATGAACACACAAGCATTTAAAAGTGTTAGAAGTTACGAAAAAGCACAACTTAGGAACACATGCTATCCAATGAAACAACCAAGCCACATAACCCACTATCACACGACTGAAACATACCCTCTTTTCTCAAACAAACAAAGTTCACATCAGCTTTCACAGGAACAAGACATTGAGAGATACAAACAGTGAATGCCTGCGTGTTCTTTTCATCTCAAAACAAAACCTTTCTATTGTCAACAGGGAGCAGCCAACTTTCACCATTGCAAAATGCTTGGCCACCTTTCCCCCATGCCTCATGCCCATTTGAAAATGCAGCAGCCATCTTCAAACCAAAAAGCTTTCCTATATTCAACTATCAAAATGCACTAACCATATGTGTCTTGAGACAATTAAACACTCTACAAAACTCATGCAATTTACTTGTCCCATACATAAGTAATAATTACAATTCATCCATTTCTCCCATGCATTACACAGCATCAGTCACACACACATTGCAGACTGCAAATAATCATACATTTCTATTTCTCATATACTTATTACACAACATACAGTTACTTACACATACACACAGCACACAGTCTCCTTATACAAACATTCGAGATACAAATAACACACACACCAGACATACGATCAGACTTCCAGCATTATTTCAAAAAAATAAAATTATTTCTTTTCGCAAAGCAGACCCTCCCCAACACATCTTAATGATCCAATTGTGAAGGAGGTTCTGTTCATTCCTACCTGTCTCGCCATTCTGTTATCGAAATTTGGCTGCACACAGCAAATCTCCTGTTTCTAATAATAACAATTTAGTCTAATGATATAAATTCATCTCACCTACTGATCGTATGCCATCCCTCTGCCGTAGCCCATCCTCTGGTGTGTGCCCCATTACCCACAAACAGACATCAACACATCCTTATGTTCTCAGCTCCAGCATCACTCTCCCAGCAAGACTCCCCGCCGAGCAGTGTCCTGGCTCTTTATTAACATAACAGGAAGTCCCAAAACTCGAGGGTTGGGCTTCCAACAGCCAAACACCTCTTACAAAGCTTGTGACCTCACAGGAAACGAACACATAAAGACATGACCAAATAAAGACATGACTTTCAACACAGGAAAATACAACAATAACCAAATGATGATGACTAGAGTTCCTTGTGGATGGGAGATTATCTGCAGGTGTATGTCATGGCACCCCAAATATGTTGATCAGGCATACCGGGGTGACAAGAGCAAACAACCGCTAAAGCAATAATGTCTTTCCAGAGCGAACACACCCCCACCAGAGGATCATTCTGTGCATTGCACAGGGGCCCTTTGCTGGCGGACATGTCTTCTCTCTGCAAACACCTCTCTCCAAACACCAGTTTTCCACTGCCTAACAGGCCTCAACCAGCGTCAGTCTGCCCCAGTCAGCTCTTTAGAGCGGGCTGCGAGAGAACAGACACTGGGAGACTCTTATGACAATATATTAATATACAATTTTCCACAACAGTACCATAGATTCTCTTGAATGTGCTGCCTATGAGGCTTCAACCGCTCTGGTAGAGTGCTCCGCCGCCGCTGACGGAGGCTCGCAACCCCTAGTCCCATATGTACAACCAAGCCTGCTAGGATCCAGTTTTTTTACTTTGAAGCTCCAAGAGCTTGAATCTCTGCTAACCTTCTACTTAAAGTGGTGTTCCGGCCGATTATACTTTTTAAATAAAAATACCCCTATAATACACAAGCTTAATGAATTCTAGTAAAGTTAGTCTGTAAACTAAGGTCTGTTTTGTTAGTTTATAGCAGTAGTTTGTTATTTTATAAGCTTACAGTAGGCCGTGGCCATCTTAAGTGTGGGCATCTGAAGCCAGACTGTATTTCTTCCTGGATCTCATCCTTGCAGATCTCGCACATGCTCAGTGCAGCACAAGCAGTGTAATAGGTTTCAGGTGAGGTTTCCAAAGCAACGGCAGTGTCAGAGGAAGTTGCCGCCCCTTCCCAGAAGGCATTGCAAATAGGAAATGATGCGATGGGCCACGGCCAGGAAAGAAGGAAGTGAAAAATGAATACAGCATATATACAGTAGGTGCTGAGAAGAAAAATAAAAAAATATCCAATTTGTTTACAGTGCACAGTTTAGTGAGGGATGCTGAAGAGTTGTAAAAGTGGGTGAAACTTCACTTTAAAGTTCTTGCATTTGATACTGCCTTGTAAGTGATGGCCTGAACCAAACACTGCTCTGTTGGAACAAACGGTTAAACTGATATGAGATCCAGCAACTCCAATAGATCTTTATTCCTTGGTGACCGACTCCTCACGACTGCCCTCAAAAGTTGTGCAAACTGAAGGATTCTTGGCCCATTTAAATGTGTTATTGCTGACATAGCCCACACTTGTGAGCTATGTGAGGATAGGCTAAGGCCTGGAGGAAGTATAGAACAGCTGACACTGGAAGGGCAGTAGGTTCAATGTCTCGCCCTACCAAAAAAAAGCAAACTTGTTCCAGAATTAGGCCTAGATGTTGTAAGTAGAATGTTTTCTCGCACACAACAAAGTAGAGATCCCTCTGGAGTGAAACTGGAGCAACCGGAGTTGCCCATCTTCCGCCTTTAGTGCCCCTGCTTGCAGCCCCAGTCTGCGTATGTTATGGATCTGTATCCTGAAATGAATGGCCAGGGAAAACCGAGGGCCTCCTGGTGAATATGGAGGACTGGCTATGACAACTATGTTCTCCCGTGACAGCCTCAAGAGGAATCTCATTTACGGGAAATGTTGGGGGAAAAATATATAGGTTAGATTGCAGTTCCAGGGAGAGACCAGAGCATCTGCCCCCTGCGCCTTAGGGTACAGAAACAAAGTCAGACCAAAGTTTGTAATTACTGTGGGAAACAAGGAGGTCTGTCTGTGGTAGGCCCCACCTGTGGTCCAGCCCAGAGAAGACCTGGGACATAGACCCACTCATTGTGCTCTGGGAACCTTGTACTTGTTCAAAAAAAATCCACTGGGAGGTAAAATGCTTCCAGAATTTTGCTGGTGATCTTCCGCCCCAGGCGTTATGGGTTTCACCTCTCTCGATAGCATATTGCTGCGAGTTTCACCCTGGAGCTGAATATAGGCAACTGCTGCCCTGTTGCTTAACTGCAAGGAGATTGGTCCTCCTTGACTCTGTGTAGTAAGGCCAAAGCGCTAAAAGGGCTGTTTGAACCCCCAGCACGTTCAAGATTACCTTCCTTGGCTGGGAATCCCTGCTTGCCTTGTCCGAATGTCCCTCGCAGTGCATCCTTCCGGCTGTCTTGCAGACATGATTGATAGCAATTCTCTAGTCTAAAGGTCCTAAAGGACCGAGACCTCCTCAAGGACTTACCATCACCACGGACTGCTACTCATACTGAGTAACACTGTTATTTTCTGTGTTCAATCCCGTTTCCTCCCTTGCACAAAGAATTCTAGTTGAAATTTTCACAGGTGCCCATGCACCCCAGGAATCATCTGTATGCATGATGACGTTGTGCCCAGATGACTGCGGCACTGAGAAGCCATCAAACAAGTGGAAGTATCCGGCCTCAGAATTCTGTTCCTGACTGTTACCACTTCCTCTGATGGAAGTAAACCAGAGGCTTTGCTTTCCCTCTAAGGTGTGAGGATAGGATAGGCATCCTGATGATCCAGCAACAGCATCCAGCCATGGGGCTGTACTGTTTAATGGACTCCGTCTTAAAGATCTCAAAGAGGGCCCAAAAGGGTTCAACCTCTTACGATCTGCAACTGGACACTAGCCAACATCTGCGAACTCCAAACAGGATTGGGTAGAAAACCTGCAATCCCTCTTGAGTCTGAAGTGTCTGTAAGCATTGTAGCAGCCCACCCGCTGTTGTGGTGGACTTGGCAGCTCCGTGGGAGAGAAATGGTCTGGAGGAGGAGCAGTGAGAAATCTCCCAAAGTGGCCATGAGTGCCTAATACCTTCATGCAAGGCTCTGTACAACATGCTGTCCAGAAACCCATGAAGCGTGCCTTCTAGGTCTTACCTTAAGAGTCTGGGCATGCACTTGTGTGACTGGCTCACTAATTTTTCCAGAAGTCTGCACTAAGATACAAGTCAGATTTTTGGCATCCACTGCTACAAAAATGCCATTTTTTTGGCAAGATACTCCCAATAGGAAATCATGTCTAAAGGGATGTAGATCCTGCCACTCTCCTCAGAGTCCTGCAGGTGAAGCAGCTGGTTGATAGTTATTAAACCATTCCCATTAGACTCACCCAGTACATGGGCTGATTATTGCTGGTCTGCCTGCATCTGCAGATGCTACAGTATGTAAGAGCAGGTTGACATTTAGATTGTTCAGGGTATACAGTTTTGACAGCCTGTTTATATGGGCATTTTTCTCGAACTCCCTCCATTCTGCCCCACTTTTGTTTCTAGGAAGCAATACGCAGCCCAGGGTCTCAACCATATGGCCTCCCTAGCCGCCAAAGTGCAAGGGTGCTCTTCCAGTGGTTAGACAAGCAACTAGGAGGGACTTCCTGGTCAGCCTCCATATTTTTGAGTAGCAGACTGCTGCATCTGTAATATATGTAGCAAGGACCCAGGCCTCCTTCAGTCAAATGAGAACCTCCAGAGCCATGAATTGTCGACATCCCTCCACATAGAGCGGGTCGCAAGGCATAGTAGGTGCAGTGCAAAGTAGATTCATGGGCGCCAGACACCTAGGATGTGCCACCTGTCCAGGATTCACCCGGACAGTTCGGGTTTTGAATCATGTGTCAGGGTTTCAGCCCATCTGAAACCCGAACACATTACCCAGACCAGGCTGTGGTTCCCCAAGTAACCAAGATAGTCATACACAAATCTGTTGCCACTGTAGGCGGCTGTTTGGCATCACTGAAGGGTGATGATGTCAGCAAGGGCAATTTAGCCACACCCACTAGCATGCTCTGTGCGCTACATTACTACTCTCCTTGGGGCACCCAAATGTGTCTGTGCAACGCCAACCCGGCAGACTCCCAGACTTCTACGGGAGGACAGCCACACAGGGAAAGGCATCCAGCAAGATGCCACATCTACACAGAGAAGGACGCTGTCTCCTATGGCAACAGACTCCAACAGTTTCCAATACAAGTGTAATAGTTGCTTCAGGTAATTAAGGTGAGTTCAAAACAGAATCTTCTGCCACTCTTATCAATAATAAAGACATTTGGCATTACCTGTTAGCTGCATACTCCTCCAGGCAGTGTCTACTCACCAGCCTTCTGGGCATAGATACTGCGCCACAGGCCCTGCAGGACTCTTGCTGGGGCACTGGCTCTGGGGAAGAGGAGCAAGGACATCTTCCTTGAAACTTTCCTCCTGAGTGGGAGCGCCATCCGGGCTATGCTCCCCTGAAGAATGTCCCCTTGTCTCGGCCCGGCCCTTTTGAGAGTGTGGGCGTGCCGGGCTGAAGCAAATCAAAGCAATCTGCATGAAAGGGCACTCTTTTCCTGAAAACTTACTGATATGGTGGTCTCCATCCTAGTTGTTGAGGGTCTTTGTATGAGCAGTAACTGACTCTTGATCTGTGGAGAAAGGGGACGGCCAGCTGAGGTGAGGAAAGCTGAAAAGCGACAGAAGGAGCAGGAGTAGATATAGAAGAAAGGATTCCACTTTCCCTTTTTTTTAGCTACCTACATGTATGTAGCGCTGACAACTGTTGTTTTTAGCCATATGTTTGTTATGCAGTACATAAGTTGTTATAGTTCCATCTTGTGGTTAATTGAAAAGGTACAATACTTTTACGTTTCATGATTAAGTGAAGTGACATGGAAGTGATTGATTGTTTACTTCGGAAGTTTAGCTGTGACCCACCCACAATTCTCCTGGACAAGAGGAGAACTGAACTGCATTGTGGGAGGATATAAAAGGGTAAGGAGCGGCCATCTTAGGTCTCTTGTTCCTGGGACGCGTGGCCTACCAGCAGGACTCTGTGGGTGTGTGTGTCCCACAGGGTTGAGGCCTACTTTAAGAAGGAGCGGAGCAGCTGCAAGGATCCTGCCGTCGTATCACAGTGTGCTGGAGCAGCAGAAGTGATCATTCCGGAGACCCGTGGGGAGGTAACCGAGGACTCCTGGTCATTAGTCAACGGAACAGTGTGACGGTGTGGTGGTGCCTCCATACAGACTGAGAACTGCTGAAACGGAGACATCCATTTGCCTGGATCCCGTGTGGTGAGAGGGTTGAAACCTAGAAGTTTGTTTAATACTACACACACACTTAGAACTGTTACAGAGTGTTGCTGGGGCTGATAGTACCACAGAACAAGTTAAGTCGGAAAACAGTACATCTGCATAGACTTCAGTATTCAAGAGCGGATGCTAGATGTTTGTCTTCTTCATATGAGAACACTTAGTCAGTCTGCCGGATTATAACTGCCTTAGTGTATTACCTTACACTGCGCAACACCCAAGAGGAACCCCTTGTGGATTACAATTACAAGTTATTAGCTAGCGAAGACTGAAGACGTCAAGACTATCTTTTTTATTACAGGGCTCTGCATTCATTTACTAAGTATAGTGACTTTACAGTTTAGAGCAGGGGGAGCTCCCTGGTATAGATATATACAATTAGGTATATTTGTGTATGTTATCAATTGTCATAATTATTTGCTATACTATTGCACTACGTTGGTGTGATAGTGTAGTCATTGTAATAACCCATTTATATAAACATACAACTTACTCAAAGAAAGAAGTTATTTCTGGTTATTATTTAAGTTTGTGTGCAGTGTTGTTATTTCCCCTGCAGGTGGAGCTACAGACACCCAGGTAGAGGTAAATATAAGTATAAGTGTATATTGTGGGTTAAAGTCAATACTCATATCATTACAACACTGCACTACAGCTCTGCCAAAGGGATTGAACAATTTAAGAGAGGTAAAGAGATAAGAGGACATGCCCGCTTTAAACTAGCAGCTCCACCGAGAGTTATTGCTACATGTGGGGGCTCGTCCGGGATAACTGTAACTCTGAAATCAAGCACTCCCTTAAGAACCATAGAATGGATCCCCCACTGTGGCACAGTGGTGTGAGGCGGAAGGCACCCGCTCAGAAGCGAGCGTGGCCATGGAACTCTGGGGAGATATCTGGGAGAAAGAACACATTAACCGAGTGGTAAAAACACTATCCCCAGAACAAAGAGCCAAGGTGGTCACAGTAAGACCCAATCATGAGACATTCCGCACCTATGCATTATTGGAGTGGAGGAAGGGAGTTCTGGAAAATTTCAAGGGTGAAAGTGTTGAACTCGCTGACAAGAGCAAATTTTATCTGACCCACCCAAGGGAAGAAGGGGAGAATCTTGCCACCTTCCCCCAGATGAGTTCAGCAGAAATCAAGGTTCCATCACATTCAGCACCGGCTGCAATTGAGCCAGAACTCATCACAGCACTGGGAAATTTGGTGTCCCAATGTCAAAAAGGGAATACAACATATTCAGGGATTGGGTACCGAAAACTGGGCATTTTCTCAGGCCAACGGCCTGTACCCAAAGGAGAAGACACCTTTGAAGAATGGTTGGAACAGACCACGCAGGTGCTGGATGAATGAGACATCCCTGAAACACAAAAGAAACAGCGGATTACTGAGAGTCTCAAGGGGCCTGCTTCCGAGGCCATTCAAAATTTAAAGCTCAGCAAACAGAACTGTGTAGCCCAAGACTACTTAGATATCCTGCAAGATGTGTTTGGACGTACTGAAAAGGTTTCTGACCTAATTTACCAATTAGAACACACCTATCAGGAAACTGGAGAGAAGTTGTCAGAATATATGAGACGGCTGGACACCCGATATTACTGAAAAAGGGATTAGATCCTTGTAAGGTGGATGAAATTAGAGCCAAACAAGTCTTAAGGGGTGCCCAGCCTTTGGACCCCATCACCCTCCAGTTAAGAACTCACCAAGATGGAGGCATATTGAAGTACCCAGTTCTAATTCGGATTGTAAGGGAGGAAGAAGCTATCCTAGAAAGGAAAAAGGAGCACACTGTTGGAGTCCGAATAGTTAGTGTGATGGAGGATGATCCCCAGATTGAGCTTCTTAAGACTCAGGTGGCTCAGTTAATGGAAATGATGGCTTTGCTCACCACGAGACCCCCAAATCCACCCAATGGAGGGACAAAAAATTTGAAGAGAGTATCAGACTCCACCTTCAGAAACCGATCTGGACTTTGTTTCAACTGTGGAGGGGTTGGACACTTTGGGAATGTGTGCCCAAGTCCAAGGGGGGCAGTACAATGTCAAAAGCCGGCGGAAAACTTCAAAGGGCCTCAGTGAAGGAGTCAGCTGGGCACCCTATAACTGTTGTCAACTCCAACAAAACCCAAGTTCCCAAAGTTTTGAGAGTAAGGGGAGGAATGAAGTTGAGTGAGCGTCCATGGAAGCGAGGAGTCAAGATGCGTTCTAGTAGGCAGAAGAAGATGAATACTCAGGGTGAATTTCCCCGCAACTTAGTGGGATCCTCTCCGATTATCCTGATCCAGGTAGAAGGAATCTACGCTAAGGCACTACTGGATACCGAAGCTCAAGTGACCTTATTATACAAAGATTTCTACATGAAGAATCTCAAGCATCTGCCCCTGCAAAAATTTTGAAGAATTGGAGATATGGGGTCTAGGTACCCAGAACTTTCCTTATGAGGGATATATCCCTATCAAACTCACCTTTGACCCAAGTGTGGCTGGAAAGGCAGAGACTTTCGACACCCTGGTTGTTGTGTGTCCCCGACCCCCTGGGGCTCATAAAAGTTCCCTTATCATCGGAACGAATACTGATCTGGTCAGAAGACTCCTGACACCGCTTGTACAGAAGGAAAGTGCCCCGGCCATGAAGGTACATCCCATGCTAACCCAAGTGTACAGGAACATAGTACACAAACAAAAGGCCCCACCAGAAGGGGTGGGAAAAGTTTGGCGTTTAGACCGAGGTGAAGAACTGCTACAACCGGGTGAAGTGGTATGCATGAGAGCCTGTGTCAAGTTGAGTTGGAGACAATCTGGTCCTTTCATTGTCTTAGAGACGGACACTCAGGAAGAAGATGTGGGTCTGGAGATACTCCCAAAAGTGTTATCTACTAAGGCACTTAAGAGAAGCAGGGGGAGAGTCTCAGTCAGTGTTCGGAATACGACAGCCTTGCCTGTGAAGATACCAGCAAGAATGCTACTTGGGCAGACGAATCAAGCAACCCTGGTTTCGCCAGGAGATGTGAAAAGGGGGCCAGAAGAGGAGATTCCCATACAGAATTTTTACCCGAAAAACACCTCCCTTACGCCTGCATGGATTTAGAGGGCCAAAGCCCAGCTCATGAGATGGAAAGAAGTTTTCTCAAAGAGCGAGTTTGATGTGGGGTATGCCAAGAGTGCAGAGCACAAGATCCGGATGGAAGACGACAAACCTTTTCGGGAAAGGGTCAGGAGGATCCCACTGGGAGATCTTGAAGACCTCGGAGAACAGCTGGCTGAGCTGAAAAGGACTGGGATTATCAAGGAGTCCAGGAGTCCATACGCCTCTCTGATAGTGGTGGTGAGGAAGAAAAATGGGTCACTCCGGCTGTGTATCGACTACAGGACTCTAAACCGACGGACCATTCCTGATCAATACACTACCCCCCGTATAGAAGATGCCCTACAGAGCCTGTCAGGGGCGAAGTGGTTCAGTGCATTAGATCTGAAGAGTGGCTATTATCAGATCCCCATGAGTCCTGAGGATAAGGAGAAGACTGCTTTCATCACTGCCCGTGGGGTTCTATGAATTCAGCCAGATGCCACAAGGTCTGTCTGGGGCCCCAGCAACTTTCCAGCGGCTCATGGAGAAACCCGTAGGTGACATGTATTTGATTGAGGTCTTAGTATACTTAGACGATATCATTGTATTTGGCCGAACTGTTAAAGAGCACGAAGAGCGACTGGAAAAGGTTCTAAAGAGGCTACATGAAGAGGGTTTGAAACTTTCAATGGAGAAATGTCAGTTCTATCAATCTTCAGTGAACTATCTGGGGCACATTGTGTCTGAGGAAGGTATAGCAACTGACCCTGAGAAATTGGAAGCTGTTATCTCTTGGCCAAGGCCCACGAATGTGACTGAGCTCAGGTCATTCCTAGGATTCTGCTCCTACTACCGGAGGTTTGTGGAGGGGTTCCACTTACAGAACTACTGAAGAATCAGGAGGAGGCTGATGTGGATTCGGAGAAACCCGGGAGACAAAAAGAAGGGCCCCGGAAGAAAAGGGAATCTATCCTGGATCAGTGGACTCAAGAATGTGAAGAGACATTCAGACAACTGAAGAAAAGTCTTACAACTGCTCCAGTGTTAGCTTATGCAGATCCTACCAAGCCCTATGAACTGCATGTGGATGCCAGCCGAGATGGGCTGGGCGGAGTGCTCTATCAAGATAACAAAAAATAAATCATAATGGACAGTTAAGGCCTGTTACTTATGTGAGCCGGAGCCTGTCTCCTGCTGAGAAGAACTACCCAACTCATAAGCTTGAGTTTCTGGCTTTGAAGTGGGTCGTGGTAGACAAGTTGAAAGATTATCTGTATGGTGCCGAATTTTTAGTTAAAACAGATAACAACCCCCTCACATACTTACCACCGCAAAATTTGATGCCACAGGCCATAGGTGGTTGGCTGCTCTCTCAACATTCTCCTTCAGCCTGAAATACCGACCGGGAGTAGGCAACAGAGATGCAGATGCGGTGTCAAGAAGACCCCACAGTCCCCTGAGCTCCCAAGAGGATTGGACTCAACTTGCCCCCGAAGGGGTAAGAGCCCTTTGTGAACGAGCAAAAAAGCAGGAGAAAGGTGGAACCAGAGCTGAAGAGATTGGAGTGACTACAGCAGGAATATCCAGGTATTACTGTAATGTCTCCCAGATTGCTGCAGAGGGTTTACCTAAGTTATCAAGGAAAGATCTTAGGAAAGCTCAACAAGAAGATCCACTCTGCAGCTTGGTATTGGAAGCTCTGGAGGGTAAACACCCTGATTTGCTTTTGAGAAGCGCCCGAAAAGAAGCTCTGTTGTTACACAAAGAATGGGATCGGTTGCAGTTGTTGCAAGGGGTGGTCTACTGAAGGGGCCCCTCTGAAGATCCGGAGGAGAAGTGGCAGCTGTTTCTGCCAGAGAAGCACAGAGAGACAGTGTTAATCGCTCTACATGATTGTCATGGACATTTGGGGTCAGAAAGAACTTTTCAATTGATAAGAGATAGATTCTACTGGCCTTACATGAGGAAAGAAGTGGAGAGTTACTGTCACTCCTGCCATAGATGTATCCATAGAAAGACTCTGCCGCAGCAGGCAGCCCCAATGGGACATTTATCAAGCCAAGGCCCCATGGATCTAGTTTGCATAGATTTCCTATGTTTAGAATCTGACTTGAGTGGGCAAGGAAATATCCTGGTAGTCACAGACCATTTTACCAGATATGCTCAAGCTTTCTCCATGAAAGATCAGAAGGCAGTCACAGTGGCAAAGACATTAGTGGAGAAGTTCTTCGTCCATTACGGCTTACCACAAAGGATCCACTCAGATCAAGGAAGGGACTTTGAGAGTACACTCATCAGGAGATTGCTGGATCTATTGGGATTTCAAAAGTCCAGAACTACACCCTATCGTCCACAAGGAGACCCTCAGCCGGAAAGGTTTAATAGAATGCTTCTTAATATGTTGGGGACACTAACCTCTGAGCAAAAGCCCAACTGGAGTAAGCATATTGCCGCTTTAGTACATGCATATAACAGCACCAAGAGTGATGTCACAGGATATTCACCTTATCGGCTGATGTTTGGGCGAGAGGCTAGGTTACCAGTGGACCTGGCTTTCGGAACTTCTCTGGACCACACCTCAGAGGCTTCTCATCAAGGATATACAAGTAGGCTGAGGAAGAGTCTGAAGATTGCTTATGAGAAGGCTCGGACTATGTCAGACAGCAGAGGGAGCAGAAATAAGAGGAATTTTGATCTCAAAGTAAGGATTCAGGATCTGGAACCTGGTGACTGAGTCCTATTGAGGAATTTGGGCATTCCTGGGAAACACAAGCTGGCAAATCGCTGGAGGTCACAGCCATACATTGTATGTAAACAGCTCCCAGGACTTCCAGTCTTCGAAATCAGACCAGAAGGAAGTGCTGGACCAATTAAGACTTGGCATTGGAATCACCTTTTGCCCCTTACTGATGCAGTCAGGATAATCCCTGAGGAGGAGTTATCATCTACATCAGAAGTTGCACAACAGCCTGTAACTAGGTCCCAGTCTGGGCCTTTGACAACTGCAGACAGTGAGGAGAGAGAGATGGACATTAGCTGGTTGTGGTCATCTAATATACCCGAAGCTGAAGAGAGTGTTTCATCACCAACAACCAAAGAGGGTAGTGAGGCCCTTAGGCCAGAAGCTTCAGAGTTTATACCATTGTCCGAAAGAGTTGAGAAGTGTTTATCTCCCACTGAAGTAGAAGAGAATAGTGTCCATCCAGAAATAGAGGACACGCCAAAAGAACAAAGGGGAAAGAGGAACATTCACCCACCCAAGAGACTAACCTATGATACTTTGGGCAAGTGTTCTGAGACAACAAAGGTTACCAGCAAAAGGAGTGTGGATGAGCCTTGTTCCTCCTCAGTTAATCTGGACAATGAGAGCCCTGCTTCACCCCTTGACACACCTGTATCTGATACAAAGGTGACAGTTGTAGGTATACAGAGTAGCTTTCCAACACCTGAGAATTGGTGGGAGGCTCCTCTGTCGGTCTTGTGCACTCGTTTAGAAGCTAAGATGTGTAGCAGGAACAAGGTCTTACATATCTTTGGGGACCAAAGATTTAAAGCAGGGGGAGTATGTAGCGCTGACAACTGTTGTTTTTAGCCATATGTGTGTTATGCAGTACATAAGTTGTTATAGTGCCATCTTGTGGATAATTGAAAAGGTACAATACTTTTATGTTTCATGATTAAGTGAAGTGACATGGAAGTGATTGATTACTTCGGAAGTTTAGCTGTGACCCACCCACAATGCTCCTGGACAAGAGGAGAACTGAACTGCATTGTGGGAGGATATAAAAGGGTAAGGAGCGGCCATCTTAGGTCTCTTGTTCCTGGGACGCGTGGCCTGCCAGCAGGACTCTGTGGGTGTGTGTGTCCCACAGGGTTGCGGCCTACTTGAGAAGGAGCGGAGCAGCTGCAAGGATCCTGCCGTCGTATCACAGTGTGCTGGAGCAGCAGAAGTGATCATTCCGGAGACCCGTGGGGAGGTAACCGAGGACTCTTGGTCGTTAGTGAACGGAACAGCGTGACGGTGTGGTGGTGCCTCCATACAGACTGAGAACTGCTGAAACTGAGACATCCATCTGCCTGGATCCCGTGTGGGGAGAGGGTTGAAACCCGGAAGTTTGTTTAATACTACACACACACTTAGAACTGTTACAGAGTGTTGCTGGGACTGATAGTCCCACAGAACAAGTTAAGTCGGAAAACAGTACATCTGCATAGACTTCAGTATTCAAGAGCGGATGCTAGATGTTTGTCTCCTTCACATGAGAACACTTAGTCAGTCTGCGGATTATAACTGCCTTAGTGTATTACCTTACAATGCGCAACACCCAAGAGGAACCCCTTGTGGATTACAGTTACAAGTTATTAGCTAGCGAAGACTGAAGACATCAAGACTATCTTTTTTATTGCAGGGCTCTGCATTCATTTACTAAGTATAGTGACTTTACAGTTTAGAGCAGAGGGAGCTCCCTGGTATAGATATATACAATTAGGTATATTTGTTTATGTTATCAATCGCCATAATTATTTGCTATACTATTGAACTACGTTGGTGTGATAGTTTAGTCATTGTAATAACCCATTTATATAAACATACTACTTACTCAAAGAAATAAGTTATTTCTGGTTATATTGAAGTTTGTGTGCAGTGTTGTTATTTCTCCTGCAGGTGGAGCTACAGACACCCAGGTAGAGGTAAATATAAATATAAGTGTATATTGTGGGTTAAAGTCAATACTCATATCCTTACAACACTGCACTACAGCTCTGCCAAGGGGATTGAACAATTTAAGAGGGGTAAAGAGATAAGAGGACAGGCCCGCTATAAACCAGCAGCTCCACCAAGAGTTATTGCTACATGTATATACACACATATCTACATATGTACACACACATATCTACATACATACACACATACCTATATATATTTATATTATATATATATTTATATATATATATGTGTATATATATATATATATATATATATATATATATATATATGTATATATATATATATATGTATATATATATACATACAACTACACACATATACTGCAGAGGGTCAGTCTGCGGCGGGTAAAGAAAGAGTTAATTGAAGAAGGCAGGAACTTCCCCTTCAGACCTGATTACTGTCAGCTGAGCTGAAGATGTCAGAGAGGAGTTGTGTGTTTGGAGAGAGAGAGAGACACAGCAGAGGATGTGAGAGGATCCATTGCTGGATTGTGTACCTGCTGGGGTGAGCAAACATAACAGAGACTGTAGCTCTGGCTAGAGCCATGTACTTTGTCTATATATCAGCCTGTTGCTAAAGAGATTGAACTTTCTCTGCACCTGTGTGACAAGACAGCCTGTCGTTTCTTCTGTTTGTTTTGCTGAATAAAGCCATTTTTATTTTACTGTCTTAACTGGCCTTTCACCCCACTGATCCCCTACAATACATACGTGTATTTACATCCACACACATATACATACATACATACATACACACACATATGTATACCCACACATCCACATACATTTTTCTTTTTAACGTGTATATTCATATACGCACACCCATATCACATATAAATACATACATACCTATCTACACACACATGCAACACCTGCAGAGGACAGCAAGGAATGGGAAAGGTAATGAAAGACAAAAGAGGGAGACATAGGTAAAAAAAAAAGAGGCTATAGATACTCTTTAATTGGTAAGTCACATAAATTATCTGAGGATACTTACAAACAACGCCTACTTACAAACAGAAGGAGACAACAGAAGTGAGATGAAATCTACCCTAGGAGGGAAATTCTCTCCTGTAAGAGTTAATATGGGGAAAACATTTCTCCTTTCCACTGATGCTTTATCACCAATCCTTGTTTCACAAAAAAACCAAATTTTCAAAAACATTTGTCATTGGGACAAAAAGTGAGGTGAAATCTTCTGAAGAGGAGCACGGGCAGCAAAACAAATGTCACAGGGGTGATAACCCTTCCCTATGTTTCCAAAAAGCTTAAAATAGATTTTTTGGCTGGAGCTAAACACGTTAAAAATGTACCAGTTCAACATTACAAACAGATTATACTTAACAACAAACCTACAGTCCCTATCTTGTTTGCACCGCCTGTATACTGCTGTTCAGAGTACAGAGCCTGTATACTGCTGTTTCCTTTTTTAATTTGGGTGCAGGGTTCCCTTAATATCCATACAAGACCCAAAGGGCCTGGTAATGGACTGGGGGGTACCCATGCCGTTTGTCTCACTGATTTTCATCCATATTGCCAGGACCCGACATTACATTAAAGCCGCAAGCAGTTTTAAATGACTTTTTTTCCTTTAAAAATGACATTTTGTGCAGGGACTGTTCTAAGCACGGGAAACACGCGCCACTTTACAGACATAATATAGACACCCCCAAGGTACGATATTTAAAGGAATATTTCACTTTTTTTTTTACTTTAAGCATCATTAAAATCACTGCTCCCAAAAAAACGGACGTTTTTAAAGTTTTTTTTTCATTGATACATGTCCCCTGGGGCAGGACCCGGGTCCCCAACCCTTTTTAGGACAATACCATGCAAATTAGCCTTTAAAATGAGCACTTTTGATTTAGAACGTTCGAGTCCCATAGACGTCAATGGGGTTCTAACGTTCGTGCAAATTTTCGGTCCGTTCGCAGGTTCTGGTGCGAACCGAACCGGGGGGTGTTCGGTTCATCCCTACTCTTGAAGAAATATTAGATGCTGCAGCACAAACCACATGGTTGAAGTGACACATCTCAAGTGCAATATTGCTGTTGATTAGTGCATGCTTGTGTCATCTACTGAAGAGTAATCCACAGTGGATCACTTTTCAGAGGGTGCTTGCCTGATTTAATCCCTAAAAACCTGCACCACCTTGCTGTAACTACATTCAATGTACACAGTTGCAATGAGGCCCCTGTTAATTGTACGGGTCATTTTTGGACATCAAATGTGAAATATGGGGTTAACTTTTGTATACCCCCATTTGTTGGCTTTGCCTGTTACCCCCTCCTGACAACTGCACTCTGTATGTTACATACTCCAGACCCCTGCATTCTATGCATTACCCACTCCTGATCCCCAAACTATGTACATTACCCATTCCTAACCCCCAAACTATGCGCGTTACCCACTCCTGACCTCTGAACCATGCATGTTATCCACTCCTGACCCCTGAACCATGCACGTTATCCACTCCTGATACCTGAGACATGCATGTTATCCATTCCTGACCCCTGCACTATGCACGTTACCCACTCCTGACCCCTGAACCATGCATATTATCCCCTCCTGACACCTGAACCATGCACGTTATCCACTCCTGACACCTGCACCATGCACATTACCCACTCCTGACACCTGCACTCTGTATGGTTAATACTCCAGACACCTGCATTGTATGTATTACCCACTCCTGACACCTGCACTCTGTATGTCACATACTCAGGCACCTGCATTTTATGCATTAACTCCTGACTCCTGACCCCTGAACTATGCACGTTACCCACTCCTAACCTCTGCAATTTGCACGTTACCCACTCCTGACCCCTGAACTATTGCACGCTGCCCACTCCTGACCCCTGGAGTTATGCATGAGCAATCTGTAAAGTACTCACTCCTGACCACCAAACTTTGTACATTACCCATTCCTGACCCCTGAGCCATGTTCACACTATACAGTACATACTTCTTAAACCTGCACTCTGTTCATTACATCTTCTTGACACCTGCATTTTGTAAATTACATACATACACTCAATCTGCACTTTGCATGTTAAATACATTTGAGCACTGTGCTGCTCTGTACATGTTTTTAACCTTGCTTTTAGTGCAATTTTGCCACACACACATTTATCCATTGCACACAGTGCACACTGCCTCCTCCTCCACTGGCTGCCTCTTGGCTAGAGGGAGGGGTGCTCAGGCTTAGGCCCTGTCATGTGGGGGGGGGGCTGCCAGGTAGGCTGTATGGGGCCCCATCCATTTCTAACAGCATCCATTTCTAATAGCAGCCCTGACCATACTAAAGGGGCTGCATGCACCTGCAGATGGCTGACTGTAGGAAAACCATTGACCCAGGGCTGAAGGCTTTATCTTGGCCAATATTCTACACATCCTTCATGACCCATGCAAAGATTTTTTAATTCTGGACAAAACTCCTAAGCCATTGTTCTCTGTTCAAAATAAAGTTTCCAGAGGCCCTCAGCTTGCATGAGTGAGAACCCTGAGTGGCATCTGTCTCTTCTGACACCATGACATAACTTTGCCTCATCTTCACATATTCTCCCCTATGTTTCATCTCAGAAGGCAAAACACATACTGTAAGTACATACCCTTCTCTGTACCAGCTCTGTACCAGCTGTAAATTACATGACAGACCCTGACTTCACTTATTCTTTTTGCTAAAGGGGACCTCTGCTTTCTGCCTCAACAGGTAAGATTTTCTGTTTTCCTCTTCAACACTGTCCAGAGTTCTAAAAAATATATACCTGGTAGCTATATCCTCTGGCTGAGAGTCCACTGGAGAACTGCATGGGGTAGATGACAGGCTGTGGTGTGAAATGCTTCTCATTGTTTGGTGGCTTCCGGGTATGTTTAGCAGCTGTTGGAGAACCCAGAGGGTGATGTCAGGACTATCATCTACCCTGACAAAGTAGCCTGGTACTTTCCCAGAGTTCAGCTACTGTATGTACCTTAACCACAATCAAATTCTTTGGTTCAGAATTATTGTGCTTCTCCACAACCTCACAAGAGACATTGTCAGTTTGGTACAGAAATGTTTTGGCTTATCAGATTGCATTAATATATGGAACAGGTGCATCCAAGTTACTACCTCTTGTGTAATGCCTGGTCAGCCTCAAGAACACAACACTCAGCCTGGGAAGTCTCTGCAAACCTCTATGTGCAATCCATGCAAAAATGGAAGAAAATCTGGTATCAAGGAAGTCAGCTAAAACATTGTTTTATTAATGCAGATGAACACCAGTCAAAAATCCAAAAAAATATATATATATAAAGATCAATACACATCAGTTCAGATACAATTCCACATCCCATCTATTGTTAAGACCAAGAGGAATGCGGATTTGAAAGCTGAAAATGCAGTAGACCTCCCGCTCTAATAAACTACGGTGTTCATCCCCACCACGTGCAGCAACACTCTCTCAACACCATTAAAGCTGAAAGAACTAATTTCTTTGGATAGTTTTTATTGAGGTTTATAAAAGAACAAAATAAAAGTGGAACAGTCTGTTTTACAGTAAAACAGTAAATCCAAAGTACAGCAAGTACCAAACATAACATTTTCGAAACAAAGTCATCTACAAATGAGGATATGAAGCATATTCCCACTCGTGTTAAGGAGGAGGGAGGATTCCCCGTGACTCCAGACACCCCAAAGGGCTCTAACTGTGTCGTGGAGGGGGGGACAGTATACCCAGCTCATAGGTTGCTATCAGTGAGCCTAAATTTAATAAAGTAGGAAAAGTCAGAGATAACGTAAACAACTATTGCGAGACATAGCTTGTGTCTGTCAATCGGGAATACCAGTGTGTGTTAATATAAAGGATAAGTAAAACACTTAGCTAAAGTAGTACATTATATTGCACCGGTCAGGATCACCGTGAGAAGTGGTCCAATAGTGCGGTTACCCAAATGTCTCAGATACAGAGACGGTATGGTAGAGAGGACCCCTTGTCGCAGCAAATGTAAGAGTGATCCCCATAGTGGGTAATGTTATAGATACCGTGTGGTTTATGCTTCTATGGGGACACTTTCCAGGGATCCGGACCGGTTGGTGCACAGGTAGTCCCATGGTGAGAAGGGAAAATATATCAAGCAGTTGAATTGTAACATAAAAATCCCCTCAGCAAATTATGTTGACTATGGATTTAAGCGTGAGAAGTAGTATAAGGAGAAGAAAGGAAAGTGGGAAAATAGAAAATATAAGGACAGAAGAGAAGACCAAGTGACCGATTGAGTCTCGTCCCTACTCCGTGGGCAAAGTCTAGGTTAGGAAGAAAGCTTCAGTTGCATATGCTGTGCCCATGGTTCCCAAATAGCTTCAAATTTCTTGGTATTATCTAATAACATGCTGACCATTTTTTCCTGGGCCATAATCCAGGATATTTTTCTTTTGACCATAATGAATGATACATGAGGTTGTTTCCAAGTGCTGACAATTGTTATCTTTGTTCCCATGAGTATAAACATAATAAGGCGTCGCATAATTTTGGGAGCCCCCGGTACAGGGAAATTGAGTAGTGCTATTTGGGGCGATTGTTGTATGGGGAGGCCTGAGATTTTCCAAAGTAAGTGGAATATTTTGTTCCATACACTTCTAATGTTGAGGCATTCCCACCAAGTATGTAACACTGAACCCTCGTGTCCACAATTGCGAAAGCACAGGGGGGAAGATGATAGGTATATTTTAGCAAGTCGCAGTGGAACGAGATACCATCTCATTAAGACTTTCAAATTTGCTTGTACCAGAGCTATGTTCAGGATTCCCTGGGAAGCTGATTCAGATGCCCTATGCCACTCTGCTAAAGCTCCAGGTTTGTCCCAGATCTTTCTCCCATGCAAGCATGAATGGGGTCTTAGAAGTTACCATTGTAAGTGCCCGGTAGATCACCGAAATTCCTCCCCACCACTCCATGGCTTGTCCACACCAGAGTTCATATTTTGTGATTGTTAATGGGTCAGGTTTTGAGGTCCACAATGTATGGATAAAATGGGAAATTTGGTGATGTCGAAATCTTTCGGAGGTTGGCATTTCAAGTTTGCTTATACAGTGGGCAAAAGTGAGGGGGCCAGAGGAATTGACAAAGGGACCGATTCTATATAGTCCTTTATCAAGCCACCATTGAAATGCTTTAATATCCCTACCTGGTGGAAATAGGGGGTTATGAGGAGGGAAGAGCGTTCTAATCAAAAAGATAAATAACCAAGTAAAAGTACCATCATCCCAAATGTCTAATACAATAATAATGAGGATGAGGTAGAGAGCGGTCGCAGTTAGCTGCCTCTGTCGGCCAGCATCTCAATACCCCATACAAAAGAACTACAACCCCTAAAGAGGGGGGGGAGGGGGGACTATTGCGGTACTTGATGTAATGAAAGTTACAGTGAACAGGGATGGAGAAAAAAAGCAATAATGTATTATAAAAATTCCATTTTAATAGAAAACATGATTAAAAGATTGTAACAATGTCACATAACAGTTGTAATTTAAAAACGGAAGCAGTCAATACAACCAATTGGATTACAACCCATAGTGATAGTAGACACAAATAGAGCTTGAATTCTCGACCGGTTTCGCGGTTTTACCGCTTCCTCAGGAGAGCAATATCTGTGGTGCAACATACGATAATTGTAGTAAGTACAACACACAAAAGTTGCATGGTAACGTTATTAATGCAGCAAAAACATTTAGACAGAATATTACACAATTATATACAATTTAGGTAGGAAAAGGATGAGCTCACCCGTTCTATAGTTCCCTGTGGGTATACACGGTCCCAAGCGAATCCCCCTGCGGCGGACACAGGGGATAGCTAAACAGCCTCTGAATAAATAAATTTTAAATGGTAAGATAAAGGGGATTGGACTGGGGAATAATCAGAAGGAAGGTAGGGTGAGGGAGTGCCATTAGTGTGCCTCTACGGTTGAAACAGTGTGCAAGAAAAGGGACCAAAAGAAGTGTAGATGGAAAAGGATAGGCAGTGAGGGAAGGAAAGGAGAGAGGGGGGGGGAGGGGGGAAAAAAAGGGGAGGAAGGGGAAAGAGGGGAGGGGTGGGGGGGGGAGGGAGGGAGGGAAAGGGGGGGGGGAATAGTGGGGTGAGTGAAAGGATAGCTGCGGATGAGTATGCAGGAGAAGAAAGGTTGGGAGAGATTGCACACAAGGTATGGAACTAGCCAGTGGCGTAGCGTGGGGGGTGCAGGGGGTGCCGTGGCCCCGGGCGCGATATTTAGGGGGGCGCCAGTATGTGTCACTGGCTGCCTCCTCCTAATTTTTAATTTTGTGTCCCCGGTCTCCGGCCGCCATGTTAAGTGTCCGGCGCCCTGTGATTGGGTGTATGGGGGTCATGTGAGGCGCCCCGCCTCCGCACATGACCCCCATACACCCAATCACAGGGCGCTGGATACTGAACATGGCAGCAAGCAGAGCGCAGGGGAGAGAAGAAAGTGAGCCGCTGCTGTGTTCTCCTCCTCATCCGGATCGATGCAGCCAGGATAAGAAGGTAAGTGAGAGTCTTGTTACTGGGAGGGGGAGGGGGGCGAGAGAGAGAGACTGTAGGCAGGACAGTGTAGTTTAGTATAGTATGGAGGTCAGTGTAGTGTCACTATGGGGGGCAGTGTAGTGTCACTATGGGTGCAGTGTAGTGTCACTATGGGGGGCAGTGTAGTGGACAGTATTGGAGGAGACAAGTCAGTGCAGCCAAGTCCTGTCTCTGCCGATGACTGACTCCTATCACAGGATCTGTTACACACACAGATCCTCCTCAGTGTCTGGGGGAGGGGCGCTGATGTCCTATCCAGCAGGAGCCCGGGAGGAAGGACATCTCCCATGCTGTTATGATAAGGTCAGTACATTTGTTAGGGGGATGTTGTGTAATTATTGTGCTAGGGGACAGACTGCTGCTTCCCCCATGTAATGTGCTCTCTTGTGCCCAGTGCCCACCATGTCATGTGCCCACCATGTCATGTCATGTGCATTGCAGTGCCCCCCATGTAATGTGCTGTGCCCACCATGTCATGTGCCTTGCAGTGCCCCCCATGTAATGTGCAGTGCCCACCATGTCATGTCATGTGCATTGCAGTGCCCCCCATGTAATGTGCTGTGCCCACCATGTCATGTGCATTGCAGTGCCCACTATGTAAAGTGCTGTGCCCACCATGTCATGTGCCTTGCAGTGCCCCCCATGTAATGTGCTGTGCCCACCATGTCATGTGCCTTGCAGTGCCCCCCATGTAATGTGCTGTGCCCACTATGTCATGTCATGTGCCTTGCAGTGCCCCCCATGTAATGTGCTGTGCCCACCATGTCATGTGCATTGCAGTGCCCCCCATGTAATGTGCTGTGCCCACTATGTCATGTCATGTGCCTTGCAGTGTCCCCATGTAATGTTCTATGCCCACCATGTCATGTGCCTTGCAGTGCCCCACATGTCATGTCATGTGCCTTGCAGTGCCCCCCCATGTAATGTGCTGTGCCCACCATGTCATGTGCCTTGCAGTGCCCCCCATGTAATGTGCTGTGCCCACCATGTCATGTCATGTGCCTTGCAGTGCCCCCCATGTAATGTGCTGTGCCCACCATGTCATGTCATGTGCATTGCAGTGCCCCCCATGTAATGTGCTGTGCCCACCATGTCATGTGCCTTGCAGTGCCCCCCCATGTAATGTGCTGTGCCCACCATGTCCTGTCATGTGCATTGCAGTGCCCCTATGTAATGTGCTGTGCCCACCATGTCATGTGCATTGCAGTGCCCCCCATGTAATGTGCTGTGCCCACCATGTCATGTGCATTGCAGTGCCCCCCATGTAATGTCATGTGCCTTGCAGTGCCCCCCATGTAATGTGCTGTGCCCATTATGTCATGTCATGTGCCTTGCAGTGTCCCCATGTAATGTTCTATGCCCACCATGTCATGTCATGTGCCTTGCAGTGCCCCCCCATGTAATGTGCTGTGCCCACCATGTCATGTCATGTGCCTTGCAGTGCCCCCCATGTAATGTGCTGTGTCCAGTATGTCATTTGCTGTACATTGCAGTGCCCACCATGTAATGCGCTGTGCTGACCATGTCATGTGCTGTGCATTACATTGCCCTTCATGTGATGTGCAGTGCCCACTATGTCATGCTGTGCCTTGCAGTGCCCACCATGTAATGTGCAGTGCCCACCATGTCATGTGCTGTGCCTTGCATTGCCCACCATGTAATGTGCAGTGCCCACCATGTCATGTGATGTGCCATCCAGTGCCAACCATGTCATGTGCAATGCCCACCATGTCATGGCTGTGCCTTGCAATGCCCGCTATGTAATTTGCAGTGTCCACCATGTCATGTGCTGTGCCATACAGTGATCCCACCGTGTAATGTGCAGTGCCCACCGTGTAATGTGCAGCGCCCACCATGTCATGTGCACTTCCCACCATGTCATGTGCTATGCTGTGCCCACCCTGCCATGTGCTGTGCCCAGCATGTAGTGTGTTGTGCCCACTGTGTAATGTGCTGTGCTGTTCAACAGTGCCCACCATGTCATGTGCAGTTCCTAACATGTAATGTGCAGTTGCATTTCCCACCATGAAACGTGCTATGCCATGCAGTGCCCACCATGTAATGCGTTGTGCCCACCATGTAATGTTATGTGCCATTCAGTGCCCACCATGTAATGTGCTGTGCCCACCATGTCATGTGCTGTGCCATGCAGTGCCCACCATATAATGCGCTGTACCCACCATGTAATGTGCTGTGTCATACAGTGCCCACCATGTCATGTGCAGTGCCCATCATATAAATTGCTGTGCAGTGCCCACCTAGTATGGTGGACAGTGTAGTATGGTGGACAGTGTAGTATGGTGGACAGTGTAGTATGGTGGTCAGTGTAGTATGGTGGTCAGTGTAGTATGGTGGTCAGTGTAGTATGGTGGTCAGTGTAGTATGGTGGTCAGGTGTAGTGTAGTATAGTGGACAGTGTAGTATAGTGGACAGTGTAGTGTAGTATAGTGGTCAGTATAGTGGACAGTTTAGTATAGTGGTCAGTGTAGTATGGTGGCGAGTATAGTATAGTGGTCAGTGTAGTGGACAATGTAGTGTAGTGGACAGTGTAGTTCTCAGTGTAGTGGTCAGTAAAGGAATCAGGTAGGTCAGTACTATTGTATTTGAAGGGACTCAGGGATAGCTAAAAGTCCGCAGGTTGGGGGGGGGGCGCAAATTACTTGCCTTGCCCCGGGTGCTGACAACCCACGCTACGCCACTGGAACTAGCACTCACCCCTAAGGTACTGATGTGTTATAAACACATAGGTTGAAATGAGTGAAAACCAGATACAGATTGTGTGGTGAACGAAATGAGGCCAGCTGCTGTTGGATTGGTAGTAAAGGATCCCCCAGGAAGATATTAGTATGCACTGGAAGCGATTACAATGACAACTGTAACGACAATGGTAATGAAGTTGCAAACGGAGTATGCAGGTTATAGGCGTCAAGGAACAGTGCCCACAGGAAGAGAAATCTGCCTGAAAGCAAGAGAGGTGGGGGGCAGCAACACTTACCAACAGCAGTGGTCCTCAATTCGCCAGCGTCCAGGGGCTGTAGGCTCACATAGCGGCCATGAACGGCCGCTATAAGAGCACCCCAACCCGGAAGTCAGGGACGGCATGAGAGGCGGTCCCTGACGTCACCGGGTCTGCTCGTCCGCACTGCGCAGGTGCAGTGTGACATGCTACTGCGCAAGCGCGCGCTCCAGTCAAAGGGAATCAAGTTCCCGGACAAGGAGACGCAAGCAGCTCTGGGGCTGCCAGGGCGAGCATGTGTCCGCCGCCAAGAGAGGACTCAAGGCAGAGCAAAGCCACAGGAAACCAATGGGGGAGGTCATCCTTGTACAGCAAAAAAGTAAAAAAATATAATACACCAAAACGAATAAATATATGCAAAAGAAATAATCTGTAATATTATAACTAAGCAACAAACAGTCAGTAACAACCATCTAGAGAATTAGCCTAAAATGGAAAGGTATCATAAATGTTGAGACCCAGTAATACAGGAAGGGAAGGGGGGAGGGAAAAGGGAAGGGGAAAGGGGAGAAGAAGGGAGGGGGGGGGGAAGTGGGAGAAGGGAGGGGACTGATAGGAGAGGAGAGGGGGAAGGGCGGGGGGAGGGGAAAGGGGAAGGGCGGGGGAAATAAGAGAGGGAAGAGGAAGGGGGATGGGATTGGGAGGGGGGGGGAGGGAGGGGGGGGAAGTGGGAAAAAAGGGGGGGGGGGAGAGGGGGAGGAAAAAGGGGTGTGAAAACCAAGACCACATAGGGACCTCATAGGAAGGCCCTGTAGGACACTGATTCATTTAAACCAGGGGGAATAGTGGCGTTGAGTCGCTCAATCCACAGAGATTCTCTCTGGAGTATTAAGCGATCCCAGTCACCACCCCTGGGGTTGGGTTTAACAACCTCCAAAACTAGGAATTTAACCACGGAATTATCGAATCTATGATGTAGGCCGATGTGTCGGCCGATAGTTGTTAGTTTGCCATTTTCTGAGTCATACAAGTGGTCCCCGATTCTCTGCCTAAGTTCCCTAATTGTTTTGCCTACGTAGAAGGCTTTGCATACGCAGTTCATGAGATAGACTACCCCTTTTGTACTGCAATCGGCGAAGGTCCATGGGACCAGGGTCTCGCCGTTGGGTAGAACCACAGTTCTGCTTTCAAAGATCCAGGGGCATCTGGGACATTCTCCACATTGGAAGGTGCCGTTAGGACCACTCCTAGTAGATCTAGTAGGGTTGTAATGGCTGGCGGTTAATTGGTCACGTAGTGACCGTGCTCTACGGAAGACCACTTCGGGTGTATGTCTAACGTATTTGGTTAATACATGATGATCAGCCAGTAGGTGCCAATGTTTCGTTAGGATGTTACGGAGTATACTGTGGTGTGCAGAATAGGTCGTGATCAGTTTTACAGTTTCTAAGGGGGGAGAAGGTTTATTATTTTTAAATAGTAAAGAAGTCTGTGGGCGTGATAGGGACTTGTTAAATGCTTTGCGCAGGTTGGTGGAAGAATAGCCCCGTTGTAAAAGGCGTTCGCGTAGTGCTTTGGCTTGACGTATAAAATCGCTATGATGTGTACAATTCCTGCGTAACCGCAAGTATTGGGCATAAGGAATGCTCCGTACCAAGGAGTTTGGGTGAGCACTAGTGGCAAACAACAAGGTGTTTCCAGCTGTGGGTTTCCTATAAAGGTCGGTGCCCAACGTTCCATCGGGTTGTTTAATAAGTAGGTCTAGGAAGGAAATTTGTTCTGGCTCGATTTTGAAAGTGAATTTAAGATTCAGGTCGTTATTATCCAAAAGATGTAAAAATTGTAAGAGTTTGACTCTGGGACCAGTCCATACCATAAACAGATCATCAATGAAACGGTACCATAGGAGAATATTGTCCAGGAATTCTGTGTATTGATCATGGGCATGAATATGTCGCTCCCAGCCGCCTAGATATAAATTGGCATAAGCTGGGGCACACGACGTCCCCATTGCGACACCTTGTATTAGTAAAAATAATTGACCATTAAAAGTAAAATAGTTTTTGGTCAATATGAAATACAATAGTGTCAGTATAAACTGGTTCAAAGGCCAAGTAGTAGTGTCTTGTTCGGCCAAGAAGGAACCAGCCATCCGTACACCCTGCTCGTGGGGGATACTGGAGTACAAAGCCTCGATATCAACAGCCACGAGCAGGGCGTCCGGAGGGATCTGGATTCCCTCAAGGCGCTGCAATAGGTCGGTAGTGTCCCTGATGTAGGACGGGAGGCTGCAAACATGAGGCATTAGAAAAGCGTCAACAAATTTGCTCGCATTATCCGTTAGAGAGCCTATCCCAGACACTATGGGTCTTCCCGGTGGAAAACGCGCCGCTTTGTGGGTCTTGGGTAGGGAATAAAAGGTAGGGGTGCAGGGAAATTTAGGGACCAGGAACTCCAAGGTGTCTTTGTCAATGAGGCCCATAATATAGGCCTCAGTGCAAAGAGCCCGGAGTTCCTGTACAAAGGAGGATATATATGTGGGAGGGATGGGTCTGTACCATTGTTTGTTATTAAGGATAGCAAGGCACATGGATTCATATTGGTGATTGGTCATCAGAACAATATTGCCGCCCTTGTCTGATTGTTTAATCACAACATCAGGACGATGCTGCAAGGATCGAAGAGCTCGAATCTGACTGGGATCAAGGTTTGAGGGATGATCGGGCCATTTTTGTTTCTTAAGGTCACTGATAGTGGCTCGCAAAAAAGCCCAAATCTCAGGACAGGTGTTGAGATCGGGGAATCTCCGGGATCGT
Organism: Aquarana catesbeiana; assembly: GCF_042186555.1. Classification (NCBI taxonomy): domain Eukaryota; kingdom Metazoa; phylum Chordata; class Amphibia; order Anura; family Ranidae; genus Aquarana; species Aquarana catesbeiana. The sequence goes on from NC_133324.1 coordinate 779,625,882, forward strand.
AAACGGAAGGGCTTGATTGAAGGAGTTGGTTTAGTGGTAATTGGGGGACCCGACCTGTTAGATGCAGGGAGGGTCGGTGGAAATGTCCCTGCTCCACATTCACTTGAGGGGACAATAACGGGGGCCCCTGGGTCTTGTGAGGATCCGGGGGCTCCGGTGTCACCTTCATCGTATAAGAGCATCAGGTCGCGAAGCGCCCTGAACTCATCCATGGAGAAGCCTTTGGTGCGCTCCGCGAGCTCACGCTCCAGTCCTAGGTTAACACGATCCTTATCGTAGATGAATCTAAATGTTAAATTGCGTGCAAAAAGATACAAGTCTTTAATTGTTTCAGTGACCCTAAGTGCATCAAGAGGACAAAAACCCAGGCCTAATTGTAACAGCGAGATTTCCTCGCTACTGAAAGTAAAGGGGGTAAGATTTATGACGTTACGGTCGGTGTGGTCTGGGGGAGAGGGTTTTGTTGGGGCAGTGAGGGTTTTAGGACGTACGCATCTAGATTGCTCTGTTGTTTTTTCAGATCTAAAAAAATCGCGTCCTCATTGATTTTCGTGTACTTGTTAGTCAGTAAAGTACAGTTGAGGATTTTGGAATTGTGCCATGCAAAGTGGAGTGGCCAGTGGCCCCTTCTACGGGGATATTAGTGTCATGTGGGGTTTGTGTGGAGGGTGTTTGAGTGGATCTCGGGCCTTTTGGGCCTTTTTTGTCTTTTTTAGGGTTCGTTGGTGGGGTGTTACCCCCAAAACGAAGTCTCTTACGTGATGAGTTGAGTGCAGATGAAGTGTTGGGTTGGGTGGTGCTAAGGGAGGATACAGTGGAGGATAAAGATGAATCTGATTCAATGTCAGTGGTAAAGTTCCTATTATTAGTTCGGAGAGGGCCTCGTCTACCCCGGCCTCTCCCCGGCCAATGGTAGGCCAGGCCCTCAGTAAAGGCAGCTTTGTCCTTCCCAAATTTGATCTGTTTTTAATGATGATGTCTTTATTCATAGTTTCCAAGCGTTCTCTAAGTTCTTTCCACTTGGTTTTGAAAACCGTATTGTCAGTCAGATGGGAGTATTCGATGTTGAGTCGTTCGATGTCGCTATCAAGTGAGGTCATATCGAGGGTATATTGGGTAATAAGTAGTCCAATTAACTCAAGACTGTTTTTGGTTAGAATATCTTCCCATGTTTTTTAAAGTCCACTGAAGGGTCTTTGAGAGTTGGAAAGATCTGGCCCCTTAGGCCAGGGGGCAAACCCTTTCACTCACATATAGTTTAAAGTATTCAATATGCCAGTGCAGATGTGACTTACGTTTAAGGAGTTTGGACATTCGCATGAAAAATGTTGAGATATCATCATCAATTTTATGTTCATTTAGGCATACGGTTTTGATATTGGACATAAAGCCTGACCAATCTGTGCCTAAAACATCCATAATGTACCTGACCACCAACGGCGACCCCTAGCGTATGTTGTAATGACAGGATGTCAAAGCTAGAAATCACAAAAAATAAAGGTTAGACAAAATCAGATGAATAAAAAAAAAAACGCTACTAAATATGTGTCGATGGGTGTTGCTGTTCACCCAGGGGCACAGAAATATGGGTGTGTTATCCACCCTGTGTATACTATGAGGAGGGAAGAGCGTTCTAATCAAAAAGATAAATAACCAAGTAAAAGTACCATCATCCCAAATGTCTAATACAATAATAATGAGGATGAGGTAGAGAGCGGTCGCAGTTAGCTGCCTCTGTCGGCCAGCATCTCAATACCCCATACAAAAGAACTATTAATATCTTCCTGGGGATCCTTTACTACCAATCCAATAACAGCTGGCCTCATTTCGTTCACCACACAATCTGTATCTGGTTTTCACTCATTTCAATCTATGTGTTTATAACACATCAGTACCTTAGGGGTGAGTGCTAGTTCCATACCTTGTGTGCAATCTCTCCCAACCTTTCTTCTCCTGCATACTCATCCGCAGCTATCCTTTCTCCCCCCCCCCCCCCCCTCCTTTTCCATCTACACTTCTTTTGGTCCCTTTTCTTGCACACTGTTTCAACCGTAGAGGCACACTAATGGCACTCCCTCACCCTACCTTCCTTCTGATTATTCCCCAGTCCAATCCCCTTTATCTTACATTTAAATGTATTTATTCAGAGGCTGTTTAGCTATCCCCTGTGTCCGCCGCAGGGGGATTCGCTTGGGGCCGTGTATACCCACAGGGAACTATAGAACGGGTGAGCTCATCCTTTTCCTACCTAAATTGTATATAATTGTGTAATATTCTGTCTAAATGTTTTTGCTGCATTAATAACGTTACCATGCAACTTTTGTGTGTTGTACTTACTACAATTATCGTAGTAAGTACGATAATTGGGGAATAATCAGAAGGAAGGTAGGGTGAGGGAGTGCCATTAGTGTGCCTCTACGGTTGAAACAGTGTGTAAGAAAAGGGACCAAAGAAGTGTAGATGGAAAAGGAGGGGGGGGGGGAGGGAGGGGAGGGAAAGGGGGGGGGGGAATAGTGGGGTGAGTGAAAGGATAGCTGCGGATGAGTATGCAGGAGAAGAAAGGTTGGGAGAGATTGCACACAAGGTATGGAACTAGCACTCACCCCTAAGGTACTGATGTGTTATAAACACATAGGTTGAAATGAGTGAAAACCAGATACAGATTGTGTGGTGAACGAAATGAGGCCAGCTGTTATTGGATTGGTAGTAAAGGATCCCCCAGGAAGATATTAGTAGTTCTTTTGTATGGGGTATTGAGATGCTGGCCGACAGAGGCAGCTAACTGCGACCGCTCTCTACCTCATCCTCATTATTATTGTATTAGACATTTGGGATGATGGTACTTTTACTTGGTTATTTATCTTTTTGATTAGAACGCTCTTCCCTCCTCATAGTATACACAGGGTGGATAACACACCCATATTTCTGTGCCCCTGGGTGAACAGCAACACCCATCGACACATATTTAGTAGCGTTTTTTTTTTTATTCATCTGATTTTGTCTAACCTTTATTTTTTGTGATTTCTAGCTTTGACATCCTGTCATTACAACATACGCTAGGGTCGCCGTTGGTGGTCAGGTACATTATGGATGTTTTAGGCACAGATTGGTCAGGCTTTATGTCCAATATCAAAACCGTATGCCTAAATGAACATAAAATTGATGATGATATCTCAACATTTTTCATGCGAATGTCCAAACTCCTTAAACGTAAGTCACATCTGCACTGGCATATTGAATACTTTAAACTATATGTGAGTGAAAGGGTTTGCCCCCTGGGCCTAAGGGGCCAGATCTTTCCAACTCTCAAAGACCCTTCAGTGGACTTTAAAAAAACATGGGAAGATATTCTAACCAAAAACAGTCTTGAGTTAATTGGACTACTTATTACCCAATATACCCTCGATATGACCTCACTTGATAGCAACATCGAACGACTCAACATCGAATACTCCCATCTGACTGACAATACGGTTTTCAAAACCAAGTGGAAAGAACTTAGAGAACGCTTGGAAACTATGAATAAAGACATCATCATTAAAAAACAGATCAAATTTGGGAAGGACAAAGCTGCCTTTACTGAGGGCCTGGCCTACCATTGGCCGGGGAGAGGCCGGGGTAGACGAGGCCCTCTCCGAACTAATAATAGGAACTTTACCACTGACATTGAATCAGATTCATCTTTATCCTCCACTGTATCCTCCCTTAGCACCACCCAACCCAACACTTCATCTGCACTCAACTCATCACGTAAGAGACTTCGTTTTGGGGGTAACACCCCACCAACGAACCCTAAAAAAGACAAAAAAGGCCCAAAAGGCCCGAGATCCACTCAAACACCCTCAACACAAACCCCACATGACACTAATATCCCCGTAGAAGGGGCCACTGGCCACTCCACTTTGCATGGCACAATTCCCAAAATCCTCAACTGTACTTTACTGACTAACAAGTACACGAAAATCAATGAGGACGCGATTTTTTTAGATCTGAAAAAACAACAGAGCAATCTAGATGCGTACGTCCTAAAACCCTCACTGCCCCAACAAAACCCTCTCCCCCAGACCACACCGACCGTAACGTCATAAATCTTACCCCTTTACTTTCAGTAGCGAGGAAATCTCGCTGTTACAATTAGGCCTGGGTTTTTGTCCTCTTGATGCACTTAGGGTCACTGAAACAATTAAAGACTTGTATCTTTTTGCACGCAATTTAACATTTAGATTCATCTACGATAAGGATCGTGTTAACCTAGGACTGGAGCGTGAGCTCGCGGAGCGCACCAAAGGCTTCTCCATGGATGAGTTCAGGGCGCTTCGCGACCTGATGCTCTTATACGATGAAGGTGACACCGGAGCCCCCGGATCCTCACAAGACCCAGGGGCCCCCGTTATTGTCCCCTCAAGTGAATGTGGAGCAGGGACATTTCCACCGACCCTCCCTGCATCTAACAGGTCGGGTCCCCCAATTACCACTAAACCAACTCCTTCAATCAAGCCCTTCCGTTTACGATCCCGGAGATTCCCCGATCTCAACACCTGTCCTGAGATTTGGGCTTTTTGCGAGCCACTATCAGTGACCTTAAGAAACAAAAAATGGCCCGATCATCCCTCAAACCTTGATCCCAGTCAGATTCGAGCTCTTCGATCCTTGCAGCATCGTCCTGATGTTGTGATTAAACAATCAGACAAGGGCGGCAATATTGTTCTGATGACCAATCACCAATATGAATCCATGTGCCTTGCTATCCTTAATAACAAACAATGGTACAGACCCATCCCTCCCACATATATATCCTCCTTTGTACAGGAACTCCGGGCTCTTTGCACTGAGGCCTATATTATGGGCCTCATTGACAAAGACACCTTGGAGTTCCTGGTCCCTAAATTTCCCTGCACCCCTACCTTTATTCCCTACCCAAGACCCACAAAGCGGCGCGTTTTCCACCGGGAAGACCCATAGTGTCTGGGATAGACTCTCTAACGGATAATGCGAGCAAATTTGTTGACGCTTTTCTAATGCCTCATGTTCGCAGCCTCCCGTCCTACATCAGGGACACTACCGACCTATTGCAGCGCCTTGAGGGAATCCAGATTCCTCCGGACGCCCTGCTCGTGGCTGTTGATATCGAGGCTTTGTACTCCAGTATCCCCCACGAGCAGGGTGTACGGATGGCTGGTTCCTTCTTGGCCGAACAAGACACTACTACTTGGCCTTTGAACCAGTTTATACTGACACTATTGTATTTCATATTGACCAAAAACTATTTTACTTTTAATGGTCAATTATTTTTACAAATACAAGGTGTCGCAATGGGACGTCGTGTGCCCAGCTTATGCCAATTTATATCTAGGCGGCTGGAGCGACATATTCATGCCCATGATCAATACACAGAATTCCTGGACAATATTCTCCTATGGTACCGTTTCATTGATGATCTGTTTATGGTATGGACTGGTCCCAGAGTCAACTCTTACAATTTTTACATCTTTTGGATAATAACGACCTGAATCTTAAATTCACTTTCAAAATCGAGCCAGAACAAATTTCCTTCCTAGACCTACTTATCATTAAACAACCCGATGGAACGTTGGGCACCGACCTTTATAGGAAACCCATAGCTGGAAACACCTTGTTGTTTGCCACTAGTGCTCACCCAAACTCCTTGGTACAGAGCATTCCTTATGCCCAATACTTGCGGTTAC